>NC_140214.1:43742622-44215122 GCF_951802725.1 Rutilus rutilus | reverse complement strand
TTGAGAACATATCACGTAATACAAATTATGTGTGACTATTAATTTTTTGGAGGGTATTGTCCTAATTTAACAGTAAACATCCACATTTTCCACATTTAGAGAAGTGATTGGTATACATTTCTATAAAGTATGCATTGAGAATGATGAGAATCAAAATGATCTCACAGACCTAAGATGTACCCTCAATTACAGTATGGCCCAGATGACTATTACCCAATGTCTCCATTTATCAGCCATTCAATTTTGTATTTACAGATTCATCAATCTCCAATATTCATCCTCTGGACAAGGGTTTGTATAATATACAAGTATGCTTTTATGAGCAAACACATCTTCCCAAATGAATGAATGAATGAATCTCTCTCTCTCTCTCTCTCTCTCTCTCTCTCTCTCTCTCTCTCTCATCAAAAAAGAAGATATTTCCAGTTATCTTTCTCAACAATGTAAGTATATATTTTTTTATTTTCATGTTTAATTATAACCTGTGACTCATTCATTAATGCTGAATCTATATGGCCTGGTTTCACAGACAGGGCTTAGCCTAAGCCAGGATTAGGTTCATAGTTCATAGGTCACTTAAGAAAAAACAAGATGATCAGTCAGTGCACGTTTCTTTCAGTTGAAATAGCTTAGATTTAAAATTTAATCTAGGACTAGACATAAGCCTTGTCTTTGAAACTGGGGGTTAATGTGGCTTTTGATTTCCACTTTCCTGCAGAGTTTAGCTTCAACCTTGATTAAACTAAACTTCCTTCAATTATAAATAAATTTCAATTATTAAATTAATCAACATTGATTAGCTTAATCAGGTCTGCTAGATTAAGGTTGGAGCTAAACTTTGAAGAGTGGCCCTTGAAAACCCGTTTTGAAAATGCATATTCTTTTTATGTGTTTATACAGCAGAGGAATCGCTGCAGGAGTCCCACCTGCAAAGCATGTCACGGCCCCTTGAAGGTATGTTTCTAAATTTCTATTCTAAAATTCAGAATATTATATATTGAAATTCAGAATATTATATTTATTGTGACTATTAATAATTATAGATGGCAAAATTTTGTTTTATGCCACAGTTGCTTCAAAGCTTCTTGTAGAAGAGCCCCAGTGTTCTGACTCTGGGACAAAGAGTAAGTCCAATTTTGTTTTTCAACACTACAGTAATACTGCACATTTTTTAACACTGCGATATTGCTTCACAGGCTATCGCACAAAAGTCTTACAAAGACTTCAAGAAATTGTTGAAAACCAGCAGGACATCCTGGCCATGCAGAGGCAGCTACTGGCTGCAGTAGCCGTAACAGTGACGGAGGAGGATGGGGAATTCCTGGAAAAGGGGCCATGCCAAACTGTTGAGGAGCTGCAGACTCTTGACCAGGAATTAGAAAGCAAGGAAAAAAGGGCCAAGATGGTAATACTTATGCAAGACACTCAAATCTATTACCAGATTTTTTTCCAAATGAGAATAGCTCTATTTACAACCTGGTACAAATAGTAGTGACCTTGATGCAACAAATGGATGTCAAAACAAATTATAACGAAATACAATGTGATTCAACTCAAAGCAGGTGGCACGCAAACCTTAATGCAGGATACTTTTATTACTATAAAGTTGTTTTTTTCTTGGCCATAACAAACTCAGAACTCATGCTATACTGTTCTACCCACAGAAAAATCATCTGTGTCCTGCACATTCTTGGTTTTCCAGCTGCTTCTGCATATCTGATTTTTGGCTAACTGAGTCATTATGATTACTGGCTAACTGAGTAAATGAAAAAATGAATGAAATTTCTTTCTCTTTTCTTTCTTTCTTTCTTTCTTTCTTTCTTTCTTTCTTTCTTTCTTTCTTTCTTTCTTTCTTTCTTTCTTTCTTTCAGACGAATTATCTTCGGTCCCTTGGAGGAGTGAACGCGGGTGCAACCTTGCGCAAAATAATGCGCAGGGTTGCAACCAATGAAGTGTTGGGTGCCTACAGCCTGAAAGGCAAAAAAGGCAAACTGCCCTTCCTGAAGCTCAACATTTGCAGTGTAATCATAGGCAAGTTATCAGTGGTTTTCTCTAATTATAGCCAATTTTTTTTTTGTTTCAATTCAAAAAAAAATGCGCTTTGGAAAATTGTTCTTGTCCCAATGTACATTTTCGAATAATACCATATCTCAAATGGCTACAATGTTTACACACTTTTATTCCTACATCTAGGGGCAATGCAGAAGGTCTACAAGACTAAGGCCACTGACATCGAAGACCTGATATCTATGGTCCTGAAATTTGCCCCACACAGGCATTTAAAATGGTATGTAATTGTGTTAGTTTTGTTTTAGTTTTCAATGATTCAATGTACCTCATACAAAATAAAGTTTTGATATTAGTTTTAATAAAATCTAAACTTTTAACTTTAGAAAGTATAATTACTAGATGAGTGTAAAAAGTAGTGTATAATCCTCATAGTATATTAAGTAGTAGTAGTTATATTCCTATGTATATATCCTAGTTTATTATCTTCAATGGACGTCACTTATGCAGTAATCTGCAATTAAATTAATGCAGGGCAAATTAATTAATATCTTAAGGCTTGCATGGTGACTTCAGTAGTTTCATAGAAGTATCATTTTTATTTTTATTTTTTTAAGTTAAAACTAGGGCAAGTTAAAAGCATTATATAATGTTTTCTATTATAATATAATTGCTCTAACTTGTCCCCCCCCCTTGTTTTTGTTTTGCAGCTGATGGGGAAGTGAAGATGGAGAAGTTTCAAGTTTTTTGTTCACCGCACATTTTCAGTTTTAGGTTTTACACCTTTCCATACCTATAAATTGTTTGTTGTTTAAAATAAAATGTTAATTTCCCATTTCAGAGATTGAGATAATTTCTTTAAATGCGAGTCATTTTATATGTATATTCATGGTTCATAAGATTCTTATGTACAAAAAGAAAAATATAATTTTTTGTACTATAGTAAACTATGTATAAGTAGTGGCTTGTTGACTAATTATTAATGTACCGACAAATGTTCTGGGAACCTTCAGAGAACCTTATTCTTATGTTTTGTGAACAATAAACTATGCAGAGTATGGCTTAATTGTTTACTGATTATTAATGTACAGACATCATAATGTATAGGTTAGGAGAACGTTCTGGGAACCTTCAGAGAACTTTATTCTTGTGAACATAAACTATGTAGAAGTATTGGTTTGTTGACTGATTATTTATGTATAGACATCAGTAGAGGTTAAGGGAACGTTCTGAGAACCTACCCGGAACGTTCTGGGAACCTACCGGGAACGTTCTGGGAACCTTGTTGTAAAATTCCTGAAATGTGCTTAGGTTAGGGGAACGTTCTGGGAACCTACCGGGAACGTTCTGGGAACCTACCGGGAACGTTCTGGGAACCTTCTCGTAAAATTCCTGAAATGTGCTTAGGTTAAGGGAACGTTCTGGGAACGTTTTGGGAACCTACTCGGAACGTTCTGGGAACGTTTTGGGAACCTACTCGGAACGTTCTGGGAACGTTCCCCTAACCTAAAGGGAACGTTCTATTTACGTAAAGAAAACTTTCCTGGCTAACCAATAGGGAACGTTCTTGGGAACGTTCCCAGAACGTTCTGGGAACCAAAAACTAACGTTCCCAGAACGTAAAATTGTTTGCTGGGGTGACTTTAGAATCGAAAATGTAATCGAATAGAGGATTTGGAGAATCGTGACACCCTTAGTTTGTGCAATTCAGTTTATTTGGATTGATCGTTAAAGTTAAAATGGATTGTGTTATGTTCTGTAATTGTTGTTAATAAATCTGTCAGAAGAAAATGTGCAAAAGTTTTAGCTATTGGGGTACAACAGTGGCAGTCCTTTAAAAATGAACAATGGTTTTACTACGGTAACCATACACACGACTAATTACAGGCGCATCGAGAGCACAAATCACCAATTATTTTAGAGGTCATGAAAATGTATTCACATTTAGCATATTAATGATGCATTCACCACCTCATATATCACGACACACTGCTTCTGTTCATGAATGCAGTTTACATGCTGAATATGCATTGTGCAATAACAGAATCACAGTTATCTTCTTTATGTTGTTACAGTTCTGCATCTATAATATGGCAAATCCAGGAAGCCTTGCTGCAAGAGAATTAACTGTGTTTTTGTTTTCCTTTGTCCAACAGCTCCTGTTTTACCCAGCATCCTTCCCTGTTACCTCCACCTGTATCTCTTTATAAGAAAACCAACGGCTCTCTTAAGAGCCACTCCTATACTCCTCTTACTACCTCTCTCTCTCTCTCTCTCTCTCTCTCTCTCTCTCTCTCCCTCTCACACTCACTCACTCACTCTCTCTCTCTCTCTCTCTCTCTCTCTCTCTCTCTCTCTCTCTCTCTCTCACACACTCTCTCTATTTCTAATTCTCTCTCACACACTCTCTATCTATTTCTAATTCTCTCTCACACACTCTCTCTCTCTCTCTCTCTCTCTCTCTCAAATTCAAATTCAAATTCAAATGAGCTTTATTGGCATGACTTGTAAAGTATTGCCAAAGCATTGGCCATTACATAAATGGACATTACATACACAAATAATCAATAAATTCAATAAATCAATCAATCAGTAAACAAATGCATGAATACATTTATATATATTAAAAAAAAAAAAAACACCTATGTACATTTGTACCAACATTCAGACAAGATGAGAATGATTCTGACTTTAGTTTTGTCCACTGGCTGACTCTCTGAGTTTGTGGCAGGCCGTCACATATTTTGCTGCTGTTGTGATTGAGCTGGAGTTCTCTCCCAGAATATGCTTTATTTTTTCTGAATTTGGTAGTGCCATAAAATTTGGTTCTAGTTGTTGGAATCTAGTGAAATAGTCTGATCTAATGCTGTGATAGTGATCACAGTGTATCAGGAAGTGTTCCTCTGTCTCCACCTCTCTCTCAGAGCACAGTGAACACAGCCTCTGCTCTCTCGGCTGCCATCTCTGCCTGTGCCGGCCTCTCTCTACAGCCAGACTGTGGTCACACACACACACACACACACACACCACTCTCTACAGCCAGACTGTGGTCACACACACACACACACACACACACACACACACACACACACACACACACACACACCTCTCTACAGCCAGACTGTGGTCACTCAGCCTGTACTTGGTCAGGGTCTTTCTCATTTTATGCTCTTTCACACAGCTCAGGTATTCTGCTGGTGTATAGTCTCTTTTCAGGTGTAAATAGAGTTCCATCTTCTTTTGTGATTTAGTAGCATCTTTCCAATAGGTAATGTAATTTTGTTTTTGTAATTTAATAATTTGGTTGGGCCAGATAGTGCTGTGCTGGTCTGGCTGTAGTTTCAGCATGAAACATTGTGTAACATTGACACGCATACGCTAGTGGACAGCGTGTGTATTACACGCTTTAGAGAGATACGTGTCCCCCACTATTCTACACTTCTAACAGCACAGACGCAGCCTAACCGAGGACAATGTTAAAATGATGCTGATTGACATTTCAGAAAAAACGGAAAAGGTAGGTATAGAGCTGGTAAGTCCCGCCCCTTCCGTAAAACCCCGCTGGACCTCAAAGTTGAAAAACCGTCAATGCAAGTGAATGGGAGAAAATAATTATTTTCTGGTCCCGTTTGAATTGTGCCATGAATGTGAACATATGTTGTCTGTGAATTTTTTTTTTATATAATCTTTCATGTTACGAGTTTGACAGTATATGGTATGATTCTTCGGCTAGCAGTTGTGGAAAAGACATAACGAGAAAGACTACATGTCGCCTATGTGACGTCACCCCATAAAGTTGACTTACCAGTGGTTTTCACCAACCTCAACGATTTTGTCCTCTCCCTGAAAGGCGGCGGTGAAGTGCACCAAAGACACAGTCATGTTTAGCGGGATCCGTGAGCTAGAGCCGTGTGCTAGTGGTGGTGGCGTTTCAAACGCGTCGAAAGCAGCGAAGAGTTGTAGTCCACAAAGTGCTTTCACACAAAGTCTAACCGTATCAAACTTCTACCCACTAAATTGTAGCATTCTTCACACGAAAGATTATATAAAAAATTCACAGACAACATATGTTCACATTCATGGCAAAATTCAAACGGGACCAGAAAATAATTATTTTCTCCCATTCACTTGCATTGACGGTTTTTCAACTTTGAGGTCCAGGGGGATTAGCGGAAGGGGCGGGACTTACCAGCTCTATATTTTGAGAATGACGTACTTATCGCTGAATGGACGAGATACCTGTCAATCAAGAAATTTGTGATCATTGATCAACTTTGTTTTGCTATGCGAAAATAGAACACATTAAACTTTACTTTGAAGAAGGACATTCATGTGCCGTGATTGTGGACATGCTGGCAACATACCACATAATATTTACTATATTAATAGTGTGTCATGAGTAGTATGCCTGAGCACATGGTTAGCATGAGTGTTTCGCGATTAGCGCGATAGCCCGCTATTCATAACTGGTCATTATGTCGATGTTATTTGAGTGTATGAGAGTACATTATGTTGTTTCAGTCTTATTTTGTTTGTAAAAAGCATGAGATTAGAGTGTTACTACAGCTGCCACACGTCATTTTGGGGCTAGCTAGAGCATGAGAACTGCACAGAGAGAGTGTTAAATAGCTTGTTGATCATATTTTTCCTTCTAGTGTGATGGAATGTTTAAAGTCACTTATGTGTACAACGGTCATTACTGTAAAAAAAAGTGATATACATGTTGAGAATGTATGTTTTGAGCTTTTGTTATGCATATTCTCTTATGCTTCATTCTGAGTAAATACACCAACAAAGAAGCCATCACTGCAATGCTCTTTTTTTATTTAATTTTTCGACATACCACGACATTAAAAGCTGCGCCGACCAGGACAGTTGTTCGGCTACCGGACAATGTGGTTAGTACTTCTGCAGAAGTTGCGTGTTAAACGTGATGACAGATATGCGGCTGCTGCAAGAACTCAACCCACCAGGGACAGAACAAGGACACGTCGTAGATTCGTTAGGCGTACCTATCACTCCATGGGACCGAACTTTGCTCCATGGCACGTTGTGTACGATTTGTTTTTACCGGTACTTCAGTATCGCTTGATTCCGGTTCTGGCTTGATTGACAGGTATCTCGTCCATTCAGCGATAAGTACGTCATTCTCAAAATATACCTACCTTTTCCGGAATTGTCGTTGTGTTTTCTAAAATGTCGTTGTGTTTTCTGAATTGTTATTTTGTTTTCTAAATTGTCGTTGTGTTTTCTGAATTGTTATTTTGTTTTTGTAATTGTGATTTGTTTTGCACCTCTCGGCCACCGTACATATCTCACCAAAACAAAAAAACAAAAAAAAAACATATATATATATTGTTACGTACGTGTACGTATTTAGAGTGTTGCAATAGGGAGATGTGGGTAGTTTGTTGTTGTTGTTGTTGTTGTGTGTGTGTGTGTGTTCCAGATGTGCACTGGATCGATCTACAGCCTGTTAGTCCTCCTGAAGGATGATGACGTCCCGGTTCACCCATCCAATCACATAACACCCTCTTCCTCAAATACCCGTATCTCTTCCCAGCTTTCTGCTCACTTTGGCATTTGTCTTTGTTTGGCTCGCTGTCGCTGATTTCTGTGTGTCTATCGTGTGAGTTGATCAATTGTCGTATAGTGGTTGCGAAGTGTTTCTGTGTTTTCTACTGTTCATCCTTGTTCAGTCATCACGGTGTGTGTGAGGCTGGGAAGGAGGGAGCAGGACATGCATTGCACACCACAGGACATCTTGAGTTGTATTACACACACAGGTTTAGGAGAGCGCCACACCCTGTCATGTGTGTTATATTGTAGTCAGTGTAGTTTGGTTAGGCGAAGACTTTTCTTTTCTACATGTTTAATCTTTATAGAATTAATCTTATAGCTAGTTTGTTCTGTTTCATTTATTTTATTTGGCATCTCTCGAGCTCGCCTTCCCACCTTTGATTGTTTCTGTTTAGTATTGTTATTTGTCTTGTTGTTTTCCTCATTGTCTGTGTAAATATTGTAAACTTTAAATATTAAATATAAATTAAATATTGTAAACACTATTGTCTCTTCATTCTTTCACTTTTGGCACTGTAAAAATAAATACTTTTGAGCAGATCTTTTTCCTTTTATTGCCCTGTTCTTCATATCGAGTTACACACTCATCTTTAAATGTTATACTCCCTTACCCCTATCTAAATCTAAAAGGGATGTAACTATATATATATATATATATATATATATATATATATATATATATATATATATACATACACACACACACGTAATAATAATAAATGTTTCTTGAGCATCAGATCATCATATTAGAGTGATTTCTGAAGGATCATGTGACACTGAAGACTGGAGTAATGATGCTTTGATCACAGGAATAAATTACACTTTACTGTATATTCACATAGAAAACAGCTGTTTTACATTGTAATAATATTTGGTAACGCTTTAGATTACAGCCCGGAAAGTACTGCGTAATTAAAATGAAAGTACAGTGTAACTTTCGGTAATTACAGTGTACCTATAAAGTACTTACGTGTAAGTATAGGGGAACAATATGTAAAGTCTTGGGAATAAAGGGGTAACAACCAGGAAAATACTGCGTTATTAAAACGAAATTACAGTGTAACTTTCGGTAATTACAGTGTACCTATAAAGTACTTACGTGTAAGTATAGGGGAACAATATGTAAAGTTTTGGGAATAAAGGGGTAACAACCAGGAAAATAACAAATTATTTAGGCAAATTATTTAGACTAAGTATTTTAGAATCTTACTTTTGGGAGCAATTTAGCGAGTACATACACTGCACCTTTTTGTAATAATAGTGTACAAAAATACATAAAGGCTTTTTTTAAATCACGGGGTACATATCAGTGCATTTATAAAGTAGGCTAATTTGTTATTATTGCAAAGGTGCACTGATTAAGTTTCAAGGCAAGTAAAACTATTGCAACTTTTTTTTTTTTTTAAATGCTGGGAAAATATACTCTTGTTCCATGTAGTTACAGGGTAAGTATGACATTGCGGGCTGTAAATTAAAGTGGTGTTTCTTACCCTCTTGTTCCGTGTAGTTACAGGGTAAGTATGACATTGCGGGCTGTAAATTAAAGTGGTGTTTCTTACCCTCTTGTTCCGTGTAGTTACAGGGTAAGTATGACATTGCGGGCTGTAAATTAAAGTGGTGTTTCTTACCCTCTTGTTCCGTGTAGTTACAGGGTAAGTATGACATTGCGGGCTGTAAATTAAAGTGGGGCTTCTTACCCTCTTGTTTCATGTAGTTACAGGGTAAGTACAATAAAAACACATGTACACACACAATCTGATATCACTCGGAAAACTTTATTTGAAAAACAACTTATTTCAAAACGGATTTACAGCACTTTGTTTCTCTTGCTTGGTTTCCTCCTCCTCTTGTTCCTCTTCTTCTGAAGTGAAACGATAAGCGTTTGTAAGAAAAATACCAAATATTTTACATTTTTAAACTGTAGACTATCGCTTCCGACCAACTGTCACCTGCGCGTTCATGAGAGGGTTGAGAGAAAGTATAAATACAAGTTGTCCGCGTCCGAGCTGCGCAGCTGTCGTGTACGCGTCCAAACTGGAGTATAACAGAGGCTTAAAGCGTGACGTAAGCGCACCGAAAAACCAATGTTGAATTATTATTTTTTTTAATGTTTTTATTATTGCTCACAATAAAATACAAACAATAACAGATAATAATAATGAAAAACAAACCATGCAGAAGAACAGAGACACCAGTTCTCGTGCACGTTTCACATCAAACTCCCGCGAGAATGCAATGAACGCTGAAAGCTTCACCAAACGCGAAGCCATTCAAGCCGCCCCTATGAAGCCGACTCTCATGCACTCGCTGGTGAAAGTTGGTCGGTAGCGAAAAGATGAGTAAATTATGAGAACATTTCTGGGTGTACTGTATTTTCTTGTAATACATAATACAGAATAGAAAAAGACTCCTTAAGATTAGGCTAATAATCAGTGGAACGATAGAAAAAGAGGAGGACCAAGAGGAGGAGGAAGCCATGCAAGAGAAACAAAAAAGGACAAAACATGCTACTTTCTGTCAGGACTTTAGAATTTGAAATGAAAAGTTGATTTAAAAAAATGATAATAAATTAAATAAATTAAATAAATAAGAAGTGTAATATGTTGTAAATCTGTTTTGAAATAAGTTGTTTTTCAAATAAAGGTTTTCCAAGTGATGTCAGATTGTGTGTGTACATGTGTTTTTTATTGTACTTACCCTGTAACTACATGAAACAAGAGGGTAAGAAACACCACTTTAATTTACAGCCCGCAATGTCAAACTTACCCTGTAACTACATGAAACAAGAGGGTAAGAAACACCACTTTAATTTACAGCCCGCAATGTCATACTTACCCTGTAACTACACGAAACAAGAAGGTAAGAAGCACCACTTTAATTTACAGCCCGCAATGTCATACTTACCCTGTTACTACATGGAATACTTACAGTCTAAATAATTTGCCTAAATAATTTGTTATTTTCCTGGTTGTTACCCATTTATTCCCAAAACTTTACATATTATTCCCCTATACTTACACGTACGCACTTTATAGGTACACTGTAATTACCGAAAGTTACACTGTAATTTCGTTTTAATAACGCAGTATTTTCCTGGTTGTTACACCTTTATTCCCAAGACTTTACATATTGTTCCCCTATACTTACACGTAAGTACTTTATAGGTACACTGTAATTACCGAAAGTTACACTGTACTTTCATTTTAATTACGCAGTACTTTCCGGGCTGTAATCTAAAGCGTTACCTAATATTTCACAATATTACTGTTTTTGTTTGTATTTTTAATTAAATAAATGCAGCCTTGGTGAGCAGAAGATACTTCTTTTAAAAACATTAAAAATCTTACCGTTCTAAAACTTTTGACCGGTGTTGTGTGTGTGTGTGTGTGTGTGTGTATATAATATAACAATGTACTAAAGTGAAACTGATCAGAGTCAAATATAAATATATATATATGTATTCCAAAACATAGATTTTACACAAAAGTTTTTACAAAAAAAAAAAAATACATGTACTGTACAACTTCACATAAAATATCAATGAAATATACAAATCATAATCAACAATATATTCCCAATTCCAAAACTTGGAAAAATATATTTTTATAATAATTATTATAAATAATTATTATACTAAACCAACATTGATCATTCAATATCACGTTTCTAAAACACATGCTAACACACACGCTGCTTTATTTAACTGTGAAGTCTGAGTCTCTTCCACCTTTATGAAACACATTTACACATTTATTTCTCCTCATAGACAGTAGTGAGACTCTTCTGTGGATCAGACTGCACCTCCTACAGAGCAGTGATGAATGTTTGAATCACACATTTGTGTGTGTTATTAGCTCCCGACATGCTTGCTGATGAATGGGCACATCCCGCTTGTTCTGCATCGCCCTTCCCAGTCACTCCTCATCTATCTTCATCTACTCTGTAAAGTGGAACAGAAGAGAAAACAATCAGAGTTCAGTGAAATTATTATATTTCAATTACTGTAAAAATAAGTTAACTTGAATTCCTGTAATCAGATTAATTACTGACTTTACATAATCTTGCATAGATATTTGTGTTTTATTTGTGTTAAACATTTCAATAACTTCACATTTTGTTCTCACACAAACCCTTTGTTGCAATAAAGCTTAATGATAATTTCCTTTCACGAATGTTTGAAAGGTTTGTTCACATATCAGAGGTAAATGAAGATCTCTTTAATATCTCAGTGATGTTTCCTCACCTCAGGACACAGTGTGAGCCTCGTAGCTCGTCTCTGAGTCGCTGCTGTGAGTCTCCTATCTTATTGCCTCCCAGATAAAGCTCTTTTAGAAACTGCAGTGCTTTTGAGTTCATCAAAGACTGAGTTAAAGAAGAAACATCTGTAATGCCACAGTCATATAGACTAGAAAGACACAAACAGAGGAAGAGAGATTATCTTACAAACAAATCATGAATGTGAAGAATTTTACACAAATATAATGTGAACTCAGACTCATTGTGAGATATTGAGTATAAAGTGTTTTAGTTTAAAAAACCCAGAAGTGCACTGCTATAAACACTGAAACATAAGCCCTGCTGTCTTCAAATAAATAAACTTCAGTCACACTGTAATTGCTGTACAGTATAATGATACTAACTGTAGTTTCTCCAGCTTGAATTGTGGGTTCATCAGTAGATCACTGAGGTTTTTCACTCCAGAGTCTCCTAGTTTATTCCAGCTCAGGTTCAGCTCTCTCAGGTGTGACGGGTTTGATTTCAGAGCTGAAGTCACATCAGAACAACCTTCATCTGTCATATCACAGTATCTTAAACTACATTAGCAGAGAGAGAAGAAAATAAGACAGAAGAAAAGAAAACTATTTATTCTGTAAAGTCACATCATCTTCATAAGCAAATAAAACAGAGGAAGAGAGATCTTCATCTTTATTTCACCAGATCACAAAATACTAAGTTTGCACAAATACAATGTTAAAGTGTTTTAGTTTAAACTGTTGAAGTGATTTCAAGGCACTACAGGTGAATAGGGTAAATGTTTTAACTAGCAGATATCGCCATGCAACTTTCCCAGTTGATTTCCTACATTAAGATGAGAAAAAAAATGTATTACAAGTTTTCTGTAATTTAATGTTTAAATATGCAAATTAGGCAAAATCTGAGTAATGGATAAAGCCAGGTTTAAAATTATTTTTTCATTGTGTTCACATATTAGATGGGAAAAAATTAGAGGGATTTATGGATATCTACTTTTGTTATCCTGTAAATCAGAATATACTGTCAATGGCCTTAAATTATGTTTTTGGAATAAAATGTTATATAAATCAGGCTAGGAATAATATATTTATAAATCCCTCAGTAAATGTCTTCATAATATAACTAGGTACAAGACTGGAGAGTTTGGTGTATATAGGTGTAAAAATATTCTTTTTTAAAATTATAGTTAGAATCGGTATAACTCAGTGTTTTAACTAACTGAAAAAGCTGAATAATCGTTCCAAACATTATTAGTCGGCAAAATAATCGATGATTAGTCGATTAATCGACTATCAAAATAATCATTTGTTGCAGCCCTATTTCCAATAGTCTGTTTTGAAACCCAGTCACACTAGTACAATTACTAACTAGATAAAAAAAACACATAAAAATGTGAGCAATAGGGAAACCCAGAAAGTGCACTGCTATAAACAATGAAACATAAGCCCTGCTGTCTTCAAATAAATAAACTTCAGTCACACTGTAATTGCTGTACAGTATAATGATACTAACTGTAGTTTCTCCAGCTTGAATTGTGGGTTCATCAGTAGATCACTGAGGTTTTTCACTCCAGAGTCTCCTAGTTTATTCACGCTCAGGTCCAGCTCTCTCAGGTGTGACGGGTTTGATCTCAGAGCTGAAGTCAGGATGAGACTCTGTTTCTCTGTAATACTGCATCTATTCAGACTGAAGACAGAAAGAGAAAATGACTCAGATCTATGATGATCAACTAACGTGTTCATCTTCATCCAGCAGACTTTTGCTGACAAATAAACAGGGATATCAAGGTAAAGGTCACATGGAGAAAGACTACACATTGTTCATTTAAATATACTACCAACATTGTAACAATACAAAGGTTGAAAGCGTTGATGTATTTATGTTTACACATTCATGTCATATAATTTTTAAAGGGTCATGAAACCCCGAAACACATTTTTTGATGATGTGACGCGTGACCTTTCCAACGTGATGATGTAATACGTGGCACATCTCAGAGATGGTACAAGACAAGCATTTGTGGTTAAAAACTATATATATATATACTGTAAATAAACCAAAATACAGCGAATAGCCTTCTTGGCGCGCCTACTTTTGAAAGTCAACATTTAAATTATGTGAACAAAGTTAAATGCATTATAAAGGCCTGGGTCACTTTGGAATAAATCACAATGTGTTTCATGATAAAACCGTGACTTTAGTTTACAGTCCGGTAAATACAGCAGGTTATAGTAAATTATTTCACAGACCCCCTGGCACTCGAGGACTGAAAGCCTCAGAAGAAAGCCCTGTCGAGGCTCTTCCCCGGTGCGGGTCGTGTCGAGCCATTAGTCTGGGTGTTTGATGAGGAAAAGATTAAATGTAGTAGTTGCAATAAACGCGTTATGAATCTGCACAACTGCAGCAGCGGAGGACTTTTATTCTGCTGAGCGGATCTGAGGAAGAACTGATGACGGGACAGTTTGATCTTCGGCTGACAAATCAGAGGAAAGGAGCGTTTCATTCCCGCCCACGTGTAGAAATTGAATATTCAAGCTGTTCATAAATGTTTCTACCGGAGAACGAAAAGCGAAAAATCAAGCTGAATACTTTTGAAAAAATTAAAACAAAAAAGGAACCGTTTTCTCGTTTTTCTACTTTCAATATTAATTAAAAAAACCAATGAACATTTCCTTTCCTTTCATTTCCTATTTGGACTGGAATAACGAGAAATGAAAAAAGACGGATCGTTTATACGTTTTTTCGTTTAGTTTAATAAACAGAAAATGAGACTCCGGCCTGATTTCTAATTTTTCGTTTGTGGTTTACAAATCGGTTTATGGCTTTGATATTTCGTTCGCACATGTGAGAGATCGCAAGCCATAGGCTACAATATGCTGACATGGAGTTTGGTGTTTTATATATGTATAGCCTATTTAAGAGCACTGCTTTTGGAAGTAGGTCCTTCCTGTGTGTCATTGTCCCATTGAAAAATGCAATGAAAATATTTTATATGATATGGATAAAGTAAAATGTTTTACTGTAGCCTATTATTGTATGGGCAACAAGGATTGGACTTAAAAACAATGATAAACATGACCATGATAACATGTACATAACATTTCCCACTCGCTTTTTAATGAGGTGTGTATGTGTGTGTGTGTGTGTGTGTGTGTGTGTGTGTGACAACAGAAGCTGCTGTGTGCTCTTCCTAATTGAATGCAAGTATTATTTCTATAAACTGAGCTCATAACTCATAGGACTGATTAATAACAAGTGTCATTTTTTTAAACATACGTAATGTAATTCTTGTATGCAAAATGTATTTACATTTGTTATAATTTATATCTGATTTAATTTCTTAATTTCGCTCATGGAGAGCGCGGACAATGTGCCGTGTTTTAGTGGAAGATTGCTGCCATCTACTGGAGATCAAACACATTTAAGATTAAAACACCATCTCTGATGATCATCTTATTGAAGAGCTACAGCAGCATTTAGTTTCCAATAGTCTGTTCTGAAACACAGTCACACTAGTTCTGTGTGCTGGAAGACACAGTTTCTTCTCTTTCATTTTTAACTATTTATTTGAGTCTCTCTTCTTTATTCTCTGTTGAAAAGGCAGATTTCTGCATGAACACAATCAGTACATTGTATCAAATGCTGGAAATTAAACAATTACTAACTAGATAAAAAACACATATAAATGTGAGCAATAGGGAAACCCAGAAGTGCACTGCTATAAACACTGAAACATAAGCCCTGCTGTCTTCAAATAAATAAACTTCAGTCACACTGTAATTGCTGTACAGTATAATGATACTAACTGTAGTTTCTCCAGCTTGAGTTGTGGGTTCATCAGTAGATCACTGAGGTTTTTCACTCCAGAGTCTCCTAGTTTATTCCCTCTCAGGTTCAGCTCTCTCAGGTGTGACGGGTTTGATCTCAGAGCTGAAGTCACATCAGAACAATCTTCATCTGTCATATCACAGGAGATTAAACTACATTAGCAGAGAGAGAAGAAAATAAGACAGAAGAAAAGAAAACTCTTTATTCTGTAAAGTCACATCTTCTTCATAAGCAAATAAAACAGAGGAAGAGAGATCTTCATCTTTATTTCACCAGATCACAAAATACTAAGTTTGCACAAATACAATGTTAAAGTGTTTTAGTTTAAACTGTTGAAGTGATTTTAAGCATTTTGATTCTTGTATGTGAATGTGACTGACCTCAATCTCTCCAGTTTACAGTGTGAATCCTTCAGTACGGCACATAAGTGCTTCACTCCAGAGTTTCCTAGTGTATTCCCGCTCAGGTCCAGCTCTCTCAGGTGTGACGGGTTTGATCTCAGAGCTGAAGTCAGGATGAGACTCTGTTTCTCTGTAATACTGCATCCACTCAGACTGAAGACAGAGAAATAACAATAGTTCACATCTCTGATGATCATCTTCTTGAAGAGCTACAGCAGCATTTAGTTTCCAATAGTCTGTTCTGAAACCCAGTCACACTAGTTCTGTGTGCTGGAAGACACTGTTTCTTCTCTTTCATTATTAACTATTTATTTGACATCTCTCTTCTTTATTCTCTGTTGAAAAGGCAGATTTCTGCATGAACACAATCAGTACATTGTATCAAATGCTGGAAATTAAACAATTATTAACTAGATAAAAACACATAAAAATGAAGAAAAAAAAAACCCAGAAAGTGCACTGCTATAAACACTGAAACATAAGCCCTGCTGTCTTCAAATAAATAAACTTCAGTCACACTGTAATTGCTGTACAGTATAATGATACTAACTGTAGTTTCTCCAGCTTGAGTTGTGGGTTCATCAGTAGATCACTGAGGTTTTTCACTCCAGAGTCTCCTAGTTTATTCCAGCTCAGGTCCAGCTCTCTCAGGTGTGACGGGTTTGATCTCAGAGCTGAAGTCAGGATGAGACTCTGTTTCTCTGTAATTCTGCAATAACTCAGACTGAAGACAGAAAGAGAAAATGACTCAGATCTATGATGATCAACTAACGTGTTCATCTTCATCCAGCAGACTTTTGCTGACAAATAAACAGGGATATCAAGGTAAAGGTCACATGGAGAAAGACCATTTTTAGAAAGAAAATTTAAGAAAATTAAATTGTTCATTTAAATATACTACCAACATTGTAACAATACAAAGGTTGAAAGCGTTGATGTATTTATGGTTACACTTTCATGTCATATAATTTTTAAAGGGTCATGAAACACATTTTTTGATGATGTGACGCGTGACCTTTCCAACGTGATGATGTAATACGTGGCACATCTCAGAGATGGTACAAGACGGCATTTGTGGTTAAAAACTATATATATATAAACCAAAATACAGCGAATAGTCTTCTTGGCGCGCCTACTTTTGAAAGTCAACATTTAGATTATGTGAACAAAGTTAAATGCATTATAAAGGCCTGGGTCACTTTGGAATAAATCACAACGTGTTTCATGATAAAAACCGTGACTTTAGTTTACAGTCCGGTAAATACAGCAGGTTATAGTAAATTATTTCACAGACCCCCTGGCACTCGAGGACTGAAAGCCTCAGAAGAAAGCCCTGTCGAGGCTCTTCCCCGGTGCGGGTCGTGTCGAGCCATTAGTCTGGGTGTTTGATGAGGAAAAGATGAAATGTAGAAGTTGCAATAAACGCGTTATGAATCTGCACAACTGCAGCAGCGGAGGACTTTTATTCTGCTGAGCGGATCTGAGGAAGAACTGATGACGGGACAGTCTGATCTTCGGCTGACAAATCAGAAGAAAGGAGCGTTTCATTCCCGCCCACGTGTAGAAATCGAATATTCAAGCTGTTCATAAATGTTTCTACCGGAGAACGAAAAGCGAAAAATCAAGCTGAATACTTTTGAAAAAATTAAAACAAAAAAGGAACCGTTTTCTCGTTTTTCTACTTTCAATATTAAATAAAAAAACGAATGATCATTTCCTTTCATTTCATTTCCTATTTGGACTGGAATAACGAGAAATGAAAAAAGACGGATCGTTTATACGTTTTTTCGTTTAGTTTAATAAACAGAAAATGAGATTCCGGCCTGATTTCTAATTTTTCGTTTGTGGTTTACAAATCGGTTTATGGCTTTGATATTTCGTTCGCACATGTGAGAGATCGCAAGCCATAGGCTACAATATGCTGACATGGAGTTTGGTGTTTTATATATGTATAGCCTATTTAAGAGCACTGATTTGGGAAGTAGGTCCTTCCTGTGTGTCATTGTCCCATTGAAAAATGCAATGAAAATATTTTATATGATATGGATAAAGTAAAATGTTTTACTGTAGCCTATTATTGTATGGGCAACAAGGATTGGACTTAAAAACAATGATAAACATGACCATGATAACATGTACATAACATTTCCCACTCGCCTTTTAATGAGGTGTGTGTGTGTGTGTGTGTGTGTGTGTGTGTGTGTGTGTGACAACAGAAGCTGGTGTGTGCTCTTCCTAATTGAATGCAAGTATTATTTCTACAAACTGAGCTCATAACTCATAGGACTGATTAATAACAAGTGTAATTTTTTTAAACATACGTAATGTAATTCTTGTATGCAAAATGTATTTACATTTGTTATAATTTATATCTGATTTAATTTCTTAATTTCGCTCATGGAGAGCGCGGACAATGTGCCGTGTTTTAGTGGAAGATTGCTGCCATCTACTGGAGAGCAAACACATTTAAGATTAAAACACCATCTATGATGATCATCTTATTGAAGTGATAACGTGTTGTCGCTCTCAAATCATGTTCAGGTTTGGTTGCATGCATTGTTGTGAAGATAAATAACATTTTGCACATTACATTTTCAATTGTACTGACTGACTCACACATCTGCCTGCAGACACCCAGCTGTGCAGATTCATTTATAGATTTAACAACATTTAACCCAAGCCAGTGGAGACCAATCCAGCTTCTGGAGGACCAGTGTCCTGCAGTTTAGCTCCAGCCTATCCCAACACAGTTCATCAGGTACAAAAGCTGTAACTGGGGTGGTAGCCTTATATATATGTATATATAAACTAATAATAAAAAGGTACTTTTAAAAGGGTAACATCCCAGTGACGTTTTTGTACCATTTTCTTCTGAGAGTGTAGCCTGGATATTTCTAGTAACCCTGAAGACTTGCTCAGCTGGTTCAGGAGTGTTTATTGGGTTGAAGCTGAACTTTGCAGGACATTGACCCTCCAGGATCAGGACACCCCTGACATAGGCCCTTCACATTAACTGAATGTGATTTATCAACACCTAGTACATCTTAAAATATAGAGCTCATGACAAATGAAAACAACATAAAGAAAGTATTTTAGTTGTTAGAAAATACTACCAGAGCTTTGATGGACAAACATTATATGCATAAAGCAGTGGGAATAAATAATACCTTGAAAGAAATGAGCAAATCTCAGAGAAACATCAACCAATTAAGCATGTAACAATAATAACTTAAAAAGTGCTGTCTTATAATTTACAGTATTTAGAGGCTTGGTTTTAAATTGTATCACACATATGATAAACTCTGTTAAATGTAATTTGTAGATTAATGTATTCGGTTAATTACTTAAAGCATCATGATCCAGTGAATTTTGTATTATAGGCCTTAAATTGAAATATGAATAGGAACTGTTAACGTTAAAGGCTAGAATACACTGTAAATTACTGGTTATAAAAAGAAAAATTGTTAATAGTTTACTTTAGATTAGAAATGCAATCCAACTGTTACTCTCCAACCCTGATAATGCTGTCAGGTATTCAGTATCCTACAAGTTCAGCTGATTCAATTATCTTTTTATCTCATTCTATTTGTGTGAACTGAGTCCTCAACACTTACAGTCATGCTGTTACATTTCTATCTATTTTCACAATTATTTATTCAGGTGTCTCACACACACACACACACACACACACACACACACACACACACACACACACACACACACAAAGGTTAGACATGTTATCATGGTCATGTATATTATGTTATTTTTGATGCTCATTCATACAGTAATTATAGCCTAGAGTAAAAAAAAAAAAAAATAGCCTACATTTTAAGTTTAGAGATACTGAACTATTTTAATTTATCGAAGGGACACACAGGACCTACAGTGCAAAAAAAAAATCATAGGCTGCTCTTGAGTCTATAGAAATAATATATAAAACAGCAAACTCCATGTCAGCATATAGTAGCCTATGGCTTGCGATCTCTCAAGTGTCGTACATTAGAAGTGAAGCATCGCAGCAGCACTAATTGTGTTCCAGCAACATATTTCTGCATCAAATGTCAGCGAGTGGTGCAAAAGCTTATTAAAGTGGGATGTGAGTGTGCCGTACGGACTCTTATTCTGGCTGTCCTGAAGACGAAGCGGTTTGACCAATCAGATGAAAGGGCCGTTTCAGCGCCGCCCACATGTGCGAACGAAATATCAAAGCCATAAACCGATTGGTAAACCACAAACGAAAAATTAGAAATCAAGCTGGAATCTCATTTTCCGTTTATTAAAGGTCCCATGACATGAAATTTTCACTTTCTGAGGTTTTTTAACATTAATATGAGTTCCCCTAGCCTGTATATGGTCCCCAAGTTTCTAGAAATTTTAATCGGTGTAAATGGAGCTTTTGCTATCTGTCTCTGCCTTTGAGAAAATGGAAGCTCAATCGGGCTGATCTTGAATCTCCTCCTTATGACGTTATAAGGAGAAATGTTACCTCCCCTTTCTCTGCTTTGCCCGCCCAGAGAATATTTCCCGCCCATGAGAAAAAGAGCTAGGAAGTAGGAAGATTTTAGTTTGTCCACGAGAGATATGGCGTCTGAGCGAGCGAAGCATAATCATTGCTCAATAATTGGATGTACAAATGAACACCGAAGCCTTTTTTAGTTCCTTCATCCAAGCCCCAGAAGAACCAGTTAGTGATGGCAAAATGAGGCTTCCTGAACCACTGAGACCTCGCAGGCCATTGCTTCAGCCAAAGGTTCATTACTCGAAGCTTCATTCAGCATTG
The DNA here is from genome assembly GCF_951802725.1 of Rutilus rutilus. Classification (NCBI taxonomy): domain Eukaryota; kingdom Metazoa; phylum Chordata; class Actinopteri; order Cypriniformes; family Leuciscidae; genus Rutilus; species Rutilus rutilus. The sequence continues at coordinate 44,194,272 of NC_140214.1, read as the reverse complement.
CTCACTAGTGACACCTAGCTACTGTGCAAAGAAATAGCAGACAAATTAATTCATTCTGAACCAGTGTCGCGCCCTCCCTCCCTAATTTTATAAAAAATTATTTTTTTTTATAAAAAAATTATATTTTTATAAAAATGCTTTTATAAATAAAAATATTTATTTGTAATGTAAATATATTTATATTTAAATGTATATTTTATAAAAATATTTTTATAAATAAAAAATATTTATTTATTTTGTAGGCCTACTCACTGTTGATGTTTGTAACCTTTCATTTGCAATAATAAAAAGACATGATCAGATATTTGTCCATTACTGTGTAAAATATAAAATATGTATCTTTCTCTGTCTGAATTTACTTGTCCAGAGTCACACACACAGTTCATTAATTATTCATAAATTGTTTGGATAGGGACAGTATGAACAACAACAGTGACACTGTGTTGAGTGCAGTGCTTATGTTAGAGGGAGTGTAATAAAGTAAATTTATTAATTTAACAGATTATATAAAACAGATTAAAGTAAACTGCAACAGAATAGTCCGGAAGGAAGGAAAATAAAAATAGATTTTTTATTGAGAAACAGAATTATTTCAAGTGTGTTGGGGTTTAGACCAGGGGTTCTCAACCTTTTGCAACTCATGGCCCACCAATGAGTGTTTAGAAACATTCTGAGGACCACCTTTCCACATATGATAGTATGAACACAGAATAACAGAAAATTCTAAAAGTACAATGATATACTCTGCTGTTAATCTGTTATGCCACTGTAGCAGAGTCAGCTATATAGATGAAAACTGTCCTTGTATCACTATATGTTGTATCGCTGCAACACGATCACTATAACACAAATGTTATTTCTCGTGCCATTTATACGCCAAAAATGTTTGTTTTTTTGCGTGCATATAATTAGGATTAGTGGTGGGAAGTGCGTGCGCATTACACGCCATACAGTGCGTATCATATGCACGCGAAAAAATGTTGCCGTATAAATTCCACGAGAAATAACATTCGTGGTATAGATACGAAATATTCAACAAAGGTCATTCACCCCAATCTGCATAGCCTATACTGTAAGTGTAATTTATCAAATACAGTAAGTGATATGAACTTGACTGTTTAAAACAATATTAAACAGCCCAGTTTTGTTCAAATGTCTCTGGAGCTTTGATGGTTTTAGCGCCTCATTTGACAACATTTCTCCACATTCAACACCTGAATCCACATTCAACAACATTTCTCCACATGCGCCTTCGGCTTAAGGGGGTCGCACACCGGACGAGAAGCGCAGCGGCACGTCTCTAAAATTCGAACACATTATTTTCTGAGTGTACGCACACCGGCTGCGTCTCTCCGCAGCGCCAGATATGGCTCAAGATTCTGTTCAAAAACCTGTCGCGCCACAGAGCGCCATTTACATAGTTTTATATTAAATTTACTACATTATATTTGTATCAAAGCGTCATTAATGTAGCCTTTATACTGACTTCACCCTGTGCTGCAAGATACATTTAGTTTTATATTCAAATTTACAGAAATCAGCTGCGTGGATGAAAATGACCGGATTTTCAGGTGAGATTCTCAATTAATTCAGTTAATGTACGTCCTGAGGTAAAGTGTTCAGACGGCAGACTCAGCAACGATTGTATTTAATTGTAATTGAAAATTGAATTGCAATCATAACATAGTACAGACATTATCTTAATTTCGTAATGTCCTTAAACATAACAATATTGCTGGCCATAAACTGAGAAAGTGCGCGTGTTCGATACCTCGAGTTGTAGACGCAGCGCTGCGCTTCTCGTCCGTGTGCGACTCCCTCAGTACCTGCCCTTATAAAACCAAATTGAATGTATTCAGCGTCGTATTTTCTCACCACACACTTCGAAGCTTTTCCCTGCACAGGTCTGTCTCCCACATCTGCTTTTCTTTCCAGAAAACGATTAACGATATTACAGTAACGTAATGTTACTGCGTCTGATCGAACAAACGTTCAATCTGACGTGATTGGTGTTGTGATATTTAAACCTAAATTTGCTTTTAGATAATGCATTTTGACTTGACTTGAGTGTTTTTGATCATATAAATTCATAAGAACAATTAGATCATTAGAAAATAACAAGATTTGTAAATTAAAAAATAAATAAAAATAAATTTGGGGGTAGTCTACCACTGGCTACACGGCCCACCAGATGACGCTCCGAGGCCCACCAGAGGGCCGCGACCCACCGGTTGAGAATCACTGGTTTAGACGATTCCTCTTCTTGGACAAAATCTCCCTAGCCTGGGAAAAGATCCTTTCACAAGGAATAGAGGATGTAGGGGAACGTAAAAATGGCAGTGGTACAAATGAGGACACTGATGCTTCTGTTGAGCCCAGACAGGGGAGGATTCCCTCTTTCTTGCTGGCTCCATTACCAGGAAAAAGGAAGAGTCACAAAAAGCAAACAAATCCAAAAGGGCAATCCAAATCAAAAAGCAGTCCAGTCCAGATCCAAAAATCCAGAGCAATCCAAATAAACTTATCTAATGAATATAACAAGACCTACTATAATAATAATATACTATAACTATTCTAACCTGATAATGTAATATACAGCCCTCACATATGACACAATAACGACAATGACAATGATAGTTTTCTAACTCTCTGACACTACTACAACTGCTTCTTCTACTACTCCAGACAACACCCACAAGGAGGCGCGAGTTTCGAATCGCCTTTTATCCGGAAGCGACACTCAGACCGAACCGATGACGTCTCCACACAAACCGAGGCCTCGTTTGTCATTAGTCACGTGATTTTCACGTTAACAACACAAGCCTCGAATCGCGGCTTCATCTGGCACGCCCACTTTTTCTCGACACACGCTCCGACGCCTCGGTTCAAATGTCACATCACTAGAACCAGTGGATTCATTTCATTTTCTCTGGAAATGCGCCGACTCAACTTCCCAAAGTTTAGAGGGTTTTCACCTACGTCACGATTTGGTCAGTTACCCGGATGCGCGGCCATATTGGAGGTACTCGAATGTAAACAACAGCATGGATTGCACTGTTTATGTACTACTGAACACATTGTTACACTAATTTCTGATGTCTAAACCACGGGAACAACACATGGAAGCTGCGAAATCATATAGAGAAGAACTTAAAGCAGGAAAGAGCTCAACATTTTGACAAACTTAAGGTAATATGTGGTAAAGATCTGAACGAGCTAGCTTCTCCAACTAGTCCTTACTTCTATTTCGACATTGGCTACGTTCAGATTGTCAGTCCAAAAAAAAAAAAAGCACATGAAATCCGTTTCAAGCTACATCCATATGTGGTTTAATATCCTATTCAAATCACATATCAGGAAATCCACCAGTCTGAACGCTCTTTCGCGTGGTTTATGTGACTTTCTCACGCCACGTAAAATGTAAACATCAGACGTTGTTATAGGGAACATGCTGAAAGTCACTGCCGAAACAAGGCTGTGTTGTTGCAAAGTGCCGGACAAGCAGAAAATTATTATTTTTGAAAAGTATTTTGAAACCGGCGCGGAAAGAGTTGTGCATACAGTACCAGCCTCCTACAGTTCTGCAGCTCCAGACGCAGTAGTCCAGCGCAGCGGCTACACATCTCCATGTTGTACAATTTAAATAAGAAAACATTTATATTGCAAATGCAAACCCCTCCATCAACGCAACATCATTGCCGTGTTGTCAAAGAGCTGCGTGGACACACAAATCGGACCTGAACAGTTGCAATACAGTGTGGACATCATTTTAGATCATATTCCAATCGGATACAAAGATAATCGGATTGACAGTGTGTATGTACCCATAGTTAACTATTTTACGTCAAAATTTTAGCCATAGTTAACGCTTCATTTACACATGTGGCTGATGCTGTGCCTCTCTCAACCACAAACGCCATCTTTCATCAGTTTTTTGCACTCTTCTCTTTAACTTTCGGCAGTCTATAGAACTAGAAATGTTTTTTCTCGGTGCGACCGATGAGTACAGACCAAAACTTGACCATTTTTCAGAAGCAATAATCAGCCAAATTTGCGAGTCCGTTCAGTTCAATGGCACTGTTTACGTTCAGTGCCTCCAAAATGGCCGACTTCCGGATTGATGACGCGTCGTGAAAACCCTCTTTTGCATGTCTGCGGCAAACATTTCACCGAGGACTGTTTCGTCAACTTGGGTTAGTACAGAGCTGGGCTTTCTGAACGTCTGAAACTAAAGCAGAGCTGTCAACTCTCACGCATTCACCGTGAGACACACGCGATTGACACTTTTCACACCACACAAACATTTGCTCACGCACAGAAGAATCGCGAAGCAAAGAGGACACGGAGACCGACAGACTAGACAGAGCAGGTTACTTTATGATATTAAAAAATCTCAGCTCTCAGGTTCTGTCAATTTTATTACGAAATTCAAACAATAAATACAGTTTTGGCGCATGTAAATGTGACGTGACAGATTCCTAGCGCACATGAATCGATCATCTCTACTAGCTAATAGTAAAACATCACGAACACTGTTGAAAGATACAGTAGGCTACAACTTACCGAAATGTATAGTAAATATTAAATTAAATTACAATAATTGAATTGAAATAATAAAAAAGCGTAGCTTACCAGAAATTGTACCATGTAAACATTGTAACGTGTTGTCACTAAACCTAATAAAATTCAGTTTAGTTACTAAAATGTTAGTAACAATCACAATACACTTATTGTGATGCAATTTTTTTTTAAATATATATATATATATATATTACTTTTAAGATATATGAAATATAAATTACTTAAACAAATAAATATATGTAATATCGTTTTGTCGTTTCATAGATCTAATTTTAAGTATTAATGTTATTCACTAAACATGCTTATCTTCTATCTTCTTACAAGTTGCTCATGTAATATATACAAAGTAATAAATTGAGCACTAATTTGACCTTGTTGTCTCTATACTTTAAACATAGCAAGTCAGTGCAACAGTAGGTTAGCGTTAGCTACGTGATGATAACTGTAAACCATCCGAATAAAGTACCGTATCCAGACATAATATTTTAAACTAACCATTCGGAGACGTCCTGCTGGAGCAATTTCTTCATCTGTTGCTTCTCCATCTGGATCAGATTCGGGATCAAACTGAAACGCTTGAACGACTGCGTGTCTTCATGCCATTGCAATATATCCAACGTAAACATGCATGGTACCGCAAGATGGTCAAGGCCACACCCACCCTCCACCTTGCCCCGCCTTTCTCCTCCTCATTAGCATTTAAAGCTACAGACACCGAAACGGCCCGTCTGAAGGAAGCTCATTCTGGGACTGGCTTGTAGTGGCTATAATTCTGCACCGAGGCTTAATTTTTGGAAAGAGATTTCAGATACAGTACTAGGGACCACTAAGGCCTATATTAAAGCCTACAAAAAGTAGCATGTCATGGGACCTTTAAACTAAACGAAAAAACGTATAAACGATCCGTCTTTTTTAATTTCTCGTTATTCCAGTCCAAATAGGAAATGAAATGATCAGATGATACGCGGACCGTACGGCCCGACAACCGGCTTTCTGGTGCATTACCATCAGCTTCTGCTCCTGACGGTGACATCACGTACCAATCTCAATCCTTGGGCTGACACTTGATGGAAAGATGCACACACTCTTGACACCTGGTTTTCTTATAGTTTTATATAGTTATATGGTTTTATATAGTCATGGTTTTGTTTTTTTGTTGCCAAATTGGTTTGAAACAGTTGTTGAAAAAACAATTGAACTGACAAATTATGCCTGATATCTGTTTGACTGACAGTTTCATTGATCACTGAGATAGCACTGACTTGGAATTAAGTTGCTTCAATAGAAAAAAAATAAAAATAGCTTAGATAGTAAACTTTGCCATATTGACAAAAGTACTTATACAGCTGTGATAAAGTCACATTAGCTGCCACCGCTGGCGAAGCAGCACTGACACACACACCTCATTCATCCACGTCTCGTTCCTCCCTCTCATTGTCGCTATCATAGGAGCGGGTGCACACGCGATGCTGATCGCACATGGACATTCATCCATCTCTCCACTCTCCCTTCCATATCCATTTCCCGGTCATTTCACCCACTTATACTGCACTGTCTTGTCGTTTCGTCCTCGTGTTGTGTGTCTGATTTCGCGCTGTGTTTTCTTCTCCTGCTATAGCATTTGTAACCATAGACATCGCCCTATCGACCGCTACTGCCTACTGGCGCGGTCGAGCCGTGGGGCCGCCATCTTAGACCGGTCACCCGCTCCACTCAGTGTAATCTGAATGGCAGGTGCAATGAGCTGTCAGCGCATTTAATTAATCATACCTCACTAAATACCGAACTGATTTTCACGCGGGTTTTTTTGCTGCAAAGGTCATTCATGTAGCTATGATACAGGACACATGGTTCGGCGTATTTTAATATTCATAGTAGGCTTAACAGTAACATAATATTCAGATATAAGATATAAAGTGGCCAGACGTCCAAAATCAAATATGTGATGTAGGATATAAGGTATTTTATAAATCACACACTATAAATATGATAAAGAAGCAGAAACAGATAGTTGCAGTAAAGTAAGATATTTTAATAAGTTGAGGAAACATGTGTGTATTACATTGCTTCCTGATACCACGTGTCACATACACACACACACACATATACACACACACACATATATATATATATATATATATATATATATATATATATATATAGGCTATATATAGGATATTTGTGTAAAACAGTTATGTCCGGTAGAACAATGTATGAATTAACTTCAGATGATTGGATTGTGTTAGTAATCGGCACTTAAATTACCTAACCTAATGCACTTCTCCCAGTGTCTAGAACGCAACTGAATGCCTTTTCAAGCGTCTCAATAAGTTACTTGAAAAACCACAGGAAACTACTTTTAAACACAAAATTACTTGATTTACAGTGGGTCTATTCGCACCTCTATTAAAACGTTACCTGAGGTAATTTTCCAGGACCTTTTTACAGAAGGTAAAAGTCGCCGTAATCTTTACAGACTTTGTCCGTAATGATTACTGATAGCACATTCGGACGGGACTAAAATAACCGAGAAGCTCTTGTAATTATTACTTTACCCCACCTCTCCATGCCGGGTGAACACCAGCTGGTGCAGTAAACATAGCCTAGCTAACGTTAGCTAGCTACGATTTCAGTACAGTAATATCAAAGATCCTTGCTCCTTCTCAATTATCTGGTAATATTCTATTCACAAAATACAACCAATAGTACGGTAATGTTAAAAGTAATCCCCCGGGCACTATTTGCGATGGTCCGCCGATTAAAACAGGAAAATAGTCCACAGTGCTCTGGCATCTTTAACTGCTGCCACGCAACGAAACTAGGAGTACGACCGGTTTAAGATGGCAGCCGCATTTCTCAGTGCCCAGCGGCCAATAGGGCATCTAGTCTCTATATAATATCTATGTTTGTAACGGCTGCATTACACTCTAGCGCTACAGCGCCATAGCGGTCAAATCGCGATATTGCTGGCCCTTCACATTAGGTCACGTGAGATCAAACGACTACTCGACAACAATATATTTTGTCGACAATTCTTTTATTGTCGACGTTATCGACAATGTCAACTAATCGTTTCAGCCCTAATTGGTTATATTCCTTATATTCAGTGTAAAAGATTCTAAGCCTTAAATGACACCCCCTTTCTGGCTTGTCAAACAGATGGCCATGATGTCTTTTAGATCCAGCAGCTCATGTGTTGTATGTTGTCATTATTAGTAGTAGTATCTTTTAATTATTATCTTTTTTTTTTTTACCAAAAAACTGAATGACCAACAATATCTTAAGCACCACCACCAGTCCTAAGTTCAGTTAAAATGACAAATATGCATTCATGCATGATTATCAAGTTTTAGTTCTAATTTCTAAAGTTATATCATTAAATAATGCGGTACCACTTTACAATACGGGTGCACTAATATGCATTTATTCATGCTTAACTAATGTACAGATAATCATGAGTTAATGAATGACTCATAAATAACTTAACCATTAATTAATGATTACTGCATCAGCAACTAATAAAGATTCTTTATAGTTAATATATTAAGTAATATATGAATTGTTATTAATTAAATGTGTCAATGTATTAATTTCTTAATAACATATTTTATTAACTAAAAGTGTAAATGAATGCGTTAATGACCACAATTGGTCAAAGCAATGTACTTCAACTTCCAGTTGTCTGCTTTAATTAATCATTAACTAATAATTTGCAAATGTATCATTATGTTATGACTTTACTTGTTGAGGCACATGACTATTAACTAATTGTTAAGTAATATGCCATTTATGGGTTTTGAGAGTTTGCACATGCAGTGAATGTAATGTCGGTGAATGTGTGTGAAGGACGGGTGAGTTGGGCTGCACACAAATATCAGCACACCAGAATCTGAACTCCTGACGCTGTTACACTGTGTTTACACTGGACGAGACCAGCTCTACACTGGACATGACAGACCATTGCAAGTCCATTTGTCCTTCGTAACTGTTGTATTACAAATTGATTAAATGTTTAATTTAGGTTCCAATACAATAGTATATAAACTGAGAAAGTTTAGGAGACTGGTTGCTTCCTGCTCATCTACTGTTCGGACGCTCTTGCTTACTGCTCCGCGCTTTGCTCTATATCGCTTTTACATTTTATATCCTATATTTTTATATTTTATTTCCTTTTATCACCTAATTTTATCTTCAGCAAATCAGCACAGTGCTCAGACGACAAAGTTTGGATTACTACAAAAAAAGTAAAGAGAGAAAAAGAGAGAAAATGTCTCTTCTGGTTCAAGAATATACTTGCTGCACTAACTGCCACAGACTTTTACAAAGGATTGCAGTTCTTGAAACAAAGTTACTTACAGGACCACCAAACCAGACAGAGCACACAACAGAGCTTCGTCATGGACACTCTCAGCATATAGCCGGTGAGTCCCATGAAACTAGTGCTCCTCGACAGGTAGAGAAACAAGCCGATCGACTTACTAATCGATGGCACAAACAGTGAGCGAAACCCAAAAGCACTCGAGACATCAGATTGTCTCGAGCCTCACATATTACCGCAGTAGCATCCTCTACCCCACATACAGCTCTGACAAGGATTGCAAACACTGGTCTCCTACCACCGCCTATACATCTTGAGAACAGATTTGAAGTACTAATGAATGTAAATGAGGAATCCTCAAATGTGATGAATGTGATCGAACACAGACTGAATGGGCCAGTAGCTAACACTGATGCTAACTGGCATTTTTGGGAAAAAAAATAAAGAAAGTAATTGCCTACTTTTATTCAGCAAGGATGCATTACATTAATCAAAAGTGACAGTTAAGATAATGTTACAAAAGCTTTCTATGTACTTTCTAAAAGCTTTAAAACATTAATAATAATCAGAAATGTTTTTTGAGCATATTATTCCCTCAGGTAGATTACATGTTTTCTTGCGTGGCTGGATGTTAGACTCATGAACAATAATCACGTTGTTTGCATTCGCCAAAATTGATTAGCCGAAATCAAAACGTGGACAGTGAAAGGAAATTACCGTTAGCGCGAGACGAGTCCGGCTTGAAGCGGAAGCGACCAGACGGCAGAGGATGTTCGCAAATCAAACAATGATTTGTCTCAAAACAGTGATTAAAAAAAGCTGTGATTGGATGATGACAGGTGTCGGTGATCATTCTCAAGTGTCGTGGTCAGCACTGCTGCTGTTGCTGTTGTATCAGTCAGTGGTTTATCAGCTTGTCAAAAAACGGGACACGGGAGGTCACGCACGGGACAAATAAATTAGGCCCAAAATACGGGACGTCCCGCCTAATTCGGGACAGTTGGCAACCTTAGTGACAGTATCATCCTAAACCAGCAACCCTTCGCTCAACACCACCATCTACAGGCCGATGAGTGTACAGTCACTAAATGTGCACATAAATGAATTTATTTTATACCCCCCCATGGATGAAATTCTACGAAACTGTAGCATACCCCCAGAGGATGTCAAGTTAATCATACACATGAAATATGGTGCAGTTCTGAACATCTCAACTGAAGATAGGGGCGATAAAAGCAGAATAATATTGCATTTTCATTTTTTATGGGAGGGGCGCAAATCACAAATGAGTGATTATGGGCTAGGTTGATGTGGGCCCTTAAGAGCAACATACCATAAAAATGTCTTCATCCTCGGTGCCACGGTTCAGGTAGTTATTTAGGAAAAACTGCATTTTTTGGGTTTGGGGGGGCCCAGTGCCCCCGGGGACCAAATAAAATTTTTCCGTAAAAGTCTAGTGGGGCTACATGCCCACCAAATTTCATGTTCCCCGGTGTTTCGGTGTCCCTGGTATCGTTGACGAAAAAATTCAGTAGATGACGAAAAAAAAAAAAAAAAAAAACTTTGACATTCGATTATGGGCTAGGTTGATGTGGGCCCTTAAGACCAACATACCATAAAAATCTCTTCATCCTCGGTGCCACGGTTCAGGTAGTTATTTAGGAAAAACTTCATTTTTTGGGTTTGGGGGCCCACCGCGGGGGGGGAGTGGCCCCCGGGGACCAAATGAAATTTTTCCGTAAAAGTTTCATACTAAAAGTTTCATACTAAAAGTTTCGGTGTCCCTGGTATCGTTGACCGAAACGTGCAGTCTTTTCGATTAAACCGTGTTACTTCACTGCCGCAGCAGAGATGTCTCCCTCCGCTTATCATGGCCGCTACTCTGTGGGATAAAGAATGGGCCTTCAAAAGCATTCTCTTCTATTGCAATAACTCCACTGCAGTCTATTGCATCAACAAATGCAGAACAAGTTCCTCCGAACTAATGCAACTCCTCAGACGGCTAATCTGGTCTTATGCTTGCAATTATTTCATAAATAAAGGAGAACATATAGCAGGATATAAAATCCAAATTGCTCTCTTTCAAATTCTGCCTTTCAGAGATTTAGGAAATTAGCTCCATATACAGGCCCGTCATGCACGCCAGTGCCTCTACGTGGACCTGACATCCGAGTAAATCTTCCTCTCAATCATACCCATTTATCCACAAACTAATTTTTGTCAACAGTGCCCAGCTATTAAGAGCCGACGAATTCCCTCCTTATCAAAAGCATCCAAATATCTAAACCCATCCCTTTAGATTTTCGTCACTCGTAGGGCCCTATTTGAACTATCTAAGCGCATGGCCTAAAGCGTAGGGCGCAAGTTCACTTAGGGCGTGTCCGAATCCACTTTTGTTAGTTTAACGACGGGAACAATGGTCGGCGCGCCAGGCACATGGTCTAAAAGGGTTGTCCCTATTCTCTTAATGAGTAATGGGTGTGTTCTGGGATTTGCGTGCATTAAACCAATCAGAGTCTCATCTCCCATTCCCCTTAAATACCAGTTGCGCTCGCGCCATGGCAGATTCGCTATTTACATGATGGAATTGGATAGTGGAAAGACCAAAGCCGTCTCCAGAGCGCAAACGGAACTGCTCGTGTGCGAGTTAAAAGTGTGCAAGCAGACCATCTACGGCAGAGGTCCTTGATTAGCTGGTTGAGCCTGGTTCAGGTGTTTGATTAGGGTTGGAGCGAAACTCTACAGGACAGTGGGCCTCCAGGAGCAGGGTTGAAGACCTATGATCTACGGAAAAAAAACGGATTCCACCATATCTTTATGTACACAATAATAATCTTTTACATTGTAATCCTTTTCATTTTAATATTTGGCATATTTGTGTGCTGCTGTGCACCCCTGTGTAAACACAGGCAGATATGTAGACATAAGCAGAATGTACACACGTTGTGGACCCGCCTATAGGCGCACACATTACTAACGCGCTCTTTAAATAAAACATAATAATATTGTGCCATTGACTTTCCAGGTTTCAGTTGGTCAATGATGAGTCTATTTCTGTTGCCTCAAAATAGCAACGCGCCAACAATGCGCCCGAACACACCTTGTTTTCAGACCAGCAAGTAAGATAGTACAGTGTTAAGCAAACTGATTATTTCTCCTCTGTTCAGGTAGTCACTAAGAAAACACCACCAGAACAATCAACACTCTATTCATCCTCACATTCTTCTGATTTCTCAGATGCGCAGAATCTACTTGCAGTTCTAAAATTTGATCCGCAGATCCATTTAGTCTTTCTCCAATCTTTAAGTACTATACAGAGACACTATCCACTTTAATTTCAAGCATTGCAAAACGGATCAGTTAATGAGCAACCATTCAATATTGTTAATTTACCCACACCCCTCCAACCTAACAGTCTGTTTCCTTATTTTCAGCTCACAAAAGTTCCAGAATTTTATTTCCTGCTGATCCCCTCTTCGTTGACGACAATAATACTCCCATCTCTTTAAAAAACATTCTTTCAAGATGCTCTCCAGACAGACAATTTCAAACTAATGACACAGACAAGCTCACCAATTACCCATTCAGCAATGTAGCTGCTGCGCACGTGTTCATTAATCAATCAATTCCACCTGCACTCCTCCTTACCTATGCAATTGCAGAATTTATTTTCCCCCTCCACCCTATAGCTCCGTCAGCCTATCTCCGTTCAAGTGCTGCGAGCCCACCTAGCATGGGTTTCCCTTCAGGTTCTCCAGTTAAACTTTCATTTCTGCAGCAGTGCTTTCTCCCCTTATCAAAATATATTTCTCTCATTACCGCAGTAGTGATTTCACCTACTGGTCTAACACCAGCTTTCAGAGTAAACTTCGTTTCTCACTGCCGCAGCAGTGATTTCAGCCACCGCTCTCACGCCAGCTTTCAGGGTACATCCAGGCCCGTCGCCAAGGGGCGGCATTGTGATGACACAAAGTGCCCCCCTAATCATCATGGTCATTCAGTGAATTTACTATTGAGAGCAAATAACCTTAATTCAGTGGATTTGGCCATGATGTCTTCAGCAGTAGGTTATTTAGCTCACAGGAGCACTAATATCGACAATGGTAAGTTTAAATTGTCTCCAGTGTTATGAATCGGAAATCAGTCGGAGCTGCAACAGGCAAGGCTAACCCCTGGCCACGGACTTAATGATGAGGTGGTGACGCGTTCATGTAACCAGTGGGCGACGTCGCTGCCAATTACACACTAAAAAACTGTCACAAAGAACCGGCAAAAGTAATGATTATGAATGTGACAAATATAGCAAGGAGACATTTTAATAGTTTATTAATAAACTAGTGTTTTCTGTGTCAGTGTCGGTTGACGATGCTGACTTGCCATGTTCGCAGTAGTGAACGCGCCTCTAGAGAGAAATGCACATTTCATACGATACGGATTACATAAGCAGAGAGTATAGCCGACTGTTTCTTTTCATTTTGAATTGTTTTGTTTGATTTAAACATTTCAAGCTTTCTATATATATATTTCTCATCATGTCTGTGAGGCAAGTAGCCTATACTACTCTGAGTTGCGATTCATTTATAATACGAGCTCCAGTTCACGGGCAACTCTAGTGATCGCTCTGGCGCTTCCATGTCCTGATGTCGGCTATATTTGCTTTTTATTTTTTAAATCCAGGCAATTTGTTGATGAAACACTGACTAAAATTAAGATACAATTTATACAAAACGAAATTTACTTTAAAGAAAGGTTTTCTACAAAACAAAACTTAATGAAGTGGTCAAAATCATGTCTGACTCACTCAATATGTCTCCCGATATATTGCCCATCTTATGATCCTATCTTACTCATACTGTTCCTTTTTCATATAATCAACATAGATGAAATTTAAAAATAACATTATATATTTAAACATAAATTTGAAACTAGAAACTAGACAACACGTATAGCCTATTAAAGTACAGAGAAATTTAATGTGGGATCGGTATTTGAGCGAACACGTTTTACCAGTGAGCATGTGGGGCAGGGGTGCGATTTTTGAGTAATAATCGAATAATTCCCAGCAATCATCGAATATTATTTTTGCTTGAAATGCCCATCCCTAATAAAGTTAAGAGTTGTGTGATATACAGTCGTAATTGCATGTATAATAGAATTGTGAGATAAACTCGCAAATGAGTGCATTTTTTTTTTTCAGAATTGTGAGATAAAAAGTCGCAATTATCTTTTATTTATTTTTATTCTGTGGTGGAAACAAGCTTCCATATGATTCTGCTTGCTTTTAGAAGGAAAAGCTGTCCGTAAATGCTGGTCTAGGATCAGTTCTCTCCGTAATAAAGAATATTGGCAATCCTCTCGTTATAATAAGCAGTAAGACATTCGTTGTGCATCAGCTTAACTGATAATAATGGAACTTTGTGAAATCGCAATGAAATTGTATAACCGCTTTATTATTATAAAATGAGCGCTCTATGCTAGTTTTCTGCCATGCCAAATCCTGTAAATGGTAAATGTTTTTAAAGGGGAATCGCATATCCTCATGGTGTTGGTTCACCCTCTGCCTATGATTAGAAAATGTATTTTTAAAATTAAAAAAATGTTACATCTTACTTTGTGTTCTGGTGTTGTTATAATATAGAACTAGGTCTATTTCTGTTTTATTAGGCTAAATACAGGATGTTATTGTTTTGGTGAATGTCTGTTCTGGTGATCATAAAAAAGTGTGCCCTCCCCCATGAAAATTAAATGCCCCCCATTCTATATTTTCTGGCGATGGCCCTGAGTACATCTCTTTCATTACCGCAGTAGTGATGTTGGCAACTGGTCTCATGCCAGCTTTCAGAGTAAACTTCATTTATCACTGCCACAACAGTGATTCCAGCCACAGCTCTCACACCAGCTTTCAGAGTACTTTTTTCTCATTACCACAGTAGTGATTTCAGCAACTGGTCTCACACCAGCTTTCAAAGTATTTTTCTCTCATTACCACAGTAGTGATTTCAGCAAGTGGTCTCACACCAGCTTTCAGATTGAACTTTGTTTCTCACTGCCGCAGCAGTGATTTCAGCCACAGCTCCCACACCAGCTTTCATAATAAAAATGTATCTTGCTGCCGCAACAGCAATTTCGCACCAACTTTCAAAGAAAATTATATTTCTAACTGGCACAACAATGATTTCTCACTCCGCTCACAATAACCTCCATTCTTTTCACTGCCGCATCAGTGATTTCTACCCCTGCTCCCCGCAGGAGCCCCTTCGTTTTTTCTTAGCTTCCACAAGAGATTCACCCCATGAGCCACTGTATATTTCTCCATAGTGACTTCAGCGAAATATTCTACTCATCTTTGAGGGGAGAGGGCTTAATGTCTTAAGTCTTTTCTACCTATATTGCCAAACCATTCACGGTTTATTGCCCAGCTTGCTGTCTTAGCAATACTTTTTCGAGCCTCCTCCAAGGACGGCAAGCCAAGTTAGTTTACTATTAATCTTTAAGGCTGAATGGGCAGGCAAACTAGTGAAAAGGTTATCTAGAATTTTTTATGACAAGTGTGCACAAAAACAAAATTGTCCATGTTAATTTTCAAGGTATAACATACTCCAGAATATCAGCACATATACTGACCCATAATGTCTACTTGACCTGTAGCTCGTATCACAACTAAACTGTGTTGACGGTTATCATCATCATGACAGAGCCCATAGCATTTGATCTGATCTTGATGCAACAAATTGTCCAGCTTATTGTATAACTAAAATAATATATTATTTATGAATATTTAGCCTGCATAGAGCTAATTTAGTTAATTATTTCATCCTGTGTCACCTCAGTGTCTTCAGTTGACAGTCTGGATCCTGCAGTAAATCACTGAGCTCCTTCACTCCTGATTGTCCAGGATCATTTCCTGTGAGATCCAGCTCTATCAGGTGTGAAGGGTTTGATCTCAGAGCTGAAGCCAGAGCTTTATAACCTTCTTCTGTCACTCTGCAGTTAGAGAGTCTAGAACAGAGAGAAAAACATTCAGCTGATTAATCAGTTAAACCAGAACAATCGCTCTTCCAGTCGCCTCTACAATAAGGAAGCCCGTCTTTCTGGTGGTCTACGGCACATTCAGTGGTGTTTCACTGGCGTATTGCATGGATAAGTGCAGCGATTACCCACGTGGCGCTTCAGCATAAATAGCAGTTTCCCTATGATATGTTCGCTAGTTTCCAATATTTTTTTCTCCTGCCACAACCCTGAACTATCCCACTGAATGGCCGGGACCCTGTCTCGGCTCCTCAGCATAAACCTGAATGAGTGGATGTGTGCCGCCATCTTATACAGCCGTATGTACGGGGGAGTTGCTGGGCATGCAAATTCCACTGGCCATTTTTCTAGAACTCAGAGGTGATTGGAACTGACCCCATTTGTCAGTCTTTAACATAATGTCTCTGTTTCCTCTATTAGGGAATGAGGCGTACATTAGTAACCAAGAATTTCTCTTGCGCTGTTGTCTCAAGCATCGCTCTGTTAGTCATCGAGCCTCACTCTCGTCATGTGACTCCTGTGGCTCAACTTACCTCAGTATCTCTAATTTACACTTCTTCAGCCCAGTGCAGAGCAGCTTCACTCCTGAATCCTGCAGATTATTATTGTTCATGTTCAGCTCTTTCAGATTGGTGTCCGATCCAAGAACTGCAGCCAGAGCTGAACAGCTTTTGTCTGTTAAGTTACAATCATTTAACCTACAAGGGAAATAAATCACATCACAGAATTAGATGGAGCACATTCAATACTTTTTTTCAAAAAATAAATATTAAATATATTTTCCATTATAATATTTTTACATAAACACTTTTTACATAAACTAAGCATTTAAAATATCAAATTATTGGGAGATACAGTAACAACCGATAATGTATTAGTAATGTATAATGTATGCATAGCCTGTTTTATAAAAATATCAATGTTTTATATTATAACCTTTCAGAATTTCAGAAAGATTTCATCTTTCATTTTGGCAATATAAATAACATATGTACCAAATAGCATTCTTTCCCCCAGTTTGGGTATATGAATAAAATATATACTTTTTTCCCCTCAAGTATGAGTATGAGCTAATATATAATTCTATATAAGTCATAACAGTCTGGTGTATCATATGATGTAAAACATGCAAACATTTTTACAAGGTATTTTATATTTTTTTTTTATATTTTTGATAAACTGTCTCCACTAAAAAAATAAAATAAAATAAAAATCTGACTATTATTTCATATATCTCAGGCTTTACAGGGATAAGTTCATGTTCATGATGAGGAATCACTATAGAGTAATGTAGATGAAGACATTTTCAGATGAGAGCAAAACATGACAAAATATATTAAAAGACTTACAGAGCTCTTCTGGAGGTTTTGATGACTGCCGATAATCTAATGAGACACTCGTCTGATTTCTTGAATTTCTGAAGCTCAAACTCCTCCAGCTCTTCCTCTGATGTCAACAACACAAAGACTAAAGCAGACCACTGGGCAGGTGAAAGGTCACCAGATGAGAGACTTCCTTTGCTAAGGTGGGTTTGAATCTCTTTCACCAGAGTTTGGTCGTTCAGTTCATTCAGACAGTAGAACAGATTGATGGATCTCTCTGCAGGAAGATCATCTTCTAGTTTCTGCTTGATGTACTGAACTATTTCCTTGTTGCTCTGGTCATTGCCGTCTTGCTGTGTCAACAAACCTCGTAAGGGTCGTCGATTGGACTGGAGTGACAGACCGAGACGGAAGCGACGGAAAATGTCCAGGTGTCCATTGTCCCTCTGGAGCGCCTTGTCGTCTTGCTGTGTCAACAGACCTCGTAAGAGTCGTCGATTGGACTGGAGTGACAGACCGAGGAGGAAGCGAAGGAAAAGGTCCAGGTGTCCATTGTCACTCTCGAGCGCCTTGTCCACTGCAGTCTTGAGAAAATCAATCATGGTTTCATTTCTGTTTTCCTGTTCTGTAGACTCATGATCAAACACACTTGTCTTGTTGATGTCTAGAAACAGATGTGCATAAAGGGCTGCAATAAACTCTTGAATGCTCAAGTGAACAAAGCAGTACATGGTACCAAGAACGATCCCTGTTTCCTCCTTAAAGATCTGGGTACACATGCCTGAGTACACTGATGCCTTATAGACGTCAATACCACAGGCTTCCAGGTCTGTGTCATAGAAGATCAGGTTGTTTCTTTCCAGCTGATGAAATGCCAGTTTCCCCAGTGAAAGGATGGCGTCTTTATCCCAGGAAACATCTGGTGTGTATTCTCCATCATACTTTCGGCGGCTCTGCTGGATCTGAAAGCAGAGAAAGTGTGTGTACATTTGTGTCAGGGTCTTGGGAGTGTCTTCAATGTTTGATTCCTGCAGTGTTTTAGAGATCTCATCAGCCTGAGTGTTTTTCACATCATTATTTCTTTTCTCCTCCAGAATGTTCTGGAGAACCGTGGCTGAAATCCAGCAAAAGACTGGGATGTGGCACATGATAAAGAGACTCTTTGATTGTTTAATGTGATCTATGATTGTGTTGGCCTGATTCTGATCAGTGAATCTTTTTTTGAAGTACTCTTGCTTTTGTGCGTCACTGAATCCTCGTATCTCTGTCAGCCGGTCGATACAGTCAGGAG
Organism: Rutilus rutilus; assembly: GCF_951802725.1. Taxonomy (NCBI): domain Eukaryota; kingdom Metazoa; phylum Chordata; class Actinopteri; order Cypriniformes; family Leuciscidae; genus Rutilus; species Rutilus rutilus. The sequence goes on along the minus strand of NC_140214.1, from coordinate 44,175,731 downwards.
GAATCTTACTGGCAGCTGCTGGTCTGGTGGTGATCCAGATGAGAGCAGAATGAAGCAGATTTCCCTTCATGAGGTTCGTTAGGAGAACATCCAGAGAGGCTGGTGACGACACATCACGCCACGTCTCGTTACAATCAAACTTCAGAGGAAGGCGACATTCGTCCAGTCCATCAAGGATGAACAGCACTTTGAATTGATTCCTTCTTGTAAGGTTCAGTCCTTTTGTCTCTGGGAAAAATTGAGTTATAAGGTCCATCAAACTTAGTTTTTCTTTCTCCTTTAAGTTCATCTCTCTGAATGGAAGAGGAAATATGAAGCTGATATCTTGATTTTCTTTTCCTTCAGCCCAGTCCAGAACAAACTTTTGCACAGAGACTGATTTCCCGATGCCAGCGACTCCTTTTGTCAGTACAGTTCGGATCTCCTCGTCTTGTGCAGGAGCTTCAAACAAATTTGTGCATTCAACCTGTATCTCTTGTGCTTCATGACGCCTGGAAGCAACTTCAATCTGTCTCACCTCATGTTCAGTATTGACCTGTTCACTGCCACCCTGAGTGATATAGAGATCTGTGTAGATGTTATTCAGAAGTGTGGAGTCACCTTGCTTCGCAATTCCTTCAAACACACATTGATACTTCTTCTTTAGGCCACATTTCAGCTGAGGAATGAAGAACAGCTCTTCTAAACACAGGAACAGAAAATAGATAGTTTTAGTCTTCATTTTCTCTCCTACATTTATAAGAGACAATCAGACAGATGATCATGAGTCTCTAACCTTCTAGAACATCAGCAGCTTCATCTTGCTTCATCTCTCTCAGGTAATGTAGTGTGAGATCAAGAGCTGATTCTTTGATACTGGATCTGTTCTCAACAAAGTCCTTCACAAAGTGTTGTGAGTTCTCTTTTTGTAATATTTTCTTAAACTTCTCCAGTTCATTCTTCAGAAATGTGATTATTTTGCTCTCAAGATCCTACAAACAAAAGTAAGAGAAAAGACACAATTTAAACCAAATTTACATCTACATTTGGTCAACACAATTTATTCAATAACTATTATATCTATAAAAAAAAAAAAAAATCCAGTTAAAAGACTAACATGTTAACCAGCTGTTATTTGTAACAAATAGAAAAATAAAAAATATATACTTGCTTCAAAGGAAAAATAGTGATCTAGAGTAATTAAATTTGTTTTTCAATAACATATTTGTTTTTTGTAAATATTAAACATTTATAAAAATGTGTTTTCCTACCTGTAAGATTCCTAGAAGATTGTCTTTGAAATTCTCTTGGTTCCTGTGAGTCTGAACGTCTGAGTCTAATGTCTCATATTGAAGCCTGTAATCAAATAAATAAAATAAATACTGATTTTCCGGGCAAAATATCACAGAAAGAGAAATAAGCATTTGCTGTGAATACTAGGGGTGTCCCCGACTATGGATTTTCATAGTCGAATCAGAATCGTTAAATCTTGTCTATAGTCGACTAATAGTCGAATCATGTGAATGGGGGCGGGGCTTTAACATTGCAAAGCCGCGATGTACAGAAAATCACAAAGATATAGAAGAAAATGTATAAAAACATTTTGAATCAATAAAACTAAGAAATAACATAAATAACTCCAGAAAGGCCACACTGCAGACAGAATTTACATTTCACATGCAAATCAAATTAAATCGGCTAAATTACCGGCTGTGCGAGCAGGCTCTAAGTACAGCACAACATCGATGCACCGAAAAAATAAACAATTAATTTACAAAATGTAATTAGAACAGAATATACTTTTCTAATACATAAAAATACAAAACGAAATAAATCAGAATCAAGTCACAACATGAGGAGCAAATGTGTGCAAAATGCCTAAAGTGCAGGGGAACATATATTCAAAACACAAGCCACAAATAGTTAGATTAGATTACCCTGACAGATCAATAAATAAAATAAAAATAAAAAAGAAATTATTAAAATAACTAGAGTTAGTCAGAATTGTCAACTTTGTCTTTTTAACTGCAGAAACAACAATAAATGCTAAACTGGAGTGGCAGTCTTTTTAGCTAAAAATGTTCACAGCATCCAAAAATCAAATTAGAACCGGCTGAAAGTTTTGAAATCACTTGTACCCTATACCTGATCGAGAGAACAAATGCAGTCTTTCACTCTGTCTGTGTCCATTGGAGTCTTTTTAAATTGTGCGCGCGGATAAAATACATTCTAAAACACTTAACGTGAAAAACATTTAATGACTTAATCTCCTAAAATAGTTAAATTAAAATATGAAAACGCTTTACTATAGTAGGAACGCATTGCGTTCATATTCTGGGTTCATCTGCACATAGTATGGTTTCTTAATAAAGTGTGTAGGCCTACTGTGTACATGCATTAAGCCACTGCGTTAAAGTGACTTTTAAGCGTTTTAAAAGCTTTTTTCACGTTAAGCATTTTAGAATGTCCCGTGGAAAACCAACTTGTTAACGTTGGCCGGCAGAAGTGCGATCATGGTTTTCCTGATGCTAAATCCAGCCTTGGAGAATATCCTTTCTGATGGTGTACATCCACACTTTAGATTTTCTTATCCCAGACATTGTTAAAGATTTAAATCCTTGCCGCCAAGATGCTCCTCTGTCGGTCACGGATTGAAAGTGAAACTTAAATCTCACGGGGTGTTTGGATTTATTCACGCACGTTAAAAAATATTTATTAAAAGCTTCTTTCTTTGCACATTTTTATATACAGCATTATCATAATAGGCTGGATATTAACGTATTGACAGAAAACCGGTAGTTCTATGTGAAATCAGACATTGAGCGCCCTCATATAGCCAAAGTGGCATGATCCTCGTTTCATAACACCTCTGCGAAGATTCGACCATGAGATCGGTAGTCGAATCAGGCTCCTCCAATCGAAGCATCGAATCTTCGACTATTCGGGGTCACCCCTAGTGAATACTCTAATAAATATTTGATCGGATTTATGATAAATATTTGATCTAAAAATGTTTCATGATTGGTATTCACTGATATAACTTTTAAACACAGTCAATGTGTGACAAAAAATTAGAAACTCATGAAATACCTTTTATTAGATGATGGTGTTTTCTCACTGAAGTTTGGTGGATTTCCACCTTTAGACCGATCACTCTTCAGAGACACAGAGCTGGACACATGTGAGCCTGATCTTACACTGATGACACAAAGAACAGAGAGAGAGAAAAAACACTTTACTACAGGAGATACTTTAGTCTCATTTGAAAAGATTTAATATTGCAAATAGTAATTAAATGCAGTATAGCTGTGCATTTGTTCATTTATGACTACAGTCGGATGGATAAATATATATATGTTTAGTTGCATGATCTATTTTCCATAGTGTATTTGTGTCTCTTTGTGGCTGCCTGTGTAATTGTGTTACTGAATGAGTTTCATAAGGTTCCCAGGAATTGAGTTTTATTGAGACTTATTGTTTTATTCAGTCAAGTTCAATCATATACACCACTGTAGACAAATAATACAACCCTATCATGTAAACACACAAAATACCTGTTATTAGATGATGGCGTTTTCTCACTGAAGTCTGGTGGATCATCTTTAGACCGATCACTCTTCAGAGACACAGAGCTGGACACATGTGAGCCTGATCTTACACTGATGACACAAAGAACAGAGAGAGAGAGAAAACACTTTAGTAAAGGAGGATCAACTGTGTGTGAAACACATCTGTGTCTTTATCTAATCCTCCACAGAAATACACACACTCACACAATTTACTGTTTTATAGTTAAAGGTCATTTTATTTTACTGGCTCACATTAGTTAAACGATTTCTTTAATATACATGAGTGAGATTAAACATGTTAAAAAATACTTCACTCTAATTTATGAGAACATTTCAAGTTTTTGTTTATTGACAGAAATAGAGAGCAGAAATGTCTGTGTGACACAGTTTTGTTATCATACTTGAATTAAATTAAGTGTATAGTGTAAACTCGCGCTCAATCGGCCCAAAGTCCGGCGTCCGACCAGCGCGGAAGGTCTTAACGTGTTACTGTCCTTTTCTCGAGGCAAAGTATTTTTTGATTAAATGCAATACATTTGAATATGTATTCTCTCGTTCTTTCATCTGACTCCATAAATGAAAAGGTTTTAATGATATCTGTGGATCATTAATTGTGAGTGTTTGACTATTCCTTTTAACTCTTTAGTAAAATAATGTCAAAGTCAGTTAGAATAATCAAATGTAACAATTTATTATGTCAGGTAAATGTATCATGCCAATTTCATAATCATTTCGAAGATAATCGATACAAAACATCAAATTCTCTGGAATAAAGAAAAGATGCAAACCCAACATTAAGAAATAGACATGAGGCTGAGAGACCTCTCTCTCTCTTACTCTCTCTCTCAGCCTCACGGGCGAATCTGAGTTACAGAAAAGGCCCCGAACTCTCTGCTGCATTTCCTTATATAGACAAGCCTTTCACTTGGAAACGTGCTAACAATAGAAATTTGCATTCAGAGGTAGCACCTCTTGTGACCATTTGCTTGAGAGACCACCTTCCTTTTTGTGTCAGTTATCCATAAACTCTTAAAAACCTTATTACCTTTTGTTTTACTTATTCTGAAATGAGACATCTATCCCAGTCGCACTGTGACATTTTAAATGGTACCAAACATGAAACTTTCGTCTCGATGGTGCACGAGGAGGAGTTCAAATGGTAATCTCCAGAGAGGTCCTTTTGTCCTCTCAGGGTCTGGTCACCCCCGAAACAGACTGTCCGGCATCTTGTAATTTCTCAATTCCTGCAATAGTTATTTACTAATGTCTGTCAATAATTGTATGATCTAAAATCTAAAGTCATTTATTTGGATTAATTCAGCATCTAGAAGGTTATTAACAAATTATTAACTGTGATATTTTCTATAGAGCAAACAGGGCTTTATAGACAATGTCAGAGTTCATTTAAGAAGTTATAAACTGAAGTTGTGTAAAGCATGTGCAAATATAAAACAATGCTTAAAGTTGTGTTATTGACAGGGAAACACAAAGTCCAGTAGAGTTTAAACTGATGAAAACAGACGCAGTCTTACCTGTGTTTCTCTGAGAGACTCATCTGAGAGAGAGAGTCCTTTCCTCTTTCCTCTGACATACTGCAGCTAAACTGACACTGAAAACTGATCAGCACTGCTTTCTGGAAACACTCAATCCTTCAGCATCACCTGGAAATGACACCATTTTACACAGATGAAGAACATCTTATATAAGACAATAATGAAGAATGCTGAGTTATCATCAACAACAGCAACCGCAAAAACTATCTATAAAATAAAGTGAGTTACAGACAAATATACTGCCATGTAAAATAACCAAATGGTCTTAATCATTTCTGATTGTTTAGTGAGTTTAACTGACTCTAAATATTAAAGGGGTGATGAACTGAGAAATCAAAATTTCCTTGAGCTTTTGACATATAAGAGATCATCATACTATAATAATATCCTGTAAGTTTCAGAACTGAAAACTACCTTGTTAGTCCAATAAAAGCTTTTATAGACATCAGGCTCAGCAAACGACTCGTTTTTCAAAGTGGGGATCTATGACGTCAAAGAGGATAAAACCCCGCCTCCACAAAAGAAGATCAACGCCTACTTCAACACGGCCTGTTTAGCCCCGCCCACCGATTCGCCCAAACATGCTGAATAACATAGGACGACATGATAATTGCTAAACCGGATCGAGCTACTTACAAGCAATAAACATGCTGTTTACTAAATATTGTGCAGCGCCTGTTTGTGGAATCAGACAGTCTGCATAAGCTTCCTTCGGATTCCAGCATGGTTAAACTTTATTAAATCAGTCAATCACAATTTCCCGACACGGATCTGCCAGCAACATGTAAGTAACCATGTGTATTCTAATGTCTGATCTGTGATCAGTGATTTCTGTGTAATTATTCAAGTTCAGATATTTCTCTTAAAATCGTTCAATACTGTTTATGCATCAGTGACTAGGGTTGGGCGATGTCCCCTAAATTGGCAGTTGACGATGTTTACAGTAAAACATCGCAATGGACGATGAAACCGTCGTGGGGGGGGTTATACTATATGCTTGTCCGTGTTGCACTCGGAGCGCGCGCACAGCATCCTGTCAGTACAATTCAGGTCTCTTTCGCGACTTATCGCGCTTTTAATATTTCTTTTCAATAAAGCACATCCTGCTCTTTTCTTTCTCATTCATTCATGTTTTATTATTAATAACTTTAAACAGAATCGTCAACTGAAATCTGCGCAGATTATCAACAATACGACACATTTATAGGACATAAAGGGTCTCTGCGGCAAAAGTGAAAGTACCAGCGGCCAGCGGATGAAATGTTTCGAAATGTCTCTTTGCACAGCAAAGCACCCGTTTCAATAAAATTATATATTAAAGTTTATATAGCCTACTTTTACATTTTCGCTGCTGTTCTAAAATGATTTCCGCCATCACCTTAAACAAGCAGCAGCTGCTTGAATCCCAGTGCAGGAGCTGTAACTGTTAGGTTACCACAGAAACGTAAGCGGTTAGTTGATTGCTGTGGTGACTCGTGACACTCGCGAACAGCACTGAACACGCACGTCTTAAATTTTTTATCGTTCGTTGGTAAAGGGTGAGAGACCTTGCGAGCCACATGATTTTTGCCTAAGAGCCAGGTGTGGCTCGCGAGTCAGGTTCCCAACCACTGGTGTACACATGAACACGAATTGCCGTGAGACTGGGCTGGTCTCACAGGGTGGGGGCGTGGCATCACGATGGTGGCTCACGTGATATCGTCCATCGGCACAACCCTATCAGTGACTAAACGATCAACTTAACATATTTTCTCTTAGTATTATGAAAATAATCTTTTTTAAACTGTTATTAAATTATACAGAAAGCGATCAAAGAACGATCCCTTTCCAATCGCCCAAGCTGTCAATCAAACAGCACAGCGCGAGCCGCGAGAGCTTATCTGGACACTTACCAAACTCGTGATGAAATAATGACACTGTTACACTACACAACGAAGCTCTTACTGTGTATTCACATCGTGTTTGCATTGTGATTTGGTGTAAGCATTTGTGAGAGTGCAAAAATTGCTTTGCAATGATAAGATCTTTATTCACACGATCAACAGACTGTCATCTGCTCAGTCAGTGCTCATCATGCTGCAACCTTTCATGTGATGGAATAGATTTCAATATAATGCTTTAAACGATACTTTTCACGATTTGTTAATCTCGATAGCTGTAATAGTAAAAACATAGCCTAGTAAAAGTTTTCGAGAGAGTGCATGTAATACTAGCTATTTCATATGCAAGCATGTCAGCCAATCACAGCAGTCTCACAGCAGACACGCCCCTTAAAACAGAGCGTTCAAATCTGAGGCTGAAATCAGGCTTGGAAAAATGGCATTCATTTATAAATTATGACAATTTTTGATGTAAAAATCATACTAACATTATAAGGGCACCCCAGGCAACATTATAAAATAATAAAACAATCCAGTTCATGACCCCTTTAAAGGAACACGCCGACTTTTTGGGACTTTAGCTTATTCACCGTATCCCCCAGAGTTAGATAAGTCCATACATACCATTTTCATCTCCGTGCGTGCTGTAACTCTGTCTGACGCACTCACCGCTAGCCTAGCTTAGCACAAAGACTGGAGGTAAATGGCTCCAGCTAGCATACTGCCTAGAGCCCTGCACGGGGCAAAACATCCAGCCCTAACCGAGACCTGGCCCGTGGTGTTCAAGCCCTAATCTAGACCCAGCCCGAAAACGTCTGCAATTTTTCAGCCCCAACCCGACCCGAGACCAACATCAATATCACTTTGAGCTCTCTCTGACGCGCGCTGTCTCTGCTAGACGCACACGCATACACATGCTACTAGGTAAAATTTTATTATAGGCCTCAAACATAACTACCACCACCGACAATCATGCCCACAAATATTAATACAGACTGTACATTACAGAGAATCATAAGCATGCAGTAGAGAATATTATATAGCCAAATGTGATCCAGCAGTAAATAAAGATTTACGGCCTACCTTTCTTTGATGCCAAGTAACTTTACTGAAGAACAACGTTTCAAAGAACTTTTCGCCAACTGGCTAACATTAAATAATATTAAAAATATAATAAAGAAAAAAAAAATCCGTTGAACTGAGTATATAGGCTCATTCACTGTTTATTTGCGAGTGTTGTGAAGAAAAAGAATAGCATCCACTGTTGAAGGCTTCAGGCTCGGTAATCAAATCAAAACTCTTTCAAAATGCAGCTTTTCCTGAAGTAGTATTGGGAACGTTTAGTAATTCCCCACGCCCCAACTTCTCCCTGATGCTCTGCATGGTCAACTGTCACCTAATGCATTGCACTCGCGTCGCATTACTCGCATGATCGCCCAAAAAAATTTGACCGACTGCTCCCAATAAGTGACAAAATATCGACAACATTTTCCTATTGACATGTTGTGATTTGTATAGTCACAGTGTGTACAAATAACATGGTCACATATTCTCAGAAGGCGAAGCACTGCTACTTGGGCGGAGTGATGTGCTCGCAGTGCCTGAGACGCCCCGTGGTGAGGAGCAGAGAGTTCCTCAGAGTTGGAGTAAATCACTCCGCAGAAGTAGCAGTGCTTCGTCTTCTGAGAATATAGTTCCCAGTATGTATACGGTTAGAAGATGGCTGTGTCTCGTGTGACCTTGTTATTCGTACACGCGGTGACTAAACAAATCACAACATCTAAATAGGAAAATGTTGGCGTTATTTTGTTACTTATTGGGATCAGTATGCTAGCCGGAGCCGTTTACCTCCAGTCTTTGTGCTAAGCTAGGCTAGCGGTGAGTGCGTCAGACAGAGTTACAGCACGCACGGAGATGAGAAAGGTATGTATGGACTTATCTAACTCTGGGGGATACAGTGAATAAGCTAAAGTCCCAAAAAGTCGGCGTGTTCCTTTAATTCATCGGGGAAAAGCAATTCTGTTTAAAACTTTGAGTGGGAAAACTGAAGCTGATTTGTAATATTCTCTATTACAGTTTTATATCATTTTACAATCATATTTACCCAATCTTTATTAATTGTTGAATCGCTTGTCATTTAATACTTCAAGTTCACAATTATGAATTATTTCATTACTTTCAAATGATCCTAAAATAACTGATTGAGTAAAAGTAACCTGAATTATAATAGACATACTGTATAACTATCTAATCATAATTGCTATATGAACCGAAATATTCAGTTTAATAACAGCAGATTGTTGTTCATTGCCGTCAGGCTTCATCTGTCTGTCTACTGTTAATGTCTGCTTCAAAAATACTTTCGATTTCACATCACAAAAACAACAGCCTAAAACTGAAGAGGAAACGGGAGAAAACTTTGAAAAACATGTTTATTTTAAATGAACCTTTCTCACTAAAACTTTTTGTGTTTTAACTTCAAAAGATTGTAATTTCTGTTCGGAGTAGCAGAAGAACAGCCTTCTGTAACTTCACATTTAAATCACGCTTAATATACAATATGAAGTTCCTAATAATTACAAATGACTTTAATGGAGAATGTATTAAACTTACTTGCAGTCTTGTCCACTAAGAAGAGAGTTTATCAGTATTTTAAACTCAGTAACGCTTGTTGTCAGTCCGCGCGCGTCGTTCTCAGAATCTCTTGCTGGTCTCGATGGATTGTGGATTAAACACAGAAATGGCCGCGAGTGTTATTAGATTTGGAGGCATTGTGCTAAACTGACATCTGTAGAAATGTTTTCTGGATCATAGATCAGATCAAAACCAGTGAGCAACAGGTTTGGGTATCAGGGGTCTCATGTATAAAACTGTGCGGATCCTTACTAAAAGTGTACGTGCGCCAGAAAAACAAAAATGGCGCACGCCAAAAAATATTATACTTACAAATAATAAGCCAGAACCTGCGCAAGATTCCTTTTATAAATCCCAGTCAGCGGAAAATTGCGCCACATGCGTCTCCACCCCGAAATAAACATATATGGAGCTTACAATGGCTAGTGTGATATTATATTTGTTCATGTGATAAGCTTGGTGAGTGAAATTATAGCTGTATTATCTTTCTGTTTATGTATAATTTTCTAAAAGCGACCAAAACGACATTTAACTCCAGAAGCTCACCATCGTTTCGCCAAACTGCTCCGTCTCCAAAATGTGGGTCAAGTTTGTTTTTATAAATCACATTTTATGCGTCGGAAGTGTCGTCCGCCTCTCTCAGGGCCTGTTCTGTGCGACGCAACGGTGATAAACGAGGCCCAGATGCTGTTACTTTCGTTTTCCTCTTCTTCGTGTGTTTTACAGGAGGGTTTGGAACAGCTGAACAGTTGCACACCGACACCTACTGCACTGGAGCGGGATATTATACCACATATATCTCTAAATCCTGTTTAAAACCTCTTAAATAGACATTTCAACAGTGCATCTGTTATATTCCCTGTTTCTGGACTATTATCTAAGATGCTGGATATTGTAAATGACTCACATCCTGAGGTTTGTGTTATACATTCAGTCCTTTTGTTTTGTATTAGGACACAAATGATTCATGATACAAAAATAGAGCTGGATATGGCCAAAAATATCATCATAATTTGTTTGTTCACAATTAAACTCTAATTTAGGGCCCAACATTATTATATATATATATTTTTTTTTTTCCTAAAGTGTGTTTTTTATAATATTTTTCTGGATTCTATGTTTTATGATTTAATGCAAATGTATCATCAAATATGGTGTCTTTTGAAATGAATTCAAACTTTCTTTTTATTTTTTTTTATTTTTTTTATTTATTAGAATATGCAAGATGTACATAAGTTGGGATCACAAACAGGGAAAACAAATAAACAAACAAACAAACAAGCAAAACAAAACCAATACAGTCAGGAACTGACAGATGCGTGCATTTGTGTGTGTGCGTGTGTGCATGTAAAGGTAACTGGGTGGATGTGTCACAGTACATACTTTGAAGAACAAGAGATAGAGAAAATATATATATATATATATATATATATATATATATGCAAATAAACATACATACATAAACATGTATAAGTCAATATATGAAAACAAATAACAGATATAAATAAAACAAATATAAAGAAATCAATCAGTGGTAAGGAGTGACTACTAAAAATACTATAACATCTACTACTACAACTACTACTTCAACAACCACTACAACTACTACAAACTTTCTTTTAAGATGTAATCAGTTTCAGTGTGTGTTTGACAGTAGTTTTTCTCAGGTGAAACGGGGTGACTCTGACTCTGAAGAGCAGCTCTGGAGATGAAGATCATGTTGTCCTCATACAGTGAGACTGTGTGTGTGTGTGTGTGTGTGTGTGTGTGTGTGTGTGTGTGTGTGTGTGTGTTTACTTATGTCCCTTTTGGGTACATTCACCAGGATACACACCAGTAAACTGAGGACCACTTTAAAAATTGAGGACATTTTATATGTCTTCATTTGTTTGACTATATAATGGCATTCAGCATGCTCTAAAATGGTGGCCAGGCTTAAAATCTCACTTGTCCCAAAAAATCACTTTTAAGTGATTTGTGTACCTGAAGTGTGTATGCCCCCCCACCAACTAAAGTGTGTATAACACAGCGCCCTCTAGGAGTACTGCACTTCCGGAAAAGATACACACTTTGGGGATTCTGACCAATCAGAGCGCAGTAAGCTACTACGAGAGCGGGACTTGATGAACTGACAAATCAGATGCCAACACGTCATCAACAAACATGGCGGAGGCAAAAACAATAATGATTAAATGAATTAATTGACAGATAATCCCCATGAATTATAGATAAATTCCCAATAATTAGTATTTCAATAAAAATAGACTAATTTGCCCTGAGCAGGAGCTCTCCCGATTTATATGAGCATGTTTTTAAACTTTAATCCAGTTTTGCCCTCGCATCAGTCTGCTCTGTGTGTGTGTAGTATATAGTGCCGCGCACATATACTGATGTTAAATAGTACCCGCTTAGAGGCGGAGTGATATGGTTATGAGTCCTGTTGTTGTTGTAGCCTGTTGCCTGTTGCTGGAGCTGCCGCTATTAAAAGAGCAAACAACTTACCCTGTGTCATCCTTCCATTCACCATGATGCACGTTATAATATGGTAGCAAACAGAAACTACTACATGGTGTCAGAAGCTGGTTCAGTTTGCCGTTTATTTTTTATTTTGCCGAAGTTAGGTACGGACTTTTGCTAACAGCTAAGCTAGCGTGAGCGAGCAGGCAGCTATGCTCGGGAGCGGGAAAGAGATGGAGCAGTTCAAATTACCGTCCCCGCTGGTGCTAACAGGCAATATATGCGAAAACTGGAGAAGATGGGAACAACGCTTTCAAATATACATGACTGCAAGTGGTGCTGAAGGAAAGGAAGCTAAAGAACAGGTAGCCATCTTGATGCATGCACTTGGAGAAGACGCTCTCGAAGTATACAACACATCTGACGTTGTACAAGCGGATGAAGCAGAGCTAACAGTGGATGATATTTTATATGCATTCAAAACATATTGCCAGCCAAAGAAAAACACGGTGTTTGAAAGACATCAGTTTTGGGCTCATCCCATGGCAGAGTCAGTCACCATTGAGAAATATGTGACTGAGTTGAGACAGAAAAGCAAGGACTGTGAATTTGGTGCATCAGAAAAAGACATGATTGTTCAGTTTGAATGATCCACGGCTCAAAGAAAGGCTGTTAAGAGAGTCAGATCTTAGTTAGATCTAGAGAGAGCGATTGACATCTGCAGAGTAGTGGAGACGGCCAAAGCGCAAATACAAGCAATGAATAAGACAACACAAGAAAGAGCAATACATGCAGTGAACAAGACCAAAGGCAAAGACTACCAACATTGGAAACAAGGAAGAAAACTACAAGTCCAGAGTGACAGCAAGAAAATAAAGGATCAAGTGTGCAGGAAATGTGGAAAGACACATCAACCAAGGCTTTGCCCAGCATTTGGAATCTCGTGCCGAAAGTGTGGTAAGCTCAATCACTACGCAAAGATGTGTGAGTCTACAAAAGCAACACATAAGATGAAAATGCATGATTTGAGCCCAGAAATAGACACACTTTTCATTGGGACAGTGAACTTTGATCACATAAGCACTAAAAGAGACAATTCCTGGTATGCAGACATAAATGCTGGAGACATATCTGTTAAGTTTAAGTTAGACACAGGGGCAGAAACAAATGTACTACCGCAGGCTGTGTACAAAACATTAGAGAACACAAGAAGAAAAGCCAGGCGTGAAAAACAAATAAACTTGCAACTGAAACCGACAAAGACTGTGTTGGTGGCGTACGGTGGAGTTCAGCTGAAACCAGAAGGAACAATCTCACTGGAGTGCTCCACTGCCCAAACCAAATCCAACCTGCATGTTCTACGTGTTGAACCACTCAGACACAGCTATCCTAGTCAAGGATGCATGTGAAGCATTATAGTCCAGGCGTTTTAAGAAAAAAGGGTAATAACAGTAAAAGACTAAATGTTAAGGTCTGAATGGAACCCATTTAGGCTACCCATGAGCATTAATACATAGAGGCAGGAAGAAGTACTTTAGAAACCAGCCTTTATTAATGTTTAAGAGATGGGGTTTGGGGCTGGGTCCGTGGGACTGTTTCTGGGGGACGAGTCTGAGGCAAGAACAGGAGACAATGGTGAGTAGAATGCAGAAGACAAAAAGGTAGGTAAAATAAAAAGTGAATCCCAAGAAATAGTCCCATGGTCCCAGCCCCAAACCCTATCTCTGCAATAATAATTAATAAAGGCTGGTTTAAAGTACTTCTTCCTGCCTCTATGTATTAATGCTCATGGGTAGCCTAAATGGGTTCCATTCAGACCTTATCATTAAGTATTTTACTGTTCTGTGTCAACAAGATTCAACAAGACATTTTCTCCTGGCTAGACCCAATGTTTAGATCTGTTGTGGTATTTATGCAAATTAGCACATCTGTAATTAGATTATGCACCGTTTGTCCATGTTAACAAACAATTAAAAAAAACTTGTAATACATTTTTTGTTTGTCTTGATGTAAGTAATCAACTCAGTCATTTTCATGGTGATATCTAAAGGTTACATTTTTTACCCTATTCATGTGAGAAAAATAATGAATAGGCATATGAATAGGCTATATTTGGGTCTTTTTCTGAACTTTCCCCTAATGGGATTCTTCGGGGCTTTTTTTTTTTCCTTACTCAGGACATATTGAGGATACAAAATCAGTTGAGTTTGCTTCTGTTGCAATTTGTTCACGGTTGACCCCCATTTTGGCTTAAAACGCCTGGACTATTAGGTCTGATAAAAAGGATGGACATTGACATGCTCGCAGTCAAGTTCCCAACTACAAAAGAGGAGCTGCTTAAGCAACATGCAAGTGTCTTTGAAGGACTTGGTGAGTTCTCAGGTGAACATCACATCCACATTGACCCTACAGTCACTCCTGTTATACATGGCTGCAGGAAAGTACCACTGGCAGTTCTAGATAGACTGAGAGACACGCTTGATAACCAGTTCACTAGTTCACACTTACAAATAAGTCAGATTAAATGCGTATTTGGCGTGCTGTCCGAGGAGAGGGCTCCGGGCTCGGTATTCGGCCCGAACCCAGAGTACTCCCCCCTTTTTCCTGGCTGTGAAAGAACAAGCCAAGGGTGAGGAGTCGGGGTGGTGGAGGGATGCTGAAACTGTCAAGGAAGTTAGGTGAGTTGACAGAGTGAATATATATATATGCTTCCTCTCATGCTGATAGGGTAGACATGGTAATTGTTTGATGAGATGATTGATAGATTGGTTGATTGATTATTTGAACGTGCTCCTCCCGAACTTTGTTTATAAAACATAATTTAAAATCAGATGTTATTGAACAAGTAACTGAGCCGACAACATGGGTCAATAGCCTTGTAGTCACTGAAAAGAAAGACAAGAAGAAGCTGAGGGTTTGCCTAGACCCTACAGACTTAAATAAAGCTATTTTGAGACAGCATTACTCAGTTCCCACAGCAGATGAGGTGTTGTGCAAACTTGCTGGTAAGAAAATCTTCACAGTGCTGGATGAGAAGGACGGCTAATGGCAAATAAAGCTGGACAAGGAGTCGTCACTGTTGTGTACTTTCAATACGCCATGGGGGGGCTATAGGTTTAAGCTCCTACCATTTGGGATCAAGTCGGCGAGTGAAGTTTTTCAGCAGCGCAACTTTGAAACATTTGGGGACATCACAGGTGTTCACATAATTGCTGATGACATGATTACCGCTGCATCCACAGAAAAGGAAATACTGCAAAAAGTGATGACTAGAGCAAAGGAGGCTAACGTCAAATTCAACAAAGAGAAGATCCAATACAAGGTGAACAGTGTCAAATACATGGGTCATGTTGTGACCTTTGAGGGCATTAAAGTGGACAATGCAAAAGTTGAGGCAATAGTTGACATGCCTTCACCCACAGACAGACCTGCACTGCAAAGCATGCTTGGGATGATCAAGTATCTCTCACAGTACATACCTGGAGAAGCAACAGCCCCAGCGCCATTGAGACAACTGCTGAGAAAGGACAGTGTATGGCAATGGCAACACGAACATGAGGAAGCTGTAAAGAACCTAAAGAATGCGCTCATAACAGCACCCGTTCTCAAATTCTTTGACCCAAAGAAAGCTGTTGTGATACAAGCAAATGCATCCAAGGACAGTTTAGGCGCATGTCTAAGCAAGATGGACATCCTATCGCCTATGCATCCAGAGCTCTAACAGACACAGAAAAAAACTATGCACAGATAGAGAAGGAGCTTCTGGCTATCGTGTTTTCAGTCAAGCGCTTTCATCAGTACGCCTATGGAGTCAAGGTTAATGTGCAGACAGATCACAAACCTTTGGAAACAATCTTGAGAAAGCCACTGGGAACAGCTCCGTCCAGACCACAGCGGATGCTACTTCAGCTGCAGCGCTACGACCTGAATGTAATCTACACGCCAGGTAAAGAGTTACTGATCGCAGACACACTCTCGCGAGCAACTACACAAGAGCAACAGAGACAGTGTGACATTTTTGACGAAAAAGTGATCTATGCTCTTGAGCCAACAGAGGCCCTGAGCCCAGAGACTCTGGCACAGTTAAAGTCTGAGACACAAAAGGACATCATATTGCAAACATTGCTAAACATTCACAGGCACGGCTGGCCACAGCACAGGAAACAAGTTGACAAAAAGGTGATACAGTACTGGCCTATTAGGCACACAGTGTCGATAAGAGATGGAATAATGTTTGCAGGTGGCAGAATTATTCTACAGAGTAAAATGAGGCCAGACATGTTACAGAGGCTGCATGTGGCACACCAAGGTATGCAGCGCACCAAAGCTCTGGCAGGAGTACACTGGTATTGGCCAGGTATGACAAGAGACATAGAAAAAAAATGGTTGAGTCATGTCCAACTTGCCAGCAGTTCCAACCTCGCCACCAGAGGGAGCCGATGATCTCTCATGAAACCCCAGAGCTTCCTTGGCTGAAAGTAGGAGCTGACATATTTGAAATCAGTGATCAGTCATTTCTTATGGTTGTGGATTATTTCTCCAAATACCCGGAAGTACTTAACATCAGAGACAAGACGGCACACACAGTCATTAACAAGATGAAGTCGGTATTTGCCAGAGTGGGAATACCTAAAGAGATTGGCCCTCATTTATCAAAAGTGCGTACACCAAATTTCCAGCGTACACCTGGCGTACACCCAAAACCACGGTGACTTTGAGATTTATCAATATGGACGTTGGCGTACGGCACGCTCAAATCCTACGCCAGCTCAGGAGGTGGTGTACGCACGTTTTGAATGCGGGAATGCGCAGAAAAACAATTCCTAACACCACAAAACGCACTGACAAACTAAAAGATATAATATATTATGACCCACTGTAAAAAAAACAACAACATAGTAATTATAAACTTCAGTGTTTATTTTTGTGCAACATGGACTTCAATGTTTAATTTGTGTGAATTTACCAAAGCATTTGAATTGTAGGCATATGTATTCCTTAAGTTGCGAGCCTGTGCGCTTTACCTGACGTTTCAAGCCTTGTTTATACTTTCGCCTGGCTCTGCAGCGCGAGTCTCCGCAGACTGCGCGCGCACCTCCCCAAACGGACGAGGGGTTACTCGACGCGCTCGCCGTTGTACTATTCTTTGAAACGATGGTTAGGCCAGGGTTAGGCCCGGCAGGTGTGCACGGACTGGGTTTAGTAATGAAAGGCTTTCAATTACCAAAAAAATAATTAAGACTGACAAAATAATAAAAATGCCATTCTTCTTATTTAAAATAATAATAATAATACAAATAATAATAATAATAACGACATTCTTCTTCTAAATAACAATAAGCGTCATCATTAATAATAAAAATCTAGAAATCAATTTTGTTTCTTTCCACTTCCCTGGTTTCGCTTTCTCTTTCTCAAAGAAGTTTCTCTTCTTTGCCGTCTTCCGTGTGTCCATGGCGTAAAATGAGGGCGTGGGGGGAGCGGAGACTTGAATATATAGGGGCGTGTTATTCTAATGACGATCGTTTTCCACCGCGGCATTTATCAAGGGCAGGTATTGCGTACACCTGGATTTCAAAGGTACGCACAGCTTCATAAATCAGGCGATGAGAGGAGTGTAAGCATAATCTTACGCCAATATATACGCCCATTTCTACGCAAGAATGATAAATGAGGGCCATTGTGTGCGACCATGTGCCTTTTGCAAGCCAAGAAATGAGAAAGTTTGCCACAGCACGGGGAATTAAGCTCACTCATTCCAGCCTTGGCTATGCGCAGTCAAATGGCCTGGCCGAGAGAACTGTGAAGACTGTTAAATACCTGTTAAAGAAGGCCAAACAAACCAATACTGACCCGTTTCTGGCACTTCTAACTCTGAGGAACACTTACCTATCACAGGAATGGACTATTCTCCAGCACAACTGCTTATGGGCAGGGTCCTGAGAAGCACTTTACCCAGCTCAAGCACAGTGCTGCAACCTGCAGTGCCAACTAATGCACATTCTACTCTTCAGGACCTCCAGCGAATACAGCGCACTCGTTACAACAGAGGCACTAAGAAACTTCCTGCGCTGCCGCCTGGTGGGACTGTTCACATGCAAACTGACCGAGGATGGCGTCCTGCTGTTGTCACGGCGACACGTGCTGAACCACGGTCCTATGACATAGTGTCATCATCTGGACAGCAGTACAGACGCAACAGGAGACACCTAAGGAAGACACCAAGCAAGATTCAGGTGTATACTGAACCGGACAGTCTTGAGGATGAGCAAGACAGCACCCCGGACGCTCCTGCTGACGCTCCTACTGGTGTTGATGAGACTGCATGTGTGGAGCCTTCCTCTTCTCCACAGATGGGTCAAACCAGAAGCGGCCGAGTCATTAGGCCACCAGTGAGATTCAAAGACTATGTGTTAAGCCAGTAAGTGCATACAATATTTGACTAATGTTGTGTTTATAAAAAAAAAAAAAAAAAAAAGGAAATGGTAGATATGCAATGGTATGTTCAGCTTAAATTTAAGGTATCCCTGATTGATACACATTGAAATATTATTTCAGTTTAGCTACATTTTACATCTTCTCTGCTAAAGATAAACTTTTGTTTTATTATAAAAAAGGAGGATGTAGTATAGAGTGCCGCGCACATATACTGATGTTAAATAGTACCCGCTTAGAGGCGGAGGGATATGGTTATGAGTCCTGTTGTTGTTGTAGCCTGTTGCCGGAGGCCTATAGCAAACAGAAACTACTACAGTGTGTGTGTGTGAAGATCGCGCTGCTGCCCCGCCCCCGCATCACCGAGACTATACAGCACGTACAGTAACTTACATAGGAGTTTATTAACCATATAGGAACGAGTTTCAAGCGGGGAAGGGACAGACACATTACGTCATGTGAATTTAAAAAGTAAATATATCCTGCCAAAAGCGGAGGGACAACTGTTTAAATCTGTCAATGTGTGATGATTTATTCATCTGAGTCTGTACAATAAAAATACACAAGCCACAAAAATATTTGAAAGCATGCAAAAATCGATTGCTTTTATGAGTGATTTTATTTGTTTTAAGTGTTTTCTCCTACTTTGCACTCTGCCGTTCCCTCTCATATTACAACGCATTCTCATCCTAGGGCGCCATATACTGAAGCTTTTGACATTTCGTCAACATCCGACGCACATGGCACCCTTTAGCGTCAATATGAGACGCACATTATGGGTAGGTTTAGGTCTGGGGTAGGGTTAGGGTTAGACCGCTAGGAGGCGCCTTCTGGCCCATATTTATCTGCGTCTCATATTGACGATATTAAAGGGTGCCATGTGCGTCGGATGTAAGCGTCAGTATATGATGCCTTTCCCTGAGCGGCCGCCGTATGAAGGTATTTTTGGGGCAAAACTACTGAACACATGTGAGAGCGGAATTTGTAGCTGTAGAGCATACCCACACATGTGTATCAATAAAGTCACACACAAGTCACAGAGAATTTTTTTTTAGGAGTTGTAAACTTGTAGATTTTTTTTCCTCTCCTACAAACACAACACAACAGTTACACCTTCACACATTCTTCACTGCAGGTGCACAAATCCTATTCTACGAGTCACACATGAAGAAACTCATACGCTCACATTTTTTGTACAGTTGCTGCAGTGAATATGGTGCAAAACGCATTCACACACCCGTATCAAAAATGTGAAGTCACGGACAAATTTTGCACACCCGCAAATTAATATGTGAATCCATACAATGAGAGTTGCACACTTGTAGAACATCTGGTCACAAATGCATTACTTTTCTTGGATAGTTTTCTAACATAATCGCAAGTCCATCGCAATTACTACAACTGCTTGAATCTGCTGCTACGAGTCTCAAACGCAGATTTTTCGCCTTCAAATGACAAGTTCCGCGCGCTCTCACTTTTGCACCATATACTCCGTGAAATGTGGAGCAAAAGTGATTTGTGCATCTGTGAGGCAGCGGCAGGCCCTGTTCAGAGAGCAGAGAATTTCGGCCAATCAGAAAAGCTCGTTTGAGCCGTCGGCGCGCGACCGAGAACGCGGAAAAAAACCGTCACCATCTTCCCGCGCTGGCGATGTGAAGGACCAATAAAGGTATGCTTTTTTCTTATCTTCCCCCTGCAATCATTCACCGTTATACATTTGTTTAAGTAGTTTTAATATGTGCGCTGGTCGTCTAAGTTGGTAATCATTGTTTCTTAGTTGGGTTAGCCTTTATTGTTTCACGAAATGTAAGTTACACTAACGCTAATGCTAGCCTATCTGTACTGTTAAGTTTGCTATTCAATCGTCTCATAATTAAAGATACTCTCATATTAAACGATGTATTCCTTATATTCTCTTCTGCTTTACCTTCTAGAAAAATGACAGAACAGGGTGGGTCTTCGCAGGTCAGTATCATATCACATCAAATGTGTACAGTGTTTTTCTTTCTTTTGGTTTGGTTTGTTTTTGGTGGATGATAACATGTAACGTTATAGGAATACCATAGTAAAGTAAAGGTATTTTATTTGCCCAGTAGGCATAATTAGAAGCTGCAGTGAGTCACAGAGCAGGTTAATTAACATTCTATAAAGCCAATGCGATTTAAAGCATGTTTTAAATCCAAAATTACTGCAAATTGGTGTGTTCCATGAAATATAAAATCACTATTTACATAGTTTAAGAATAGTTAGTTCACTCCCATGTGCCCTGCAGTGTCCCAAATCAGCTGACCTGCAACAGATGCTTAACCACTTAGAAACAGGCGCTTCCTGCCTCCTTACTTTGTTATTTGTTCTTATAGACTCTTATAGACTTGACAATTAAAATGAGGTTGGTTTAGGCATCAGAGACAAATCTGTATCTGTCTATATAGTCAAGACTAAAATTTACATGATTCCATTTTCTAAGTACGTCTAATTAAATGTAACCCAGACTTCTCTCTAAATGAACAGAAGACAAACATTGAGTCAGCAGTCCGTGTGCTTCTAAACTGCATACAAAGTGAAAGGGAAAGACCTCCGTCACATCAAAACACCACTGCTCAGCCTACTGCTACTGTTCCTACCAGCAGCAGACCTGTAAGACCAGCCACAGTGCGGCATGAGATGCAAAGGTAAGTGATTGTTAGCAAAACTAAATTTAGTTTTTGGCAAAAATAACCACAATTATTGTGGTCAAAAAGAAGATCACTCTTACTTAACACAACTTAGGAAACATTCCAGTAATCACTCAGCCCTGTTGTAAAATAAGAATAGAATGTGTGCTGTGCTGAATTATCTTTATTTATTTATAACCGGAGGTCCCCTGACAGCATCTTTGAGGTTCATTTAGACCATGAACCCATTCATGAGGTTCATGAAACGAAATACTTGGGCATAATTTTGGATAAACACCTGAAGTTTCAAAGTCAAGTAAACCATGTTTGTAGGAAAGTCAAATTAAATCTGAACTGTTTTCGTTTTATTAGAGGAGAGTTGTCACATCATGCTGCTTTATTGTTTATGCATGCATTGGTTTTTTCACATTTGTCATACTGTGTTACAGTATGGTCACAAACATCAGTGTCCACTCTGAAACCAGTTACTTCTCTATATAAACAGGCAATTAAGATATTTGACAAGAAACCAATGAGATGGCATCATTGTGATATCATACAAAAGCACAAGTTTTTTACTTTTGAAAATTTTGTTAATTTTAGTATTTTGAAATTGACTTTTAAATGTTTGAACAACTGTGTGTCACCACTGTTCTCTGGCCTCATGCAGAGGCGTCAGGGCTCTCTTAGACCTTCCACCAGAGCCTCAGTTAGTGGGGATTGTGTGCTCCCAAAGTTTAAAAAATCTTTTGGACAGTCTAGCTTCTCCTTCAGAGGGGCTACACTGTGGAACTCTCTCCCCATTGGATTTAAACTGCAGAACAATATTAAAATCTTTACCAGAGAGCTCAAACAGTGGCTTAAATCGGGCCAAAGTTGTTCCCATGTATAAAATGTGTCTTGTTTTGTTTAACAATGTGTTTTTATCTGTTGTAAAAGCCCCTATGGACAGGTGTTGAAAATTAGCACATGTGCTATAACACTTTAAACAATGCATCTGGTTCGTCCAATGCTATTGCTATGTCCATATTAAATAAATAAAATTAAAAAATAAATAAATAAAAAACTATGGAGCTGTTGAAATCTTGAATCTGATTGGTTGATGAATATTCTAGGTGTGCAATTATTTTTAGGGAAATGCTCAGCTAAAGTAGTTCCAGTCCAGTCAGGTCTGACCGCATTACAGTTCCATATCACTTGATTTCAATTATTTCAAAGTTCAAACAGACTTAAACAGCAAAAAAAAAAAAAGGAGAACTGTGTAAGAACTAAACTGAGTGCTTAACTAATTGAGCTTGAACAGTTAAATACACATACCTATGAGTCAAAGTTACATGTATTTTCAAGTAAAATGAGTAATTTATGTCTTAAGTTAACATGAACAATTAAGAAAGCAATGGAGGCTTGGGATGAGATGCATAAGAAATGAGTCTTACACACAAGAGCATTTTAAGGACAAAAACCTGACAAATGTCTTGAAATACAATATCTGAACAATGATTTAAGGTGTGGTAACCGTTGTATAAGTGGAATAATTTACTCCAGTGCAATATTTTGTAATAATCAAAAAATCAGTTACAATGTAACACAATTTTACACAACAACAACAACAACTCAACACCGTTTTATATTCATTAAACAATTTTACTTTGATTTTCACTGATTAATAACTATCTATGCCTCCTCCAAGATGTTTCCCATCTTTGTATTCTGGAGGCCAGAAACGAAAAAGAAAGTCAGCGGATACTCCACGTGTATCAGCTATAAGGTTTATGGAACTGCAGTTCTGCCTGCAACCTGAGAACACCGACAAAACCCCAAAGGATGAGGCAGTGCTCTTGCAAGCAGGTCTTGGAAGGAGGACCATAAATATGGCTGAAAATGTGGATCACACAGAGGTTAGCCTTAAAGATAACAAAAAAATCTACTCTGAAGACATAGACATTTTTCAGTTACTGTTTCAAATCGTGATTTCTGTTGTGGTCGCCATACTGGCAGTCAATTTTTGACATCTGTATACTGTAATGTCTTACAATTGCTGTGATCATGCCACAGAACTGTTTAACTGGTTTACATTTTAAGTGATTTCATTGTCAGTCTGTCTAATCCATACAAGTTGTCATTTATCTTGTCTGATTTATCCCCTGCTCTGTCTGTCACTGCTGTCTTGATTTTGTAGATTGATATCTGCCACAGCTGGACTGTACACCATCTTCCGTACACCAGGAATGACTTAAAGTCTTTCAGTCATTCCTGGTTTATGGAGGTGTATGAAATCAGTCTGATTGTTGCAAATATCACTGTACGTAGTAGGGCAGTGACCTGCAGATTGGCGGGTGAACCAAACAACCTTTATTGCAGCTGGTACAGAACAGACAAACTATCAACATCTAACTTTATCTGATAACTGCCATCAGTCATCATTGAACTATTTCACCTCATACAACACACAAAAGCACTGGTCGTAAAGATACCAAATCCTGACTATATGCTATTGATGATATTGATTATATGTTAACTGATGCCACAGTTGTTTCAATTGACTGAAAAGATGGTGGAACTGATATTTTCACAATGACAGCAGTGCAAATTTATTCCAGATAAGCCGAGTGCTGCTGGAAGAATTTCCCAAGATGAGAGATGTGCGTGGTGGTTGGCTGCTTACAAAGGCTTCAGGTGAGGTTTTTTCTCCATTGTTACAGAAAACATCCAGACCTGTTTTTTAAGCACAAAATGTTTGTTTGTGTTAAATTTTAATGTATGTCATCTTGAATAATATCATATTCCATCATACAAAGGAAGAAACGGTCATTTGAATGAGCTACTACATTTTTTTATGTTTTCAAAGGGGGCAGTGGACAAAGAAAAACCACTCCATTGCCCCAGGGCGCTGAAGGGTACACTGCTAAAGTCCTAAAGTCTTCATCAAACAATGCGAAAAATGTAATATACATTGTCCCTCTTCAAGAAAAGATAGATACCACCCCACTCCCATTTGATGCTGCAGAGTTCGAAAGAATGCCAAAAACGCATGCATGACTTGTGACAAGTTGATTCCTCTGCCCCTGATACAGTTCCACATCGAGTCCTGTGGAGATAATGTAAGTTGTCTTCTAAATTCTAGTTGTTTTATAAAATAAATATAACACTTCATGTCCTCAGCTATGGTTTGATTGAATCATTGTAGTGTAATTCAGTTTTCAGCTGACAAGTCATTGTTATAAAGAGTTGTTTTTTTGTGTTCTATATTCAAAGAAAGATGAATCTGAAGAGGAAGCAGACCAGACAGTAGACCAGCCAGCAGGACAGGAGTCTGACCTTATTTGTGTGGTAAGCCATCAATGATGTTTCAGGTTAATATTAAAGCTGCAATCCAGAAAAAAATTACACAGACTGATATCACAAACTTAAGTATCTTTTATTCTTCGGTTCATATACCACTGTAGTATTTTCAGTTTCAGGTTTGTTAAATTTATATACCTCTTTATAACCACTTGACCCTTAGGACTCCTGTCCAATTTGTGGAAAGCAGTTTCCTGCAGAGATTGTTGCCTACCATGCAAGTTCATGTGGTGAAAGGTATCGCAAGCATGATGAAAAAAAAAAAAAAAAAAAAAAAAAAAAAAAACAGTGCCAGTGCTGTTATATCAATCATTTAAATTGATTCACTTAAATTTCCTTCCTGAAAAGGTGAAAAAAGCTTAATTGTAACATCCAGATTTAAAACAACTCATACTGCTCACATTGGCAGACTAATTAAAATAGCCTTATAAGATATAAAATAATTATTTGAATTAGTATGTCTTGCTATTTGTTTAGTATGTTTAATGAAAAGCAAGGAAATCTAGATAAAATTTGTGAATCATGAAAATGTTAAAAAAAAAATAATAATAATTTAATTTTCATATCACCCAGCACATTATTACAAAGAACATTGTAAAGTTACTAAAGTAAGCTTAATCTTTAATTTGGTGTAAAGTCATGCTTACACAATTCTAACTTTCTTTAAAAGTCCTCACTGTAGACTGCACATCATGTAATATTTACTGATTGTAGTTATACATTACTGGGCTTTTAGCAATCATAATGCTTTCAGATGCTTGAGGGGTAGCTGATAGGTTAGCTTCATACAGACTGCAATCAGGTGTGCCACATGCACAATGACATGTTTGCAAATATCTTATGTGTAATGATCTGAGTGTGAGTGTAAGTGTAAGTGTAATTTTGTTTGTTATAGAGTGTGAGTGTAAGTGTAAGTGTAAGTGTAATTTTGTTTGTTATAGAGTGTGAGTGTAAGTGTAAGTGTAATTTTGTTTGTTATAGAGTGTGAGTGTAAGTGTAAGTGTAAGTGTAATTTTGTTTGTTATAGAGTGTGAGTGTAAGTGTAAGTGTAATTTTGTTTGTTATAGAGTGTGAGTGTAAGTGTAAGTGTAATTTTGTTTGTTATAGAGTGTGAGTGTAAGTGTAAGTGTAATTTTGTTTGTTATAGAGTGTTCATGTGTGTTTATGTTTTAATGTTAAGTTTTGCAGAGATTATTTCCACATCTAATCCCTTCCACCTCACAAGTTTTGGCGCAGAATGAAATATTTATCATGGCAGGGAGAATGATTGGCCATTCTTTTCTGCATGGTGGACCTCGTCTGACAGGTCTTAGCTCTGCAGTTCTTCATGTGCTGTTAGGTGGAACACCCCAGACAGCCACCATCACACTTGAAGATGTGGCAGATCTAGACATCAAGGAGACCATCAGACTGGTATGTTCCAAGAAGTGCAATGCAATCCATATCTGTACTCCAGTATTTTTAGGTTTCAGAAAAGCAATTAAAAAAAAGAAGAAAATAAAAATATTTACAGATGACTGTACTAAATACCAGATATAATGCTGAAAGTAATGATTAAAATATAGCTGCGAGCAGCGATTACGGGCCCAAGCCGGTGGCACCGCAACCCCGGTGCCTTTAGTTACCTAAAGGCACCAGGGTGGCGGTACCGCCGGCTTTGGCCCTCCATCGCTGCTCGCAGCTATATTTATATATATATATATATATATATATATATATATATATATATATATATACATATATATATATATATATATATATACATATATATATATATATATATATATATATACATACATACACACACATACATATATATATATATATACATACATACATACACACACATACATATATATATATATATATATATATATATATATTATTGTTCAAAAGTTTGGGGTCAGTAAGATTTTTAATGTTTTTAGGAGAAGTCTCTTCTGCTCACCAAGGCTGCATTTATTGATTAAAAATACAAACAAAAACAGTAATATTGTGAAATATTATTCCAATTTAAAACAGCTGTTTTCAATTTTAAAATATTTTACATAGTAATTCATTTCTGTGATCAAAGTTGAGTTTTCAGCATCATTACTCCAGTCTTCAGTGTCACATGATCCTTCAGAAATCATACTAATATGATGATTGATGCTCAATAAATATTAATTATTATTTTCAATGTTGAAAACAGTTGTGTACAGATTTTTTTTTTTCAAAATGCTTTGATGAATGTAAAGTTCAAAAGAACAGCATATATTTCAAATATATATATTTTTAACATTATAAATGTCTTTACTGTAACTGTTGATCAGTTTAACTCATCCTTCATAAATAAAAGTACTGATTTATTTTATTTCTTTCCCCCAAAAATAAAATTTTAATTATTACTAACCACAAACTTTTGAGCGGTAGTGTTTAACGTTACAAAAGCTTTAGATTTCAGATAAATGCTGTTCTTTTGAACTTTCTATTCATCAAAGACTGTACACAACTGTTTTCGACATTTAAAATAATAATGAATGTTTCTTGAGTATCAATCATCATATTAGAATAATTTCTGAAGGATCATGTGACAGTGACGACTGGAGTAATGATGCTGAAAACTCAGCTTTGATCACAGGAATAAATAACAGTTTAAAATATATTAAAATAGAAAGCAGCTGTTTTAAATTGGAATACTATTTTACAATATTACTGTTTTTGTTTGTATTTTTAATCAAATAAATGCAGCCTTGGTGAGCAGAAGAAACTTCTCTGTTATGTGCGCGCCACAGACTGCACGCACGTCCGCTTAGAGTTCCGCCTTTTGCCTTCCGTCAATATTACGTTATTAGAAAAAATATTTTTTTAGAGAATCGATTTTTTGACATTTGTAAATCGATTCAGAATCGTCCACGTCCGCATCGCGATGCATCTAAGAATCAATTTTTTCTCCCACCCCTAGATTTCATACAACAGGTTAATAAACAGTTACAATTAAGTCACTTACATTTTAGATGCAATGTTGACTGTTTTTGTTCTGTTTCAGCAGCGAAAATAGTTAAACAAAGATCACGGCAGAACCATCACGCATCACGTGTTTTCTCATAACTGAACGATTCAGCATTTTTAACGAATCGGTTGACTCAAAGATTGAATGATCAATCCATAAACATCTGTCTTAATCATGATCGACTCATTCGAACGAATCGTTTGAACGAACAAATCAATGACTCGCTTATTAAGATGGATGCCTGGCGACACCTAATGGCGGTTTAGTGTTGTTTAAAAGCATCATTCTTTCCCACATGTGTGTGATTTGTGTGTGCAACATTATCATTATTTTTCTTTCACTATTATATTAGCGATTTAAAAGCACCCACTCGTGTCACACGTCGATTAACCGGTGGGAAAATATCCTCAGACACATACCTAATAAATGTATATTTAAATACAATATTGGCCTACCTGGTAAAAAGTTTTATATACTATTTTGATGTCCTTTTGGACACAAGAGGGCAGTATAGCCCTATGTTTGCTTTTTTGTTGAACCAAATAGCACTAAATAGCCTGTTTTTAACTTTTTCATTCTTCTTGAATTGCAAAAACAGAATAAAATGGGTTTAGTTGTGATATTTGTATACTTTTATATAGAAATAAATGGTATATAATTACATTTTTAGAAGATTTTTTGTGTTTCCTTTTTGGACATTACTTTAATCCCTCGCCATAGCAAAACCGTTTGAGATATTTATTATCCATTCACAATTTAGCATATTTAATGTAGTTTCATCATGTTGAAAAAGTTTGGTACGAATAAAATAAATAGTTTAAGAGTAGTGGCAAAAAATTCAGAGGCTGATTTTGCAAAAAAATTCACATTCAGACCAAAATATCTGACTTCCTGATGGCCAGAGCTATTGAATGTAAATTAGAAAGTTGTCCGGCTTGATGAGAACAATATACAAACTATTTTTTCTTTACTGTAGTTAAAAGTAACCCCCCCACTTTTGTCAAAAGCATGTTGAAAGTGACACACTTCCTGCTGCCAGTTGGTGGCGCTATAACTTTGACTCACAATAGCTACATCCATCTGATCGGCCTCTTACCACGAACACACTGCTGAAGTTTCATCAAGATCAGTTAATGTATGCAGAAGTTATTCCACTTCCGTGTTTCTCTTTTCTCGCCATAAATTCGATTCCTCGCCACGGCCAAACCGTTCGAGATATCAAAAATCCGTCCGCAATTTAGCATCCTCAAAGTCTTGACTACATGCACACCGAGTTTGAAGGGGACACAGTGAATTTTCTAGGAGGAGTATTTCACATTCCACAGCAAGCGTTTTCCAAACAACCCATAATAGCCGACTTCCTGTTGGGCTGGCGTAAAACTTGACCGGGGTAAAGTTGTTTGGCCCGATGAGATCTATATGTGTACCGAGTTTCATATTAATTCATGCGAGCGTGTTTGATATATGGATCAAGTTTTAGAACCCCGTTCAAGGGGGCGCTGTTGAGCCCCCCAGCCACGCCCGGGTACCAGCTTCAGCCCGGCCCTGATGGCCGTGGGTTCTGACCTGTGTGCAAAGTTTCAAGAGTTTTTGAGCACGTTAAGGACCCCAAAAGCCCCTGAAACCTTGATTAACAATATAAAAGCAATAGTCAAATCCCCCCCTCCCCTCACACACACAGAGACACAGAGAGAGGGAGAGAAAATTCTTCAGAAAATCCACATTCAAACCAAAATATCTCTCTTCCTGTTGGTCGGAGATGGTTCATGTAAATTAGAAAGTTGTCCGTCTTGATGAGAACAATACACATACCAAGTTTTGTGATTCTAGGAAAAACTAAGCCCCCATTTTTGACTAAAGGTGGCGCTACTGAGCCATTCCACCACGCCCGTTTCTGAAACTTTGCACATGTCTACTGGCTAATAAATGTGATGTGTCTGTTGAGTTTCATGCAATTTCAAGTATGTTAAGAGTCTCAAAAGCATCAAAAAAGAATATTAAAGTTTGATGCGTTGCCACGGCAACAGTATCTAAGATATCAATAATCCTTTCACAGGTTTACATCTGCCGTGTGTCTACATTGTACACATAAAGTTTGAAGCAAATCGGGTAAAAATAAGACACTGATTTCAAAGCATTTTGAAAGTGATGTACTTCCTGCTGCCAGTTGGTGGCGCTATAACTTTGACTCACAATAGTCACATCTGTGCGATCGGCCTCTTACAACAAACACACTGCTGAAGTTTCATCAAGATCAGTTAATGTATGCAGAAGTTATAACACACTTCCTGTTTCATTTTTTCGCCATAAATTTGTTTCCTCGCCACAGCCAAACCGTTCGAGATATCAAAAATCCGTCCGCAATTTAGCATCCTCAATGTCTTGACTTCATGCACACCGAGTTTGGAGGCGAATCGATGAATTCCCTAGGAGGAGTACATTAAATTCCACAGCATGCGTTTCCAAACAACGCTAAATAGCCAACTTCCTGTTTGGCTGGCGTAAAACTTAGAGCACGAAAGTTGTTCGGCCCGATGAGATCTATATGTGTACCGAGTTTCATATTATTACATGCAAGCGTGTTTGATTTATGGACACGTGTTAGGATCCCGTTCCAGGGGGCGCTGTCGAGCCCCCCTGCCACGCCCGGGTACCAGCTTCAGTCCGGCCCTGATGGCCGCGGGTTCTGACGTGTGTGCAAAATTTCAAGAGTTTTCGAGCATGTTAAGAGCCCCAAAAGTGCCCGAAAGGTTGACAAAATAATAATAATAATAATAAATATAGCTGCGAGCAGCGATTACGGGCCCAAGCCGGTGGCACCGCAACCCCGGTGCCTTTAGTTACCTAAAGGCACCGGGGTGGCGGTACCGCCGGCTTTGGCCCTCCATCGCTGCTCGCAGCTATATTTATATATATATATATATATATATATACATACATACATACATACATACATACATACACACACACACACACACACACACACACATACATATATATGTATATGTATATGTATATGTATGTATATATATATATATATATATATATATACATACATACATACACACACATACATATATATGTATATGTATATATATATATATATATTAGGGCTGTCAATCGATTAAAATTTTTAATCGCGATTAATCGCATGATTGTCATGAGTTAACTCGCGATTAATCGCATTTAATCGCACATTTTTTATTTGTTCTAAATATACCTTAAATTAATACTTTTCAAGTTTGTAATACTCTAATCAATGTGGGCATGGATAAATATAGACGCTTTATGCAAATGTATGTTTATTATTGAAACCATAGTCAATATAGCATGAAGACGAGACATGTTTCAAAGGCCATAGATGTTTTTCAAAGAACTTGTTCATGTCTATTAGACACATGTAGAAAGAACAAAGAAATACCAGGTTCCCATTACTTCTCTTTCTTTGCACTGAGCAATTAACACAAACATGTTTAGATTTTTGCATGACAGGGCAGCTCTTCTGAAAATGCTAAATGTACATTTAGCATTTATTATTACATTGTAGTTTGTCTCTCTCTGTGCCCATTTTGATAAAGCTAAATTCTCAATAAATTCTCAATAAAACGTATATTTTACTGTTTCTGTTGTCAAACAACGGAATGAATTTGAAATGGTGACTGAAACGCGACCAAATAAACATAACCAGCTCTCCCTTCCAAGACGTTAATCTGCACAAAAATTCTGATAATCGAGCCGTCGTCTGGTGAAATCAAATACACATAAGCTAAAGACAATATCCGTGCTCTGATTTCGGCTATTTGTAAAATTAGAGAACAACATAATATCTGTGTTTAACTGAATTAAAGCGCTGCTCCTCCGCGTGAGACGCAGAGAGAGAGAGAGAGAGAGAGAGAGAGAGAGAGAGAGAGAGGCGCGCGCGCGTGCTGAGAGAGCAGTACCGGCGATTCTCAGAAACTAAATAAGGTTTGGGCGCTTTGTTGAAGGGAAAAAAATCGCTAAAGGGGTCTGCAATGTCGCTAAGTTGCCAACACTGTGTATGTCCATTTCTCCAACTAGGGGTTGGGTCACGGGTCAAACAGAAAATACGCGCTGCGTTAATCGTCCGTTAAAAAAATTAGTGCCGTTAATATGATTTTGCGTTAACGCGTCATTAACGCGCTAACTTTGACAGCCCTAATATATATATATATATATATATATATATATATATATATATATATATATATATATTATTGTTCAAAAGTTCGGGGTCAGTAAGATTTTTAATGTTTTTAGGAGAAGTCTCTTCTGCTCACCAAGGCTGCATTTATTGATTAAAAATACAAACAAAAGCAGTAATATTGTGAAATATTATTCCAATTTAAAACAGCTGTTTTCAATTTTAAAATATTTTACATAGTAATTCATTTCTGTGATCAAAGTTGAGTTTTCAGCATCATTACTCCAGTCTTCAGTGTCACATGATCCTTCAGAAATCATACTAATATGATGATTGATGGTCAATAAATATTAATTATTATTTTCAATGTTGAAAACAGTTGTGTACAGATTTTTTTTTTCAAAATGCTTTGATGAATGTAAAGTTCAAAAGAACAGCATATATTTCAAATATATATATTTTTAACATTATAAATGTCTTTACTGTAACTGTTGATCAGTTTAACTCATCCTTCATAAATAAAAGTACTGATTTATTTTATTTCTTTCCCCCAAAAATAAAATTGTAATTATTACTAACCCAAAACTTTTGAGCGGTAGTGTTTAACGTTACAAAAGCTTTAGATTTCAGATAAATGCTGTTCTTTTGAACTTTCTATTCATCAAAGACTGTACACAACTGTTTTCGACATTTAAAATAATAATGAATGTTTCTTGAGTATCAATCATCATATAAGAATAATTTCTGAAGGATCATGTGACAGTGACGACTGGAGTAATGATGCTGAAAACT
This sequence comes from Rutilus rutilus, assembly GCF_951802725.1. Taxonomy (NCBI): domain Eukaryota; kingdom Metazoa; phylum Chordata; class Actinopteri; order Cypriniformes; family Leuciscidae; genus Rutilus; species Rutilus rutilus. The sequence continues at coordinate 44,143,282 of NC_140214.1, read as the reverse complement.
CAGCTTTGATCACAGGAATAAATAACAGTTTAAAATATATTAAAATAGAAAGCAGCTGTTTTAAATTGGAATAATATTTTACAATATTACTGTTTTTGTTTGTATTTTTAATCAAATAAATGCAGCCTTGGTGAGCAGAAGAAACTTCTCTGTTATGTGTGCGCCACAGACTGCACGCACGTCCGCTTAGAGTTCCGCCTTTTGCCTTCCGTCAATATTACGTTATTAGAAAAAATATTTTTTTAGAGAATCGATTTTTTGACATTTGTGAATCGATTCAGAATCGTCCACGTCCGCATCGCGATGCATCTAAGAATCAATTTTTTCTCCCACCCCTAGATTTCATACAACAGGTTAATAAACAGTTACAATTAAGTCACTTACATTTTAGATGCAATGTTGACTGTTTTTGTTCTGTTTCAGCAGCGAAAATAGTTAAACAAAGATCACGGCAGAACCATCACGCATCACGTGTTTTCTCATAACTGAACGATTCAGCATTTTTAACGAATCGGTTGACTCAAAGATTGAATGATCAATCCATAAACATCTGTCTTAATCATGATCGACTCATTCGAACGAATCGTTTGAACGAATGAATCAATGACTCGCTTATTAAGATGGATGCCTGGCAACACCTAATGGCGGTTTAGTGTTGTTTAAAAGCATCATTCTTTCCCACATGTGTGTGATTTGTGTGTGCAACATTATCATTATTTTTCTTTCACTATTATATTAGCGATTTAAAAGCACCCACTCGTGTCACACGTCGATTAACCGGTGGGAAAATATCCTCAGACACATACCTAATAAATGTATATTTAAATACAATATTGGCCTACCTGGTAAAAAGTTTTATATACTATTTTGATGTCCTTTTGGACACAAGAGGGCAGTATAGCCCTATGTTTGCTTTTTTGTTGAACCAAATAGCACTAAATAGCCTGTTTTTAACTTTTTCATTCTTCTTGAATTGCAAAAACAGAATAAAATGGGTTTAGTTGTGATATTTGTATACTTTTATATAGAAATAAATGGTATATAATTACATTTTTAGAAGATTTTTACTTTAATCCCTCGCCATAGCAAAACCGTTTGAGATATTTATTATCCATTCACAATTTAGCATATTTAATGTAGTTTCATCATGTTGAAAAAGTTTGGTACGAATAAAATAAATAGTTTAAGAGGAGTGGCTAAAAATTCAGAGGCTGATTTTGCAAAAAAATTCACATTCAGACCAAAATATCTGACTTCCTGATGGCCAGAGCTATTGAATGTAAATTAGAAAGTTGTCCGGCTTGATGAGAACAATATACAAACTATTTTTTCTTTACTGTAGTTAAAAGTAACCCCCCCACTTTTGTCAAAAGCATGTTGAAAGTGACACACTTCCTGCTGCCAGTTGGTGGCGCTATAACTTTGACTCACAATAGCTACATCCATCTGATCGGCCTCTTACCACGAACACACTGCTGAAGTTTCATCAAGATCAGTTAATGTATGCAGCAGTTATTCCACTTCCGTGTTTCTCTTTTCTCGCCATAAATTCGATTCCTCGCCACAGCCAAACCGTTCGAGATATCAAAAATCCGTCCACAATTTAGCATCCTCAAAGTCTTGACTACATGCCCACCGAGTTTGAAGGGGACACGGTGAATTTTCAAGGAGGAGTATTTCACATTCCACAGCAAGCGTTTTCCAAACAACCCATAATAGCCGACTTCCTGTTGGGCTGGCGTAAAACTTGACCGGGGTAAAGTTGTTCGGCCCGATGAGATCTATATGTGTACCGAGTTTCATATTAATTCATGCGAGCGTGTTTGATATATGGATCAAGTTTTAGAACCCCGTTCAAGGGGGCGCTGTTGAGCCCCCCAGCCACGCCCGGGTACCAGCTTCAGCCCGGCCCTGATGGCCGTGGGTTCTGACCTGTGTGCAAAGTTTCAAGAGTTTTTGAGCACGTTAAGGACCCCAAAAGCCCCTGAAACCTTGATTAACAATATAAAAGCAATAGTCAAATCCCCCCCTCCCCTCACACACACACAGACACAGAGAGAGGGAGAGAAAATTCTTCAGAAAATCCACATTCAAACCAAAATATCTCTCTTCCTGTTGGTCAGAGATGGTTCATGTAAATTAGAAAGTTGTCCGTCTTGATGAGAACAATACACATACCAAGTTTTGTGATTCTAGGAAAAACTAAACCCCCATTTTTGAGTAAAGGTGGCGCTACTGAGCCATTCCACCACCCCCGTTTCTGAAACTTTGCACATGTCTACTGGCTAATAAATGTGATGTGTCTGTTGAGTTTCATGCAATTTCAAGTATGTTAAGAGTCTCAAAAGCATCAAAAAAGAATATTAAAGTTTGATGCGTTGCCACGGCAACAGTATCTAAGATATCAATAATCCTTTCACAGGTTTACATCTGCCATGTGTCTACATTGTACACATAAAGTTTGAAGCAAATCGGGTAAAAATAAGACACTGATTTCAAAGCATTTTGAAAGTGATGTACTTCCTGCTGCCTGTTGGTGGCGCTATAACTTTGACTCACAATAGTCACATCTGTGCGATCGGCCTCTTACAACGAACACACTGCTGAAGTTTCATCAAGATCAGTTAATGTATGCAGAAGTTATAACACACTTCCTGTTTCATTTTTTCGCCATAAATTTGTTTCCTCGCCACGGCCAAACCGTTCGAGATATCAAAAATCCGTCCGCAATTTAGCATCCTCAATGTCTTAACTTCATGCACACCGAGTTTGAAGGCGAATCGATGAATTCCCTAGGAGGAGTACATTAAATTCCACAGCATGCGTTTCCAAACAACGCTAAATAGCCAACTTCCTGTTTGGCTGGCGTAAAACTTAGAGCACGAAAGTTGTTCGGCCCGATGAGATCTATATGTGTACCGAGTTTCATATCATTACATGCAAGTGTGTTTGATTTATGGACAAGTGTTCGGATCCCGTTCCAGGGGGCGCTGTTGAGCCCCGCTGCCACGCCCGGGTACCAGCTTCAGCCCGGCCCTGATGGCCGCAGGTTCTGACCTGTGTGCAAAGTTTCAAGAGTTTTCGAGCACGTTAAGGGCCCCAAAAGCCCCTGAAACCTTGAAACACACTGAAATCAATTGGAAATTCCCTCCCACCCCTCACACACACAGAGACAGAGAGAGAGAGAGAGAGAATTCTCCAAAAAATCACATTCAAACCAAAATATCTGACTTCCTGTTGCCCTCAGCTAATAAGTGTGAATTAGAAAGTTGTCCGGTTTAATGAGAACAATATACATAGCGAGTTTAGTGACTCTATGTAAAACTAAGCCCCCATTTTTGACTAAAGGTGGCGCTACTGAGCCCCTCACCACGCCCGTTTCTGAAACTTTGCACATGTCTACTGGCTAATAAATGTGATGTGTCTGTCGAGTTTCATGCAATTTCAAGTATGTTAAGAGTCTCAAAAGCATCAAAAAAGAATATTAAAGTTTGATGCGTTGCCACGGCAACAGTATCTAAGATATCAATAATCCTTTCACAGGTTTACATCTGCCGTGTGTCTACATTGTACACATAAAGTTTGAAGCAAATCGGGTAAAAATAAGACACTGATTTCAAAGCATTTTGAAAGTGACATATTCCTGCTGCCAGTTGGTGGCGCTATAACTTTGACTCACAATAGGCACATCCATGTGATCGGCCTCTTACCACGAACACACTGCTGAAGTTTCATCAAGATCAGTTAATGTATGCAGAAGTTATAACACACTTCCTGTTTCATTTTTTCGCCATAAATTTGTTTCCTCGCCACGGCCAAACCGTTCGAGATATCAAAAATCCGTCCGCAATTTAGCATCCTCAATGTCTTGACTTCATGCACACCGAGTTTGGAGGCGAATTGATGAATTCCCTAGAAGGAGTACATTAAATTCCACAGCATGCGTTTCCAAACAACGCTAAATAGCCAACTTCCTGTTTGGCTGGCGTAAAACTTAGAGCACGAAAGTTGTTCGGCCCGATGAGATCTATATGTGTACCGAGTTTCATATTATTACATGCAAGCGTGTTTGATTTATGGACACGTGTTCGGATCCCGTTCCAGGGGGCGCTGTCGAGCCCCCCTGCCACGCCCGGGTACCAGCTTCAGTCCGGACCTGATGGCCGCGGGTTCTGACGTGTGTGCAAAATTTCAAGAGTTTTCGAGCATGTTAAGAGCCCCAAAAGTGCCCGAAAGGTTGACAAAATAATAATAATAATAATAAATATAGCTGCGAGCAGCGATTGCGGGCCCAAGCCGGTGGCACCGCCACCCTGGTGCCTTTAGTTACACTAAAGCCACCGGGGTGGCGGTGTCACCGGCTTGGGCCCTCCATCGCTGCTCGCAGCTATATTTATATATATATATATATATATATATATATATATATATAGAGAGAGAGAGAGAGAGAGATAAAAATGTAACAAAAAAATAAATATATATATATATATACATTATATATATGTAACAAAAAATAAATATATATTTCAAATCCAGACTCAAAACACATCTGTTTAGCTATGCATTTAATGAATGAGCACTGTGCCAATGTTCGTCCGACTGTTTGAACTGTACTGTATTTTCTGTATAAACTGTTTTAATTATTCTTATTCTTTTTATTATTTTAATTTCTTCTATGTAAAGCACTTTGAATTGCCACTGTGTATGAAATGTGCTATATAAATAAACTTGCCTTGCCTTGCCTTGCCATATATATATTTATATATATGGCGAGGCGAGGAACGGGCAGAGAAGAGCGTACGTTTTTGGACATTCATCATATTGCATTGATTTTCATTTCTTGTCCTCAAACCGAGCACTAATCTGTTTATTTTTAAGTCACACATTCTCCATTGATTAAAAAAGACAATCAAATGTATTTTTTAATGGTAGTATTATTTTATACAGAAATAAATTATTTATAATTCAGATGAGAATAAAGTTAGTGTTAATTAAAATTGTAAGGAAAACAAATATATTGATCTAAAATCTACTATCATTTGCTGCAAATAGGTTGACTATTTATATTTATTATTATATTTTATTACGGCTGTAATGAACCGGCTGCGATGTCAAGATTGCAATGCTGGAATGCACAGTGTGTGTGTGTGTGTGTGTGTGTGTGTGTGTGTGTGTGTGTGTGTGTGTGTGTGTGTGTGAGGCGTGGGCGCGATCGAACAGTGGAAACATAAAAACATAGGCTACTCCGTCAGTTTGTTCATACAGGACATCATTTAAACTGCACTGTGTTTACTTAGGGTGTATTCACACCTGCCTTGTTTGGTTCGATTGAATCGAACTCTAGTTCGTTTCCCCCCTTGGTGCGGACCTTTTGGGCAGGTGTGAATACAGCAATCGAACTCGGGTGCGGACCAAACAATCGAACCGAGACCCAGCTGAAGAGGTGGTCTCGGTACGGTTCCAAACGAACTCTGGTACGGTTCATTTACGGTGTGAACATGAACCGACCCAACTGCAGAAAACTGCGTCTTTTTATTTGACTGCTCTTATGAGGATACTTAACAAAACTGACATTTTGGCATAATGGTGTCTTATTATACAGACATCCAAAGTCTCCCGGAAGTTCCGGCAGTCTCCCGCATGTCGATAGAAGCGCATGAATGCCCGCAAATCATTTAAAATCTCCGGAAATCTAGAGCGAGCGAGCAAGAGTGCGCGCACGGCAGAGAGAGGGAGCGAGAGACCTTGCGTGTGTGTGCCAGCTAGTGTGCCTCACGAAGCGCATGTAAGGACCCAAGCAATCAATTGTCAGTGCGGGCGGGCTTTTATCTATACTAACATAGTTTCTTCATATTGCGTTTGTAAAGAATAACACCAAATCAGTAAAATAACAAATAGGCGATTACATTACGAAATATCTCCTGCTTTTTTTTTTTTTTTTGCTTTTTTTTGCACTTCCTGCTTTTCCCTGCTTGAGAATTCCTGTCCAATGAATGGACGACCTTAGCACACGTGTGGTTTTGTTTACACATTTTGGTTCACTTGTAAAAAGAGCAGTGTGAAAACGAACCGTACCAAACAAAAAAAATCAACATTCTATTTGGTCCGGACCAAAGCAAGTGAACTATCGGACTTTCCTGGTGTGAATACACCCTTATATTTATGTACACTCGCAATAAAACACAACATTGTGCTTTTGTAAAAAAACATTCAAGCAATCCCACCCCCGAAATGGCGCTATTTTTTAAATGAAACTAAAATGCTCACGGCTGCATGGGCAATAACACGTCTACAGCGAGGAACGAGCAGAACAGAGTGAATGTTTTTTAGGATGTCCGTATTTCACTTTCGCTCATCATATACTCACCCTCATGTTGTTTTAATCCTTTATGAATTTCTTTCTTCTGCTGAACAGAAAGGAAGATATTTAGGAGAATGTCAGTAACCAGACAGTTTCTGATCCCATTGACTTCCATAGTAGGAAAAAAATGTATACTATGGAAGTCAATGAGACCAGAAACTGTCTGGTTACTGACATTCTTCTAAATATCTTCCTTTCTGTTCAGCAGAAGAAAGAAATTAATAAAGGATTGAAACAACATGAGGGTGAGTATATGATGACAGAATTTTCCATTTAAAGTGGAGTATCCCTTTAAGTTAGCGATTTAAAAGCCCCCGCCGCGGTGTCACACATCAATTAACCAGTGGGAAAAAATTCTCAGTCACATCGCTATTATATTTATATATAAATACAATATACAATGGGCCTACCTGATTTTGAACACAAGAGGGCAGTATAGCCCTATGTATGACTTTTTTTTTTTTACTAAATAGCGCATTCTGGCTGATTTTAAACTTGTACATAATTCTTGAATTGAAAAAAACTGAATAAACCCAAAACTAGTTCTGTTTCGGTTTAGTTCTGATATTTGTATAATTTTATATAAAAATAAATGGTGTATAATTAAATTTTAAGAAGATATGAGATGTTTTCTGATTCCTTTTTTGACATTATTTTAATCCCTCGCCATGTCAAAACCGTTTGAAATATTTAATATCCGTTCACAATTTAGCATCTTTAATGTATTTTCATCGTGTTAAAAAAGTTTGGTGTGAATAAAAAAAAAAACACTTAGCAGGAGTGGGTAAAAAGCAGAGGCTGAATTTGCAAATAAATTCACATTCAAACCAAAATATCTGACTTCCTATTGGTCGAAGCTAATAACTGTATATTAGAAAGTTGTCCGGCTCGATGAGACCAATGTACGTACTGATTTTTAAAACTGTGGGTAAAACTAACCCCCCCACTTTTGTCAAAAGCATTTTGAAAGTGACACACTTCCTGCTGCCAGTTGGTGGCGCTATAACTTTGACTCACAATAGTTACATCCATCTGATCGGCCTCTTACCACGAACACACTGGTGAAGTTTCATCAAGATCAGTTAATGTATGCAGAAGTTATACCACTTCGTGTTTCTCTTTTCTCGCCATAAATTCGTTTCCTCGCCACGGCCAAACCGTTCGAGATATCAAAAATCCGTCCGCAATTTAGAATCCTCAATGTCTTGACTTCATGCACACCGAGTTTGGTGGGGATTGGATGAATTCTCTAGGAGGAGTACTTCGCATTCCACAGCAAGCGTTTTCCAAACAACCCATAATAGCCGACTTCCTGTTGGGCTGGCGTAAAACTTGACCAGGGGAAAGTTGTTCGGCCCGATGAGATCTATATGTGTACCGAGTTTCATATTAATTAATGCAAGCGTGTTTGATCTATGGACCAAGTTTTGGGACCCCCGTTCAAGGGGGCGCTGTTGAGCCCCCCTGCCACGCCCGGATACCAGCTTCAGCCCGTCCCTGATGGCAGGGGGTTCTGACTTGTGTGCAAAGTTACAAGAGTTTTTGAGCACGTTAAGGACCCCAAAAGCCCCTGAAACCTTGATTAACAATGTAAAAGCAATAGTCAAATCCCCCCCTCCCCTCACACACACAGAGACACAGAGAGAGGGAGAGAAAATTCTTCAGAAAATCCACATTCAAACCAAAATATCTCTCTTCCTGTTGGTCAGAGATAGTTCATGTAAATTAGAAAGTTGTCCATCTTGATGAGAACAATACACATACCAAGTTTTGTTGCTGTTGATAAAACTAACCCCCCCACTTATGACTAAAGGTGGCGCTACTGAGCCCCTCACCACGCCCGTTTCTGAAACTTTGCACATGTCTACTGGCTAATAAATGTGATGTGTCTGTCGAGTTTCATCCAATTTCAAGTATGTTAAGAGTCTCAAAAGCATCAAAAAAGAATATTAAAGTTTGAAGCGTTGCCATGGCAACAGTATTAAAGATATCAAAAATCCTTTCACAGGTCTACATCTGCCGTGTGTTTACATTATACACATAAAGTTTGAAGCAAATCGGGTAAAAATAAGAGGGTGATTTCAAAGCATTTTGAAAGGGACACACTTCCTGTTGCCAGTTGGTGGCGCTATAACTTTGACTCACAATAGTCACATCCATGTGATCGACCTCTTACAACGAACACACTGCTGAAGTTTAATCAAGATCAGTTAATGTATGCAGAAGTTATAACACACTTCCTGTTTCCATTATTCGCCATAAATTCGTGTCCTCGCCACAGCCAAACCGTTCGAGATATCAAAAATCCGTCCGCAATTTAGCATCCTCAATGTCTTGACTTCATGCTGACTGAGTTTGGAGGCGAATGGATGAATTCCCTAGGAGGAGTACATTAAATTCCACAGCATGCGTTTCCAAACAACCCATAATAGCCGACTTCCTGTTGGGCTGGCGTAAAAAGTAAAAGTACGAAAGTTGTTTGGCCCGATGAGATCTATATGTGTACCAAGTTTCATATTATTACATGCAAGCGTGTTTGATTTATGGACCAAGTTTTCGGACCCCGTTCCAGGGGGCGCTGTCGAGCCTCCCTGCCACGCCCGTGTCCCAGCTTCATCCCGGCCCTAATGGCCGCGGGTTCTGACCCGTGTGCAAAGTTTCAAGAGTTTTCGAGCACGTTAAGGGCCCCAAAAGTGCCCGAAAGGTTGAAAAAAAAATAATAAATATAGCTGCGAGCAGCGATTACGGGCCCAAGCCGGTGGCACCGCAACCCCCGGTGCCTTTAGTTACCTAAAGGCACCGGGGTGGCGGTACCGCCGGCTTTGGCCCTCCATCGCTGCTCGCAGCTATATTTATATATATATATATATATATATATATATACATACATACATACATACACACACATACAATATATATATATATATATATATATATATATATATATATATATATATATATATATATATTATTGTTCAAAAGTTTGGGGTCAGTAAGATTTTTAATGTTTTTAGGAGAAGTCTCTTCTGCTCACCAAGGCTGCATTTATTGATTAAAAATACAAACAAAAACAGTAATATTGTGAAATATTATTCCAATTTAAAACAGCTGTTTTCAATTTTAAAATATTTTACATAGTAATTCATTTCTGTGATCAAAGTTTTGAGTTTTCAGCATCATTACTCCAGTCTTCAGTGTCACATGATCCTTCAGAAATCATACTAATATGATGATTGATGCTCAATAAATATTCATTATTATTTTCAATGTTGAAAACAGTTGTGTACAGATTTTTTTTTTCCAAAATGCTTTGATGAATGTAAAGTTCAAAAGAACAGCATATATTTCAAATATATATATTTTTAACATTATAAATGTCTTTACTGTAACTGTTGATCAGTTTAACTCATCCTTCATAAATAAAAGTACTGATTTATTTTATTTCTTTCCCCCAAAAATAAAATTTTAATTATTACTAACCACAAACTTTTGAGCGGTAGTGTTTAACGTTACAAAAGCTTTAGATTTCAGATAAATGCTGTTCTTTTGAACTTTCTATTCATCAAAGACTGTACACAACTGTTTTCGACATTTAAAATAATAATGAATGTTTCTTGAGCATCAATCATCATATTAGAATAATTTCTGAAGGATCATGTGACAGTGACGACTGGAGTAATGATGCTGAAAACTCAGCTTTGATCACAGGAATAAATAACAGTTTAAAATATATTAAAATAGAAAGTGCGCTGTTTTAAATTGGAATCATATTTTACAATATTACTGTTTTTGTTTGTATTTTTAATCAAATAAATGCAGCCTTGGTGAGCAGAAGAAACTTCTCTGTTATGTGCGCGCCACAGACTGCACGCACGTCCGCTTAGAGTTCCGCCTTTTGCCTTCCGTCAATATTACGTTATTAGAAAAATATTTTTTTAGAGAATCGATTTTTTGACATTTGTGAATCGATTCAGAATCGTCCACGTCCACATCGCGATGCATCTAAGAATACATTTTTTCTCCCACCCCTAGATTTCATACAACAGGTTAATAAACAGTTACAATTAAGTCACTTACATTTTAGATGCAATGTTGACTGTTTTTGTTCTGTTTCAGCAGCGAAAATAGTTAAACAAAGATCACGGCAGAACCATCACGCATCACGTGTTTTCTCATAACTGAACGATTCAGCATTTTTAACGAATCGGTTGACTCAAAGATTGAATGATCAATCCATAAACATCTGTCTTAATCATGATCGACTCATTCGAACGAATCGTTTGAACGAATGAATCAATGACTCGCTTATTAAGATGGATGCCTGGCGACACCTAATGGCGGTTTAGTGTTGTTTAAAAGCATCATTCTTTCCCACATGTGTGTGATTTGTGTGTGCAACATTATCATTATTTTTCTTTCACTATTATATTAGCGATTTAAAAGCACCCACTCGTGTCACACGTCGATTAACCGGTGGGAAAATATCCTCAGACACATACCTAATAAATGTATATTTAAATACAATATTGGCCTACCTGGTAAAAAGTTTTATATACTATTTTGATGTCCTTTTGGACACAAGAGGGCAGTATAGCCCTATGTTTGCTTTTTTGTTGAACCAAATAGCACTAAATAGCCTTTTTTTAACTTTTTCATTCTTCTTGAATTGCAAAAACAGAATAAAATGGGTTTAGTTGTGATATTTGTATACTTTTATATAGAAATAAATGGTATATAATTACATTTTTAGAAGATTTTTACTTTAATCCCTCGCCATAGCAAAACCGTTTGAGATATTTATTATCCATTCACAATTTAGCATATTTAATGTAGTTTCATCATGTTGAAAAAGTTTGGTACGAATAAAATAAATAGTTTAAGAGGAGTGGCTAAAAATTCAGAGGCTGATTTTGCAAAAAAATTCACATTCAGACCAAAATATCTGACTTCCTGATGGCCAGAGCTATTGAATGTAAATTAGAAAGTTGTCCGGCTTGATGAGAACAATATACAAACTATTTTTTCTTTACTGTAGTTAAAAGTAACCCCCCCACTTTTGTCAAAAGCATGTTGAAAGTGACACACTTCCTGCTGCCAGTTGGTGGCGCTATAACTTTGACTCACAATAGCTACATCCATCTGATCGGCCTCTTACCACGAACACACTGCTGAAGTTTCATCAAGATCAGTTAATGTATGCAGAAGTTATTCCACTTCCGTGTTTCTCTTTTCTCGCCATAAATCAATTCCTCGCCACAGCCAAACCGTTCGAGATATCAAAAATCCGTCCGCAATTTAGCATCCTCAAAGTCTTGACTACATGCCCACCGAGTTTGAAGGGGACACGGTGAATTTTCTAGGAGGAGTATTTCACATTCCACAGCAAGCGTTTTCCAAACAACCCATAATAGCCGACTTCCTGTTGGGCTGGCGTAAAACTTGACCAGGGTAAAGTTGTTCGGCCGGATGAGATCTATATGTGTACCGAGTTTCATATTAATTCATGCGAGCGTGTTTGATATATGGATCAAGTTTTAGAACCCCGTTCAAGGGGGCGCTGTTGAGCCCCCCAGCCACGCCCGGGTACCAGCTTCAGCCCGGCCCTGATGGCCGTGGGTTCTGACCTGTGTGCAAAGTTTCAAGAGTTTTTGAGCACGTTAAGGACCCCAAAAGCCCCTGAAACCTTGATTAACAATATAAAAGCAATAGTCAAATCCCCCCTCCCCTCACACACACACAAGACACAGAGAGAGGGAGAGAAAATTCTTCAGAAAATCCACATTCAAACCAAAATATCTCTCTTCCTGTTGGTCGGAGATGGTTAATGTCAATTAGAAAGTTGTCCGTCTTGATGAGAACAATACACATACAAAGTTTTGTTGCTGTTGATAAAACTAACCGCCCCATTTATGACTAAAGGTGGCGCTACTGAGCCCCTCACCACGCCCGTTTCTGAAACTTTGCACATGTCTACGGGCTAATAAATGTGATGTGTCTGTCGAGTTTCATCCAATTTCAAGTATGTTAATAGTCTCAAAAGCATCAAAAAAGAATATTAAAGTTTGAAGCGTTGCCATGGCAACAGTATTAAAGATATCAAAAATCCTTTCACAGGTCTACATCTGCCGTGTGTTTACATTATACACATAAAGTTTGAAGCAAATCGGGTAAAAATAAGAGGGTGATTTCAAAGCATTTTGAAAGTGACACACTTCCTGCTGCCAGTTGGTGGCGCTATAACTTTGACTCACAATAGTCACATCAATGTGATCGGCCTCTGACCACGAACACACTGCTGAAGTTTTATCAAGATCAGTCAATGTATGCAGAAGTTATAATACACTTCCTGTGTCCCATTATTCGCCATAAATTCGTTTCCTCGCCTTGGCCAAACCGTTCGAGATATCAAAAATCCGTCCGCAATTTATCATCCTCAATGTCTTGACTTCATGCACACCGAGTTTTGAGGCGAATGGATGAATTTCCTAGGAGGAGTACATCAAATTCCACAGCATGCGTTTTCCAAACAACCCATAATAGCCGACTTCCTGTTGGGCTGGCGTAAAACTTAGAGCACGAAAGTTGTTCAGCCCAATAAGATCTATATGTGTACCGAGTTTCATATTAATTCATGCAAGAATGTTTGGTATATGGACCAAGTTTTCGGACCGCACTCGGACCCCATTCAAGGGGGCGCTGTCGAGCCCCCCTGCCACGCCCAGGGACCATCTTCAGCCCGGCCCTAATGGCCGCAGCTTCTGACCTGTGTGCAAAGTTTCATGAGTTTTTGAGCACGTTAAAGGCCCCAAAAGCCCCCGAACCCTTGAACAATAATAATAATAAATATAGCTGCGAGCAGCGATTGCGGGCCCAAGCCGGTGGCACCGCCATCCCCGGTGCCTTTAGGTAACTAAAGGCACCGGGGATGGCGGTGCCACCGGCTTTGGCCCTCCATCGCTGCTCGCAGCTATATTTATATATATATATATATATATATACACACACACACACACACACACACACACACACACACATATATATATATATATATATATATATATATATATATATATATATATATATATTTATAAGACAGAACATATTACTTGTATTACCTTATTCTGATTTTATGATACACTCAAAATATTCCACAACAAATCCTTTAAATTTAATGTAAAAATAAAAACGAAAGTAAGAAGTGTTGGTCTCACGTAACCCTCTCATTAGAATCAAAATGTTTCAATTTTTGCGATGTATTTGGATGCTAAACTATTCTTTATTATAGGCTTTGTACTTCACTCGTGTTCCAATATCGATGGAAAAAATCATCCTCTTCACACGCGCAAAAATGTGCTTGGAAACATCACAGTGGAGCTCTGCTTACTGTGAATGGTACAGATTGTACTACTGACTATTTAAACAGAGCAGTGTAATTCGTTTATGTTAGGTTGACTATTTTTATTATTATATTGTATTAGGGCTATAATGAATGTCAAGATTGCAATTCTGGAATGTGTGTGTGACGCGGTTGCGGTTGAACAGTGGACACAAAAACATAAATAAAATGTTTTAGTTAATTCCTACATCCATAGGAATACATTGAAAATGCTCGCTCTACTCCGCACCATTATCAATGTCTGTGCGGACGTCTGTATTTTACTAGTATATAGTATACTATAGTTAGCGATTTAAAAGCCCTCAGCGGTGTCACATGTCGATTAACCGGTGGGAAAATTTTATCACAGTCACATCCCTAATATATTTATATATAAATACAATAGGCCTACCTGAAAGAGAATTTTACTTGCCCGACCAAAGTATAGCCTGATTAGAACGTCAATAACAAAAAAATAACTTGGGAATCACTAAAACGAGAGATTATTCTAATTTCATTACATTCATTTTAAGTTGCAATCAGCAGTTAATAATAAATGTATTACTGATCAATGGTAACAAGGTTGCACTGCTGAGGCTCATGCTGCTTCTCCAGGAGAATTGTAAACAAATGAGCGCAGCACACAAAAAAGCAACCCAGTTAACAACATACTGACTATAAAAATTACAAATATGGAGTTTTTATATATTTTATAACATATGATAGAGTTAAGCAACCTCACTTGACGAGTAGGCAACTATTTCCTGAATACAATCACGATTGAAACTGTGACATTGATTTCATACAACAGGTTAATAAACAGTTACAATTAAGTCACTTACATTTTAGATGCAATATTGACTGTTTTTGTTCTGTTTCAGCAGCAAAAATAGTTAAACAAAGATCACAGCAACTTGTTTTCTCATTACTGAATGATTCAGCATTTTGAAACGAATCGCTTGACTCAAAGATTCAATGGTCAATCCATAAACATCTGTCTCAATCATGAATGACTCAGTCATTGGAATGAATCGTTTGAACGAATGAATCAATGACTCGCTCATTAAGATGGTCGCCTGGCGACACCTAATGGCGGTTTAGTGTTATGTTTAAAAGTATCATTCTTTCCAACGTGCACCATTATCAATGTCCGTGCGGACGTCCGTTTTTTTACTTTCACTTTTATATTAGCGATTTAAAAGCACCCGCTCGTGTCACACGTCGCTTAACCGATGGGAAAATATCCTCACAGTCATATACCTAATAAATTTATAGCCCCCCTGCCACACCCGGGTACCAGCTTCAGCCCAGCCCTGATGGCCGAGGGTTCTGACCTGTGTGCAAAGTTTCAAGAGTTTTCGAGCACGTTAAAGGCCCCAAAAGCCCCTGAAACCTTGAAAAACAGGAATTTTAAACAAATCTCACTCAAAAGACAAATCCCCCCACCCCTCACACACACAGAGACGCAGAGGCAGAGAGAGAGAGGGAGAGAATTCTACAAAAAATCACATTCAAACCAAAATATCTCACTTTCTGTTGGTCACAGCTTATGACTATAAATTAGAAAGTTGTCCGGCTTGATGAGAACAATATACATAACGATTTTTGTGACTCTACTTAAAACTAAGCCCCCATTTTTGACTAAAGGTGGCGCTACTGAGCCCCTCACCACGCCCGTTTCTGAAACTTTGCACATGTCTACCGGCTAATAAATGTGATGTGTCTGTCGAGTTTCATCCAATTTCAAGTATGTTAAGAGTCTCAAAAGCATCTGAAAAGAATATTAAAGTTTGATGCGTTGCCACGGCAACAGTATTTAAGATATCAATAAACGTTTCACAGGTCTACATCTGCCATGTGTCTACATTATACACATAAAGTTTGAAGCAAATCGGGTAAAAATAAGAGGGTGATTTCAAAGCATTTTGAAAGTGACACACTTCCTGCTGCCAGTTGGTGGCGCTATAACTTTGACTCACAATAGTCACATCCATGTGATCGGCCTCTTACAACGAACACACTGCGGAAGTTTCATCAAGATCAGTTAATGTATGCAGAAGTTATAACACACTTCCTGTTTATCTTTTCTCGCTATAAATTCGTTTCATCGCCACGGCCAAACCGTTCGAGATATCAAAAATCCGTCCGCAATTTAGCATCCTCAATATCTTGACTTCATGCTGACCGAGTTTGGTGTGGATCGGATCAATTCCCTAGGAGGAGTACATTAAATTCCACAGCATGCGTTTTTCAAACAACCCATAATAGCTGACTTCCTGTTGGGCAGAGCTAATAACTTAGAGTGAGAAAGTTGTTCGGCCCGATGAGATCTATATGTGTACCGAGTTTCATACTAATACGTTCTTGTATGTGTCCAAGATTTAAGATTGTGTTCTAGGGGGCGCTGTTGAGCCCCCCTGCCACGCCCGGGTACCAGCTTCAGCCCGGCCCTAATGGCCGCGGGTTCTGACCTGCGTGCAAAGTTTCATGAGTTTTTGAGCACGTTAAAGGCCCCAAAAGCCCCCGAACCCTTGAAGAACAATAATAATAATAATAATAATCCTAACGAAAACAATAGGGCCTTCGCCCCTTCAGGGCTTGGGCCCTAAATATAGCTGCGAGCAGCGATGGCGGGCCCAAGCCGGTGGCACCGCCATCCTGGTGCCTTTAGTTACACTAAAGCCACCGGGGTGGCGGTGTCACCGGCTTGGGCCCTCCATCGCTGCTCGCAGCTATATTTATATATATATATATATATATATATATATATTATATATATATATATATATATATATATATATATATATATATATATATATATATATATATATATATATATAACAAAAAAATATATAATATATACATTATATATATGTAACAAAAAATAAATAAATAAATAAATATATATATATATATATATATATATATATATATATATATATATATATATATATATATATATATATATATGGCGAGGCGAGGAACGGGCAGAGAAGAGCGAACGTTTTTGGACATTCATCATATTGCATTGGTTTTCATTTCTTGTCCTCAAACCGAGCACTAATCTGTTTATTTTTAAGTCACACATTCTCCATTGATTAAAAAAAGACAATCAAATGTATTTTTTAATGGTAGTATTATTTTATACAGAAATAAATTATTTATAATTCAGATGAGAATAAAGTTAGTGTTAATTAAAATTGTAAGGAAAACAAATATATTGATCTAAAATATACTATAATTTGCTGCAAATAGGTTGACTATTTATATTTATTATTATATTTTATTACGGCTGTAATGAACCGGCTGCAATGCTGCAATGCACAGTGTGTGTGTGTGTGTGTGTGTGTGTGTGTGAGCAATGCTGCAATGCACAGTGTGTGTGTGTGTGTGTGTGTGTGTGTGTGAGGCGTGGGCGCGATCGAACAGTGGAAACATAAAAACATAGGCTACTCCGTCGGTTTGTTCATACAGGACATCATTTAAACTGCACTGTGTTTACTTATATTTATGTACACTCGCAATAAAACACAACATTGTGCTTTTGTAAAAAAACATTCAAGCAATCCCACCCCCGAAATGGCGCTATTTTTTAAATGAAACTAAAATGCTCACGGCTGCATGGGCAATAACACGTCTACAGCGAGGAATGAGCAAAACAGAGTGAATGTTTTTTAGTTAATTCCTACTGGACGTCCGTATTTCACTTTCGCTCATCATATACTCACCCTCATGTTGTTTTAATCCTTTATGAATTTCTTTCTTCTGCTGAACAGAAAGGAAGATATTTAGGAGAATGTCAGTAACCAGACAGTTTCTGATCCCATTGACTTCCATAGTAGGAAAAAAATGTATACTATGGAAGTCAATGAGACCAGAAACTGTCTGGTTACTGACATTCTTCTAAATATCTTCATTTCTGTTCAGCAGAAGAAAGAAATTAATAAAGGATTGAAACAACATGAGGGTGAGTATATGATGACAGAATTTTCAATTTAAAGTGGAGTATCCCTTTAAGTTAGCGATTTAAAAGCCCCCGCCGCGGTGTCACACATCGATTAACCAGTGGGAAAAAAATTCTCAGTCACATCGCTATTATATTAATATATAAATACAATATGCAATGGGCCTACCTGATTTTGAACACAAGAGGGCAGTATAGCCCTATGTATGACTTTTTTTTTTACTAAATAGCGCATTCTGGCTGATTTTAAAATTGTACATATTTCTTGAATTGAAAAAAACTGAATAAACCCAAAACTAGTTCTGTTTCGGTTTAGTTCTGATATTTGTATAATTTTATATAAAAATAAATGGTGTATAATTACATTTTAAGAAGATATGAGATGTTTTCTGATTCCTTTTTTGACATTATTTTAATCCCTCGCCATGTCAAAACCGTTTGAAATATTTAATATCCGTTCACAATTTAGCATCTTTAATGTATTTTCATCGTGTTAAAAAAGTTTGGTGTGAATAAAAAAAAAAACACTTAGCAGGAGTGGGTAAAAAGCAGAGGCTGAATTTGCAAATAAATCCACATTCAAACCAAAATATCTGACTTCCTATTGGTCGAAGCTAATAATGGTATATTAGAAAGTTGTCCGGCTCGATGAGACCAATGTACGTACTGATTTTTGTAACTGTGGGTAAAACTAACCCCCCCACTTTTGTCAAAAGCATGTTGAAAGTGACACACTTCCTGCTGCCAGTTGGTGGCGCTATAACTTTGAATCACAATAGCCACATCCATCTGATCGGCCTCTTACCACGAACACACTGGTGAAGTTTCATCAAGATCAGTTAATGTATGCAGCAGTTATTCCACTTCGTGTTTCTCTTTTCTCGCCATAAATTCGATTCCTCGCCACGGCCAAACCGTTCGAGATATCAAAAATCCGTCCGCAATTTAGCATCCTCAAAGTCTTGACTACATGCACACCGAGTTTGGAGGGGACACGGTGAATTTTCTAGGAGGAGTATTTCACATTCCACAGCAAGCGTTTTCCAAACAACCCATAATAGCCGACTTCCTGTTGGGCTGGCGTAAAACTTGACCAGGGGAAAGTTGTTCGGCACGATGAGATCTATATGTGTACCGAGTTTCATATTAATTCATGCAAGCGTGTTTGATATATGGACCAAGTTTTAGAACCCCGTTCAAGGGGGCGCTGTTGAGCCCCCCAGCCACGCCCGGGTACCAGCTTCAGCCCGGCCCTGATGGCCGTGGGTTCTGACCTGTGTGCAAAGTTTCAAGAGTTTTTGAGCACGTTAAGGACCCCAAAAGCCCCTGAAACCTTGATTAACAATATAAAAGCAATAGTCAAATCCCCCCCCTCCCCTCACACACACACAGACACAGAGAGAGGGAGAGAAAATTCTTCAGAAAATCCACATTCAAACCAAAATATCTCTCTTCCTGTTGGTCGGAGATGGTTAATGTCAATTAGAAAGTTGTCCGTCTTGATGAGAACAATACACATACCAAGTTTTGTTGCTGTTGATAAAACTAACCGCCCCATTTATGACTAAAGGTGGCGCTACTGAGCCCCTCACCACGCCCGTTTCTGAAACTTTGCACATGTCTACGGGCTAATAAATGTGATGTGTCTGTCGAGTTTCATCCAATTTCAAGTATGTTAAGAGTCTCAAAAGCATCAAAAAAGAATATTAAAGTTTGAAGCGTTGCCATGGCAACAGTATTAAAGATATCAAAAATCCTTTCACAGGTCTACATCTGCCGTGTGTTTACATTATACACATAACGTTTGAAGCAAATCGGGTAAAAATAAGAGGGTGATTTCAAAGCATTTTGAAAGTGACACACTTCCTGCTGCCAGTTGGTGGCGCTATAACTTTGACTCACAATAGTCACATCAATGTGATCGGCCTCTGACCACGAACACACTGCTGAAGTTTTATCAAGATCAGTTAATGTATGCAGAAGTTATAACACACTTCCTGTTTATCTTTTCTCGCTATAAATTCGTTTCATCGCCACGGCCAAACCGTTCGAGATATCAAAAATCCGTCCGCAATTTAGCATCCTCAATGTCTTGACTTCATGCTGACCGAGTTTGGTGTGGATCGGATCAATTCCCTAGGAGGAGTACATTAAATTCCACAGCATGCGTTTTTCAAACAACCCATAATAGCTGACTTCCTGTTGGGCAGAGCTAATAACTTAGAGTGCGAAAGTTGTTCGGCCCGATGAGATCTATATGTGTACCGAGTTTCATACTAATACGTTCTTGTATGTGTCCAAGATTTAAGATTGTGTTCTAGGGGGCGCTGTTGAGCCCCCCTGCCACGCCCGGGTACCAGCTTCAGCCCGGCCCTAATGGCCGCAGGTTCTGACCTGCGTGCAAAGTTTCATGAGTTTTTGAGCACGTTAAAGGCCCCAAAAGCCCCCGAACCCTTGAAGAACAATAATAATAATAATAATAATCCTAACGAAAACAATAGGGCCTTCGCCCCTTCAGGGCTTGGGCCCTAATAATAATAATAATAATCCTAACGAAAACAATAGGGCCTTCGCCCTTTCAGGGCTTGGGCCCTAAATATAGCTGCGAGCAGCGATTGCGGGCCCAAGCCGGTGGCACCGCCACCCCGGTGCCTTTAGTTACCTATATATATATATATATACACACACACACACACACACACACATATATATATATATATATATATATATATATATATATTTATAAGACAGAAAATATTACTTGTATTACCTTATTCTGATTTTATGATACACTCAAAATATTCCACAACAAATCCTTTAAATTTAATGTAAAAATAAAAACGAAAGTAAGCAGTGTTGGTCTCACGTAACCCTCTCATTAGAATCAAAATGTTTCAATTTTTGCGATGTATTTGGATGCTAAACTATTCTTTATTATAGGCTTTGTACTTCACTCGTGTTCCAATATCGATGGAAAAAATCATCCTCTTCACGCGCGCAAAAATGTGCTTGGAAACATCACAGTGGAGCTCTGCTTACTGTGAATGGTACAGATTGTACTACTGACTATTTAAACAGAGCAGTGTAATTCGTTTATGTTAGGTTGACTATTTTTATTATTATATTGTATTAGGGCTATAATGAATGTCAAGATTGCAATTCTGGAATGTGTGTGTGACGCGGTTGCGGTTGAACAGTGGACACAAAAACATAAATAAAATGTTTTAGTTAATTCCTACATCCATAGGAATACATTGAAAATGCTCGCTCTACTCCGCACCATTATCAATGTCTGTGCGGACGTCTGTATTTTACTAGTATATAGTATACTATAGTTAGCGATTTAAAAGCCCTCAGCGGTGTCACATGTCGATTAACCGGTGGGAAAATGTTATCACAGTCACATCCCTAATATATTTATATATAAATACAATAGGCCTACCTGAAAGAGAATTTTACTTGCGCGACCAAAGTATAGCCTGATTAGAACGTCAATAACAAAAAAATAACTTGGGAATCACTAAAACGAGAGATTATTCTAATTTCATTACATTCATTTTAAGTTGCAATCAGCAGTTAATAATAAATGTATTACTGATCAATGGTAACAAGGTTGCACTGCTGAGGCTCATGCTGCTTCTCCAGGAGAATTGTAAACAAATGAGCGCAGCACACAAAAAAGCAACCCAGTTAACAACATACTGACTATAAAAATTACAAATATGGAGTTTTTATATATTTTATAACATATGATAGAGTTAAGCAACCTCACTTGACGAGTAGGCAACTATTTCCTGAATACAATCACGATTGAAACTGTGACATTGATTTCATACAACAGGTTAATAAACAGTTACAATTAAGTCACTTACATTTTAGATGCAATATTGACTGTTTTTGTTCTGTTTCAGCAGCAAAAATAGTTAAACAAAGATCACAGCAACTTGTTTTCTCATTACTGAATGATTCAGCATTTTGAAACGAATCGCTTGACTCAAAGATTCAATGGTCAATCCATAAACATCTGTCTCAATCATGAATGACTCAGTCATTGGAATGAATCGTTTGAACGAATGAATCAATGACTCGCTCATTAAGATGGTCGCCTGGCGACACCTAATGGCGGTTTAGTGTTATGTTTAAAAGTATCATTCTTTCCAACGTGCACCATTATCAATGTCCGTGCGGACGTCCGTTTTTTTTACTTTCACTTTTATATTAGCGATTTAAAAGCACCCGCTCGTGTCACACGTCGCTTAACCGATGGGAAAATATCCTCACAGTCATATACCTAATAAATTTATATTTAAATACAATAGGCCTACCTAGTAAAACGTTTTATATACTATTTTGATATCCTTTTGGACACAAGAGGGCAGTATAGCCCTATGTTTGCTTTTTTGTTGAAACAAATAGCACTAAATAGCCTGTTTTTAACTTTTTCATACTTCTTGAATTGCAAAAACAGAATAAAATAGGTTTAGTTCTAATATTTGTATTATTTTATATAAAAATAAATGGTGTATAATTAAATTTTAAGAATATATGAGATGTTTTCTGATTCCTTTTTTGACATTATTTTAATCCCTCGCCATGTCAAAACCGTTTGAGATATTCAATATCCGTTCTCAATTTAGCATCTTTAATGTATTTTCATCATGTTGAAAAAGTTTGGTGTGAATAAAAAAAAAAAACACTTAGCAGGAGTGGGTAAAAAGCAGAGGCTGAATTTGCAAATAAATCCACATTCAAACCAAAATATCTGACTTCCTGTTGGTCCAAGCTAATGACCTCAAATTAGAAAGTTGTCCAGCTCGATGAGACCAATATACTTACTGATTTTTGTAATTGTGGGTAAACCTAACCCCCCCACTTTTGTCAAAAACATTTTGAAAGTGACACACTTCCTGCTGCCAGTTGGTGGCGCTATAACTTTGACTCACAATAGTTACATCCATCTGATCGGCCTCTTACCACGAACACACTGCTGAAGTTTCATCAAGATCAGTTAATGTATGCAGAAGTTATACCACTTCGTGTTTCTCTTTTCTCGCCATAAATTCGTTTCCTCGCCACGGCCAAACCGTTCGAGATATCAAAAATCCGTCCGCAATTTAGAATCCTCAATGTCTTGACTTCATGCACACCGAGTTTGGTGGGGATTGGATGAATTCTCTAGGAGGAGTACTTCGCATTCCACAGCAAGCGTTCTCCAAACAACCCATAATTGCCGACTTCCTGTTGGGCTGGCGTAAAACTTAGAGCACGAAAGTTGTTCAGCCCGATGTGATCTATATGTGTACCGAGTTTCATATCATTACATGCAAGTGTGTTTGATTTATGGACAAGTGTTCGGATCCCGTTCCAGGGGGCGCTGTTGAGCCCCCCTGCCACGCCCGGGTACCAGCTTCAGCCCGGCCCTGATGGCCGCGGGTTCTGACCTGTGTGCAAAGTTTCAAGAGTTTTCGAGCACGTTAAAGGCCCCAAAAGCCCCTGAAACCTTGAAAAACAGGAATTTTAAACAAATCTCACTCAAAAGACAAATCCCCCCACCCCTCACACACACAGAGACGCAGAGGCAGAGAGAGAGAGGGAGAGAATTCTACAAAAAATCACATTCAAACCAAAATATCTCACTTTCTGTTGGTCACAGCTTATGACTATAAATTAGAAAGTTGTCCGGCTTGATGAGAACAATATACATAACGATTTTTGTGACTCTACTTAAAACTAAGCCCCCATTTTTGACTAAAGGTGGCGCTACTGAGCCCCTCACCACGCCCGTTTCTGAAACTTTGCACATGTCTACTGGCTAATAAATGTGATGTGTCTGTCGAGTTTCATCCAATTTCAAGTATGTTAAGAGTCTCAAAAGCATCAAAAAAGAATATTAAAGTTTGAAGCGTTGCCACGGCAACAGTATTAAAGATATCAAAAATCCTTTCACAAGTCTACATCTGCCGTGTGTTTACATTATACACATAAAGTTTGAAGCAAATCGGGTAAAAATAAGAGGGTGATTTCAAAGCATTTTGAAAGTGACACACTTCCTGCTGCCAGTTGGTGGCGCTATAACTTTGACTCACAATAGTCACATCCATGTGATCGGCCTCTTACAACGAACACACTGCGGAAGTTTCATCAAGATCAGTTAATGTATGCAGAAGTTATAACACACTTCCTGTTTATCTTTTCTCGCTATAAATTCGTTTCATCGCCACGGCCAAACCGTTCGAGATATCAAAAATCCGTCCGCAATTTAGCATCCTCAATGGCTTGACTTCATGCTGACCGAGTTTGGTGTGGATCGGATCAATTCCCTCGGAGGAGTACATTAAATTCCACAGCATGCGTTTTTCAAACAACCCATAATAGCTGACTTCCTGTTGGGCAGAGCTAATAACTTAGAGTGCGAAAGTTGTTCGGCCCGATGAGATCTATATGTGTACCGAGTTTCATACTAATACGTTCTTGTATGTGTCCAAGATTTAAGATTGTGTTCTAGGGGGCGCTGTTGAGCCCCCCTGCCACGCCCGGGTACCAGCTTCAGCCCGGCCCTAATGGCCGCGGGTTCTGACCTGCGTGCAAAGTTTCATGAGTTTTTGAGCACGTTAAAGGCCCCAAAAGCCCCCGAACCCTTGAAGAACAATAATAATAATAAATATAGCTGCGAGCAGCGATTGCGGGCCCAAGCCGGTGGCACCGCCATCCCCGGTGCCTTTAGGTAACTAAAGGCACCGGGGATGGCGGTGCCACCGGCTTTGGCCCTCCATCGCTGCTCGCAGCTATATTTGTATATATATATATATATATATATATATATATATATATATACACACACACACACACACACACACACACATATATATATATATATATATATATATATATATATATATATATATTTATAAGACAGAACATATTACTTGTATTACCTTATTCTGATTTTATGATACACTCAAAATATTCCACAACAAATCCTTTAAATTTAATGTAAAAATAAAAACGAAAGTAAGAAGTGTTGGTCTCACGTAACCCTCTCATTAGAATCAAAATGTTTCAATTTTTGCGATGTATTTGGATGCTAAACTATTCTTTATTATAGGCTTTGTACTTCACTCGTGTTCCAATATCGATGGAAAAAATCATCCTCTTCACACGCGCAAAAATGTGCTTGGAAACATCACAGTGGAGCTCTGCTTACTGTGAATGGTACAGATTGTACTACTGACTATTTAAACAGAGCAGTGTAATTCGTTTATGTTAGGTTGACTATTTTTATTATTATATTGTATTAGGGCTATAATGAATGTCAAGATTGCAATTCTGGAATGTGTGTGTGACGCGGTTGCGGTTGAACAGTGGACACAAAAACATAAATAAAATGTTTTAGTTAATTCCTACATCCATAGGAATACATTGAAAATGCTCGCTCTACTCCGCACCATTATCAATGTCTGTGCGGACGTCTGTATTTTACTAGTATATAGTATACTATAGTTAGCGATTTAAAAGCCCTCAGCGGTGTCACATGTCGATTAACCGGTGGGAAAATGTTATCACAGTCACATCCCTAATATATTTATATATAAATACAATAGGCCTACCTGAAAGAGAATTTTACTTGCCCGACCAAAGTATAGCCTGATTAGAACGTCAATAACAAAAAAATAACTTGGGAATCACTAAAACGAGAGATTATTCTAATTTCATTACATTCATTTTAAGTTGCAATCAGCAGTTAATAATAAATGTATTACTGATCAATGGTAACAAGGTTGCACTGCTGAGGCTCATGCTGCTTCTCCAGGAGAATTGTAAACAAATGAGCGCAGCACACAAAAAAGCAACCCAGTTAACAACATACTGACTATAAAAATTACAAATATGGAGTTTTTATATATTTTATAACATATGATAGAGTTAAGCAACCTCACTTGACGAGTAGGCAACTATTTCCTGAATACAATCACGATTGAAACTGTGACATTGATTTCATACAACAGGTTAATAAACAGTTACAATTAAGTCACTTACATTTTAGATGCAATATTGACTGTTTTTGTTCTGTTTCAGCAGCAAAAATAGTTAAACAAAGATCACAGCAACTTGTTTTCTCATTACTGAATGATTCAGCATTTTGAAACGAATCGCTTGACTCAAAGATTCAATGGTCAATCCATAAACATCTGTCTCAATCATGAATGACTCAGTCATTGGAATGAATCGTTTGAACGAATGAATCAATGACTCGCTCATAAAGATGGTCGCCTGGCGACACCTAATGGCGGTTTAGTGTTATGTTTAAAAGTATCATTCTTTCCAACGTGCACCATTATCAATGTCCGTGCGGACGTCCGTTTTTTTACTTTCACTTTTATATTAGCGATTTAAAAGCACCCGCTCGTGTCACACGTCGCTTAACCGATGGGAAAATATCCTCACAGTCATATACCTAATAAATTTATATTTAAATACAATAGGCCTACCTAGTAAAACGTTTTATATACTATTTTGATATCCTTTTGGACACAAGAGGGCAGTATAGCCCTATGTTTGCTTTTTTGTTGAAACAAATAGCACTAAATAGCCTGTTTTTAACTTTTTCATACTTTTTGAATTGCAAAAACAGAATAAAATAGGTTTAGTTCTAATATTTGTATAATTTTATATAAAAATAAATGGTGTATAATTAAATTTTAAGAATATATGAGATGTTTTCTGATTCCTTTTTTGACATTATTTTAATCCCTCGCCATGTCAAAACCGTTTGAAATATTTAATATCCGTTCACAATTTAGCATCTTTAATGTATTTTCATCGTGTTAAAAAAGTTTGGTGTGAATAAAAAAAAAAACACTTAGCAGGAGTGGGTAAAAAGCAGAGGCTGAATTTGCAAATAAATCCACATTCAAACCAAAATATCTGACTTCCTATTGGTCGAAGCTAATAACTGTATATTAGAAAGTTGTCCGGCTCGATGAGACCAATGTACGTACTGATTTTTAAAACTGTGGGTAAAACTAACCCCCCCACTTTTGTCAAAAGCATTTTGAAAGTGACACACTTCCTGCTGCCAGTTGGTGGCGCTATAACTTTGACTCACAATAGTTACATCCATCTGATTGGCCTCTTACCACGAACACACTGGTGAAGTTTCATCAAGATCCGTTAATGTATGCAGAAGTTATACCACTTCGTGTTTCTCTTTTCTCGCCATAAATTCGTTTCCTCGCCACGGCCAAACCGTTCGAGATATCAAAAATCCGTCCGCAATTTAGAATCCTCAATGTCTTGACTTCATGCACACCGAGTTTGGTGGGGATTGGATGAATTCTCTAGGAGGAGTACTTCGCATTCCACAGCAAGCGTTCTCCAAACAACCCATAATTGCCAACTTCCTGTTGGGCTGGCGTAAAACTTAGAGCACGAAAGTTGTTCAGCCCGATGTGATCTATATGTGTACCGAGTTTCATATCATTACATGCAAGTGTGTTTGATTTATGGACAAGTGTTCGGATCCCATTCCAGGGGGCGCTGTTGAGCCCCCCTGCCACACCCGGGTACCAGCTTCAGCCCAGCCCTGATGGCCGAGGGTTCTGACCTGTGTGCAAAGTTTCAAGAGTTTTCGAGCACGTTAAAGGCCCCAAAAGCCCCTGAAACCTTGAAAAACAGGAATTTTAAACAAATCTCACTCAAAAGACAAATCCCCCCACCCCTCACACACACAGAGACGCAGAGGCAGAGAGAGAGAGGGAGAGAATTCTACAAAAAATCACATTCAAACCAAAATATCTCACTTTCTGTTGGTCACAGCTTATGACTATAAATTAGAAAGTTGTCCGGCTTGATGAGAACAATATACATAACGATTTTTGTGACTCTACTTAAAACTAAGCCCCCATTTTTGACTAAAGGTGGCGCTACTGAGCCCCTCACCACGCCCGTTTCTGAAACTTTGCACATGTCTACCGGCTAATAAATGTGATGTGTCTGTCGAGTTTCATCCAATTTCAAGTATGTTAAGAGTCTCAAAAGCATCTGAAAAGAATATTAAAGTTTGATGCGTTGCCACGGCAACAGTATTTAAGATATCAATAAACCTTTCACAGGTCTACATCTGCCGTGTGTCTACATTATACACATAAAGTTTGAAGCAAATCGGGTAAAAATAAGAGGGTGATTTCAAAGCATTTTGAAAGTGACACACTTCCTGCTGCCAGTTGGTGGCGCTATAACTTTGACTCACAATAGTCACATCCATGTGATCGGCCTCTTACAACGAACACACTGCGGAAGTTTCATCAAGATCAGTTAATGTATGCAGAAGTTATAACACACTTCCTGTTTATCTTTTCTCGCTATAAATTCGTTTCATCGCCACGGCCAAACCGTTCGAGATATCAAAAATCCGTCTGCAATTTAGCATCCTCAATATCTTGACTTCATGCTGACCGAGTTTGGTGTGGATCGGATCAATTCCCTAGGAGGAGTACATTAAATTCCACAGCATGCGTTTTTCAAACAACCCATAATAGCTGACTTCCTGTTGGGCAGAGCTAATAACTTAGAGCGCGAAAGTTGTTCGGCCCGATGAGATCTATATGTGTACCGAGTTTCATACTAATACGTTCTTGTATGTGTCCAAGATTTAAGATTGTGTTCTAGGGGGCGCTGTTGAGCCCCCCTGCCACGCCCGGGTACCAGCTTCAGCCCGGCCCTAATGGCCGCGGGTTCTGACCTGCGTGCAAAGTTTCATGAGTTTTTGAGCACGTTAAAGGCCCCAAAAGCCCCCGAACCCTTGAAGAACAATAATAATAATAAATATAGCTGCGAGCAGCGATGGCGGGCCCAAGCCGGTGGCACCGCCACCCTGGTGCCTTTAGTTACACTAAAGCCACCGGGGTGGCGGTGTCACCGGCTTGGGCCCTCCATCGCTGCTCGCAGCTATATTTATATATATATATATATATATATATATATGTATATGTAACAAAAAAAATATTATATATACATTATATATGTAACAAAAAATAAATAAATAAATAAATAAATAAATATATATATATATATATATATATATATATATATATTTTTTTTTTTTTGGACATTCGTTTTTGGACATTCATCATATTGCATTGGTTTTCATTTCTTGTCTTCAAACCAAGCACTAATCTGTTTATTTTTAAGTCACACATTCTCCATTGATTAAAAAAGACAATCAAATGTATTTTTTAATGGTAGTATTATTTTATACAGAAATAAATTATTTATAATTCAGATGAGAATAAAGTTAGTGTTAATTAAAATTGTAAGGAAAACAAATATATTGATCTAAAATCTACTATCATTTGCTGCAAATAGGTTGACTATTTATATTTATTATTATATTTTATTACGGCTGTAATGAACCGGCTGCGATGTCAAGATTGCAATGCTGGAATGCACAGTGTGTGTGTGTGTGTGTGTGTGTGTGAGGCGTGGGCGCGATCGAACAGTGGAAACATAAAAACATAGGCTACTCCGTCGGTTTGTTCATACAGGACATCATTTAAACTGCACTGTGTTTACTTATATTTATGTACACTCGCAATAAAACACAACATTGTGCTTTTGTAAAAAAACATTCAAGCAATCCCACCCCCGAAATGGCGCTATTTTTTAAATGAAACTAAAATGCTCACGGCTGCATGGGCAATAACACGTCTACAGCGAGGAATGAGCAGAACAGAGTGAATGTTTTTTAGTTCATTCCTACTGGACGTCCGTATTTCACTTTCGCTCATCATATACTCACCCTCATGTTGTTTTAATCCTTTATGAATTTCTTTCTTCTGCTGAACAGAAAGGAAGATATTTAGGAGAATGTCAGTAACCAGACAGTTTCTGATCCCATTGACTTCCATAGTAGGAAAAAAATGTATACTATGGAAGTCAATGAGACCAGAAACTGTCTGGTTACTGACATTCTTCTAAATATCTTCCTTTCTGTTCAGCAGAAGAAAGAAATTAATAAAGGATTGAAACAACATGAGGGTGAGTATATGATGACAGAATTTTCAATTTAAAGTGGAGTATCCCTTTAAGTTAGCGATTTAAAAGCCCCCGCCGCGGTGTCACACATCGATTAACCAGTGGGAAAAAATTCTCAGTCACATCGCTATTATATTTATATATAAATACAATATACAATGGGCCTACCTGATTTTGAACACAAGAGGGCAGTATAGCCCTATGTATGACTTTTTTTTTTTACTAAATAGTGCATTCTGGCTGATTTTAAACTTGTACATAATTCTTGAATTGAAAAAAACTGAATAAACCCAAAACTAGTTCTGTTTCGGTTTAGTTCTGATATTTGTATAATTTTATATAAAAATAAATGGTGTATAATTAAATTTTAAGAAGATATGAGATGTTTTCTGATTCCTTTTTTGACATTATTTTAATCCCTCGCCATGTCAAAACAGTTTGAAATATTTAATATCCGTTCACAATTTAGCATCTTTAATGTATTTTCATCGTGTTAAAAAAGTTTGGTGTGAATAAAAAAAAAAAAACACTTAGCAGGAGTGGGTAAAAAGCAGAGGCTGAATTTGCAAATTAATCCACATTCAAACCAAAATATCTGACTTCCTATTGGTCGAAGCTAATAACTGTATATTAGAAAGTTGTCCGGCTCGATGAGGCCAATGTACGTACTGATTTTTGTAACTGTGGGTAAAACTAACCCCCCCACTTTTGTCAAAAGTATTTTGAAAGTGACACACTTCCTGCTGCCAGTTGGTGGCGCTATAACTTTGACTTACAATAGTTACATCCATCTGATCGGCCTCTTACCACGAACACACTGGTGAAGTTTCATCAAGATCAGTTAATGTATGCAGAAGTTATACCACTTCGTGTTTCTCTTTTCTCGCCATAAATTCGTTTCCTCGCCACGGCCAAACCGTTCGAGATATCAAAAATCCGTCCGCAATTTAGAATCCTCAATGTCTTGACCTCATGCACACCGAGTTTGGTGGGGATTGGATGAATTCTCTAGGAGGAGTACTTCGCATTCCACAGCAAGCGTTTTCCAAACAACCCATAATAGCCGACTTCCTGTTGGGCTGGCGTAAAACTTGACCGGGGGAAAGTTGTTCGGCCCGATGAGATCTATATGTGTACCGAGTTTCATATTAATTAATGCAAGCGTGTTTGATCTATGGACCAAGTTTTGGGACCCCGTTCAAGGGGGCGCTGTTGAGCCCCCCTGCCACGCCCGGGTACCAGCTTCAGCCCGTCCCTGATGGCAGGGGGTTCTGACTTGTGTGCAAAGTTTCAAGAGTTTTTGAGCACGTTAAGGACCCCAAAAGCCCCTGAAACCTTGATTAACAATATAAAAGCAATAGTCAAATTCCCCCCTCCCCTCTCACACACAGAGACACAGAGAGAGGGAGAGAAAATTCTTCAGAAAATCCACATTCAAACCAAAATATCTCTCTTCCTGTTGGTCGGAGGTAGTTAATGTCAATTAGAAAGTTGTCCGTCTTGATAAGAACAATACACATACCAA
The DNA here is from genome assembly GCF_951802725.1 of Rutilus rutilus. Taxonomy (NCBI): domain Eukaryota; kingdom Metazoa; phylum Chordata; class Actinopteri; order Cypriniformes; family Leuciscidae; genus Rutilus; species Rutilus rutilus. Next base: position 44,112,024 of record NC_140214.1, on the reverse strand, counting down.
GTTTTGTTGCTGTTGATGAAACTAACCCCCCCACTTATGACTAAAGGTGGCGCTACTGAGCCCCTCACCACGCCCGTTTCTGAAACTTTGCACATGTCTACGGGCTAATAAATGTGATGTGTCTGTCGAGTTTCATCCAATTTCAAGTATGTTAAGAGTCTCAAAAGCATCAAAAAAGCATATTAAAGTTTGAAGCGTTGCCACGGCAACAGTATTAAAGATATCAAAAATCCTTTCACAAGTCTACATCTGCCGTGTGTTTACATTATACACATAAAGTTTGAAGCAAATCGGGTAAAAATAAGAGGGTGATTTCAAAGCATTTTGAAAGTGACACACTTCCTGCTGCCAGTTGGTGGCGCTATAACTTTGACTCACAATAGTCACATCCATGTGATCGGCCTCTTACAACGAACACACTGCGGAAGTTTCATCAAGATCAGTTAATGTATGCAGAAGTTATAACACACTTCCTGTTTATCTTTTCTCGCTATAAATTCGTTTCATCGCCTTGGCCAAACCGTTCGAGATATCAAAAATCCGTCCGCAATTTAGCATCCTCAATGTCTTGACTTCATGCTGACCGAGTTTGGTGTGGATCGGATCAATTCCCTAGGAGGAGTACATTAAATTCCACAGCATGCGTTTTTCAAACAACCCATAATAGCTGACTTCCTGTTGGGCAGAGCTAATAACTTAGAGTGCGAAAGTTGTTCGGCCCGATGAGATCTATATGTGTACCGAGTTTCATACTAATACGTTCTTGTATGTGTCCAAGATTTAAGATTGTGTTCTAGGGGGCGCTGTTGAGCCCCCCTGCCACGCCCGGGTACCAGCTTCAGCCCGGCCCTAATGGCCGCGGGTTCTGACCTGCGTGCAAAGTTTCATGAGTTTTTGAGCACGTTAAAGGCCCCAAAAGCCCCCGAACCCTTGAAGAACAATAATAATAATAAATATAGCTGCAAGCAGCAATTACCGGGGCCAAGCAGAATAAGACGACAAGACATTTCGACATGTTTGAAAGTGTCAGACCAACTGCAACAATGAGCAATTAAAGACATTTAAAGAGGATTTTAGGCAAAATGGCTGAAAAATCATAGAAACAATAATTAAAAATAATTTGTAATGGATTATCACTTTCAACCAATAGGTGGTGCAGTTTCAAAACTGATGTGATGTGGTCAGAGTGAAGTGACAATGACACATGCAAAGTTTGGTGTCAATATGTCAAGGCATTGCAGACATAAAGCCTGAATAATGCTTTTAGCATCATGCCTCAAATTTGCTGCTGCGCTATACGAAAACGGTTTCGTCAATTGACACGAAATCCATAACTTTTAGTCGGCACAGTCTGGAGATGATACAATTCGATTTTGGTGAAAATCGGACAAACGGTGTGGGAGGAGTTCGAAAAAGTAGATTTTGAATGAAAATAGCATTTTATATCACAAAACTGTATTGAAGTCAATGGGAATTTCATGTTTTGTTCTATTATAGCGCCACCAAGAGGCTCAGTCCCACAATTTTTTTTACGTGTCCTCAGAGTGAGCCCATACATATGTGTGTCAGTTTTGGTGAAAATATCTCAATTTGCTTTAGAGTTATAGACATTTATATGAAAAAACACGTAAAAAATGACTGACACAAGACTTTGTTTGAATTTTACTACCCCTAAACATCAATATTTTCGCATTTGGGCATTGGCGTATAGCTATCGACCTATGTTTCCAAACTTCTGACGGAGGTTTCGTCTCGATCGGACAATCGGTTTCGAAGATATAGCCAAATGTTTTTTAAGCGCTAAATCACAACGCTACACAAACCGTAAGGCGAAACCTAGCATGTTTGGTATCGTAGGACTCGGCAAGGTTTCAGGATACTAATTAGATGAGTCTCGTGAAAATAAGTCGACCACACCCAAAGTTATAAGCGTTTGAAAAAAAAAATTCACCACTAGGTGGCGCTGTTTCGAAACTTCTCAGGCTCATTCAGGGCATTGTGCTGATGACCCATACCACGTTTCGTAACAATCTGTTCATGCGTTCATAAAATACAGAATTTTAGCACAAAATTCAAAATGGCCGACAGCCAAAATGACCGATATGGTCAAATTGGATATCAGTCGACTCGGCATGTTGCCCTGAATCTAACGAGACCAATTGTATGATTTTTGGACAAACTGTTCAGAAGTTATAAGCAAAAATAGCCATTTTTCATAACTCCGGACCAGTAGGTGGCGCTGCGCCGAAACACAGCATGTAGCCTCAGGTCATGCTTGTGAGTACAAGTACCAAGTTTGGTCTGAATACGATAAACCGTTGCGGAGATACGGCCTTACGACTGTTTTTGCTAGCGCTACGTAAAATGTATTTGTGCGTTTATTGAAAACGGTTTGACGAATCCATTTGAATTCCATAACTTTTTGTCAGCACTACCTGAAGATGATCTGGTTCAATTTTCGTGCAAATCGGACAAACCGTCTAGGACGAGTTCGAAAAAGTAGCTTTTTTTGAAAATTCAAGATGGCGGCCATATTTTTATGACGTCAAATGACGTCATAGGGTGCAATCGAATCGCCATGAGCTCAGGAATCAGAGGAAAAAAGAATTTCGCTGATTGGCCTTACGGTTCAAAAGTTATTAGCAAAATAAAAGTGAAACTTTGGACAGGTGGTGGCGCTAGAGGGAATGACTTAGAAACACCAAAATTGGTGTATTTAATGTTGAGACGGTCCTCTATCAGAATGTCAAACCAAAACAACTTTCCCGCAATCGGTTCTATGGGCTGCCATAGACTCCCATGGCGGAAGAATAATAATAATAATAATAATAAATATAGCTGCAAGCAGCAATTATCGGGGCCAAGCGCAAGCAGATGACAGGATATGCCAACATGGCTGAAGGTGTCAGACCAACTGGAACAATGAGCAGTTAAATACATTTAAAGAGGATTTTAGATGAAATGGCTGAAAAATCACATAAAAAGTCATTTAAAATATGATTTAATGGATTATCACTTTCGACCAATAGGTGGCGCAGTTACAAAAGTGATGTGATGTGGTCAGAGTGAAGTGACAATGACACATACAAAGTTTGGTGTCAATATGTCAAGGCATTGCAGAGATAAAGCCTGAATAGTGCTTTTAGCATCATGCCTCAACTTTGCTGCTACGCTATACGAAAACGGTTTCCTCTATTGACACGAAATCCATAACTTTTATTCAGCATAGTCTGGAGATGATACGATTCGATTTTGGTGAAAATTGGACAAACGGTCTAGGAGGAGTTCGAAAAAGTAGGTTTTGACTGAAAATCAAGATGGCGGACAGGAAGTTTGGCCAAATAAGGAAAACTTGGTATCTATGTTCTCGGCTTGACCGAAGGAATCTATTAAGACCAGTGGCATTTCAAAAGCCAGATTTATTCAAAATTTATTAGCCTTTTTGGAAATTTTGTCATAACATTTGATCACTAGGTGGCGCTCTCTCGAAATATTTTGGGTACCTTCAGGGGATGGTGCTGATGGCACATTCTGAATTTAATAATATTACACCAATGCATTTGTTTACTATAGCATTTTAATTCACAAAACTGTATTGAAGTCAATGGGAATTTCATGTTTTGTTCTGTTATAGCGCCACCAAGAGGCTCAGTCGCACCATTTTTTTTATGTGTCCTCAGAGTGAGCCCATACATATGTGTGTCAATTTTGGTGAAGATATCTCAATTCGCTTCGGAGTTATAGACATTTATATGAAAAAACACGTAAAAAATGACTGACACATGACTTTGATTGGAATTTACTACCCCTAAACATAAATATTTTTGCATTTGGGCATTGGCGTATAGCTATCGACCTATGTTTCCAAACTTCTGACGGTGGTTTCGTCTCGATCGGACTAGCGGTTTCGAAGATATAGCCAAATGTTTTTTAAGCGCTAAATCACAACGCTACACAAACCGTAAGACGAAACCTAGCATGTTTGGTATCGTGGGACTCGGCAACGATTCAGGACTCTAATGAGATGAGTCTCGTGAAAATAAGTCGACCACACCCAAAGTTATAAGCATTTGGGAAAAAAAATTCACCACTAGGTGGCGCTGTTTCGAAACTTCTCAGGTTCCTTCAGGACATCGTGATGATGACCAATACCAAGTTTCGTAACAATTCGTTCATGCGTTCATAAAATACAGCATTTTAGCACAAAATTCAAAATGGCTGACAGTCAAAATGGCCGATATGGTCAAATTGGATATCAGTCGAATCGGCATGTTGCCCTGAATCTAACGAGACCAATTTTATGATTTTTGGACAAACTGTTCAAAAGCTATAAGCAAAAATAGCCATTTTCCATATCTCCGGACCAGTAGGTGGCGCTACGCCGAAACACAGCATGTAGCCTCAGGTCATGCCTGGGATGACATGTACCAAGTTTGGTCTGAATACGATAAACTGTTGCGGAGATAGAGCCCTACGACTGTTTTTGCAGGCGCTACGTAAAATTAGTTTGAGTGTTTTTCGAAAACGGTTTAACGAATCAATTTGAATTCCATAACTTTTGGTCAGCACTGCCTGAAGATGATCTGGTTCAATTTTCGTGCAAATCGGACAAACCATCTAGGACGAGTTCGAAAAAGTAGCTTTTAAGGACAATTCAAAATGGCGGCCATATTGTAATGACGAAAATGACGTCATAGGGTGCAATCGAATTGGCATGAGCTCAGGAATAAGAGAAAAAAAGAATTTTGTTGATTGGACTTACGGTTCAAAAGTTATTAGCAAAATAAAATTGAAACTTTGGACAGGTGGTGGCGCTAGAGGGAATGACTTAGACACACCAAAATTGGTGTATTTAATGTTGGGACTGTCCTCTATCAGAATGTCAAACCATTACAACTTTCCCGCAATCGGTTCTATGGGCTGCCATAGACTCCCAGTCGGAAGAAACGGAAGAATAATAATAAATATAGCTGCAAGCAGCCATTACCGGGGCCAAGCACAACCAGACGACAAGACATGCCAACATGTCTGAAAGTGTCAGACCAACTGCAACAATGAGCAATTAAAGACATTTAAAGAGGATTTTAGACGAAATGGCTGAAAAATCATAAAAACAGTCAATAAAAATATGATTTAATGCATTATCACTTTCGACCAATAGGTGGCGCAGTTACAAAACTGATGTGATGTGGTCAGAGTGAAGTGACAATGACACATACAAAGTTTGGTGTCAATATTTCAAGGGATTGCAGAGATAAAGCCTGAATAGTGCTATTAGCATCATGCCTCAACTTTGCTGCTGCGCTATACGAAAACGGTTTGGTCTATCCACACGAAATCCATAACTTTTAGTCGGCACGGTCTGGAGATGATACGATTCGATTTTGGTGAAAATCGGACAAACGGTCTAGGAGGAGTTTGAAAAAGTAGGTTTTGAATGAAAATCAAGATGGCGGACAGGAAGTTTGGCCAAATAAGGTAAACTTGGTATCTATGTTCTCGGCTTGACCCAAGGAATCTATTAAGACCAGTGGCATTTCAGTAGCCAGATTTATTCAAAAGTTATTAGCCTTTTTGGAAATGTCGTTATAACTTTTGACCACTAGGGGGCGCTGTTTCGAAACTTCTCACGCTCCTTCAGAACATCGTGCTGATGACCCATACCAAGTTTCGTAACAATCCGTTCATGCGTTCTTAAAATACAGCATTTTAGCACAAAATTCAAAATGGCCGACAGTCAAAATGGCCGATATGGTAAAATTTGATATCAGTCGACTCGGCATGTTGCCCTGAATCTAACGAGACCAATTTTATGATTTTTGGACAAATTGTTCAGAAGTTATAAGCAAAAATAGCCATTTTTCATATCTCCGGACCAGTAGGTGGCGCTGCGCCGAAACGCAGCATGTAGCCTCAGATCATGCTTGTGATGACATGTACCAATTTTGGTCTGAATCCGATAAAGCGTTGCGGAGATACAGCCCTACGACTGTTTTCGCAAGCGCTACGTAAAATTTATTCGAGCGTTATTCGAAAACGGTTTGACGAATCAATTTGAATTCCATAACTTTTTGTCAGCACTGCCTGAAGATGATCTGGTTCAATTTTCGTGCAAATCGGACAAACCGTCTAGGACGAGTTCGAAAAAGTAGCTTTTTCAGCACATTCAAAATGGCGGCCATATTTATAAGCCGGAAAATGACGTCATAGGGTGCAATCGAATCGGCATGAGCTCAGGAATCAGAGGAAAAAAGAATTTTGTTGATTGGCCTTACGGTTCAAAAGTTATTAGTAAAATAAAAGTGAAATTTTGGACAGGTGGTGGCGCTAGAGAGATTGGTTTTAAAACACCAAATTTGGTATGGTGACTTTTTGGACTGTCCTCTATCAGTGTGCCAAATTTCATAACTTTCCCGCAATCGGTTCTATGGGCTGCCATAGACTCCAAGAGCGGAAGAAGAAGAAGAAGAAGAATAATAATAATAAATATAGCTGCAAGCAGCAATTATCGGGGCCAAGCGCAAGCAGATGACAGGATATGCCAACATGGCTGAAGGTGTCAGACCAACTGCAACAATGAGCAATTAAAGACATTCAAAGAGGATTTTAGGCGAAATGGCTGAAAAATCATATAAACAGTCATTCAAAATATGATTTAATGGATTATCACTTTCACCAATAGGTGGCGCAGTTACAAAACTGATGTGATGTGGTCAGAGTGAAGTGACAATGACACATACAAAGTTTGGTGTCAATATGTCAAGGCATTGCAGAGATAAAGCCTGAATAGTGCTTTTAGCATCATGCCTCATATTTGCTGCTACGCTATACGAAAACGGTTTCGTCTATAGACACGAAATCCATAACTTTTAGTCAGCACAGTCTGGAGATGATACGATTCGATTTTGGTGAAAATCGGACAAACGGTCTAGGAGGAGTTCGAAAAAGTAGGTTTTGTCTGAAAATCAAGATGGCGGACAGGAAGCTAGGCCAAATAAGGAAACCTTGGTATCTATGTTCTCGGCTTGACCCAAGGAATCTATTAAGACCCGTGGCATTTCAATAGCCAGATTTATTCAAAAGTTATTAGCCTTTTTGGAAATTTTGTTATAACTTTTGACCACTAGGTGGCGCTGTCTTGAAATATTTTGGTTGCCTTCAGGGGATGGTGCTGATGACACAATCTGAGTTTCGTAATATTACACCAATGCATTTGTTTAGTATAGCATTTTATTTCACAAAACTGTATTGAAGTCAATGGGAATTTCATATTTTGTTCAATTATAGCGCCACCAAGAGGCTAAGTCCCACAATTTTTTTTACGTGTACTCAGAGTGAGCCCATACATATGTGTGTCAATTTTGGTGAAAATATCTCAATTCGCTTCGGAGTTATAGACATTTATATGAAAAAACACGAAAAAAATGACTGACACATGACTTTGATTGGAAATTAGTACCCCTAAACATCAATATTTTCGCATTTGGGCATTGGTGTATAGCTATCGACCTATGTTTCCAAACTTCTGACGGTGGTTTCGTCTCGATCGGACTAGCGGTTTCAAAGATATAGCCAAATGTTTTTTAAGCGCTAAATCACAACGCTACACAAACCGTAAGGCGAAACCTAGCATGTTTGGTATCGTAGGACTCGGCAACGATTCAGGAGTCTAAAAAGATGAGTTTCGTGAAAATAAGTCGACCACACCCAAAGTTATAAGCATTTGAAAAAAAAAATTCACCACTAGGTGGCGCTGTTTCGAAACTTCTCAGGCTCATTCAGGGCATTGTGCTGATGACCCATACCACGTTTCGTAACAATCCGTTCATGCGTTCATAAAATACAGAATTTTAGCACAAAATTCAAAATGGCCGACAGCCAAAATGACCGATATGGTCAAATTGGATATCATTCGACTCGGCATGTTGCCCTGAATCTAACGAGACCAATTTTATGATTTTTGGACAAACTGTTCAGAAGTTATAAGCAAAAATAGCCATTTTTCATATCTCCGGACCAGTAGGTGGCGCTGCGCCGAAACACAGCATGTAGCCTCAGGTCATGCTTGTAAGTACAAGTACCAAGTTTGGTCTGAATACGATAAACCGTTGCGGAGATACGGCCTTACGACTGTTTTTGCTAGCGCTACGTAAAATTTGACGAATCAATTTGAATTCCATAACTTTTTGTCAGCACTACCTGAAGATGATCTGGTTCAATTTTCGTGCAAATCGGACAAACCGTCTAGGACGAGTTCGAAAAAGTAGCTTTTTTTGAAAATTCAAAATGGCGGCCATATTTTTATGACGGAAAATGACGTCATAGGGTGCAATCGAATCGCCATGAGCTCAGGAATCAGAGGAAAAAATAATTTTGTTGATTGGCCTTACGGTTCAAAAGTTATTAGCAAAGTAATAGTGAAACTTTGGACAGGTGGTGGCGCTAGAGGGAATGACTTAGAAACACCAAAATTGGTGTATTTAATGTTGGGACTGTCCTCTATCAGAATGTCAAACCAAAACAACTTTCCCGCAATCGGTTCTATGGGCTGCCATAGACTCCCAGTCGGAAGAAGGAAGAATAATAATAAGAACGGGAACAGATACAATAGGTGCCTCCGCACCTTCGGTGCTTGGCCCCTAATAATAGGAACGGGAACAGATACAATAGGTGCCTACGCACCTTCGGTGCTTGGCCCCTAATAATAATAAGAAACGGAACAGATACAATAGGTGCCTCCGCACCTTCGGTGCTTGGCCCCTAATAATCCTAACGAAAACAATAGGGCCTTCGCCCCTTCAGGGCTTGGGCCCTAAATATAGCTGCGAGCAGCGATTGCGGGCCCAAGCCGGTGGCACCGCCACCCTGGTGCCTTTAGTTACACTAAAGCCACCGGGGTGGCGGTGTCACCGGTTTGGGCCCTCCATCGCTGCTCGCAGCTATATTTATTTATTTATATATTTATATATATATATATATATATATATATATAAATATAAATATCTATCTATCTATCTATCTATCTATCTATATATATATATATATATATATATATATATGTATATAAATATCTATCTATCAATCTATATCTATCTATCTATCTATCTATCTATCTATCTATCTATCTATCTATCTATCTATCTATCTATCTACCGTAAATCCTCTAATAAAGGCCCGGGCCTTTATTTTACTCAAGCGCATCGCGGCCCAGGCCTTTATTGGAAGGAGGCCATAATTAGAGACAGGCCTTTATTTGTATTTGAGCAAAACGGACTACCAGTAGAATGAATAAAAACGAGATTTTGTGTCTATTTTAACCTATAAAATACTAGGTTAATTTATTGAAAACGTACAGTTAGTTACCATATAACATTATGGTATGCATACAGAACATTAACAACAAATAAATATAATATAAATAATATTTTTTGTGAAAAGCAATGACTCATTTTGAAACAGTATTTGTTCCAGCAGTAGTAACGTTAGCTCCACAACAGCACGCATCTGTGCATTCATTGATTTCATTCATTCATTCACACACTAGAAACGCGTGTCTTTTTGCGTGTAACTTACAGACACTATTGCGATTAGAACAAAGCAAATAGAACTGACCTATTTCTCAGCTGGATCCGTTGCTCCTCGAAATAATACTTCCAAGCACTTCTGAGGTAAATTTTCCAGGATTATTATTACTTAGATAGATGTGTGTTATCCAGCTGATTGTGGGTGTTCAGGTTTGCGTGGATCGCCTTAGATTATTTGCGTTTGAATAACGCGCGCTCTCCGTAATTAAGAGATCAAAGTCAACAGAGTATTTTGAAACTCGTTTGCACTTAAGAAAAAAAGCGAGCCTATCGCGCCAGTGCGATTGTCGATCCCAGGGGGTTAAAAAAATAGATTTTCGCCAAAAATCCTCTTTGGCTCCGCAGCTGCCATGGTAAACAACATTAGCCTACCGGTGACTGAATTCTCACGTGCGAGTCAAGAGCGAAGTGATTGACATAACCAGGCTACCATAGCTATGGCTTGGATTCATTAGCAAACATTGCCCCCCTGTGGTATTTGCATGTTACTATCACAAGCATAATGTTGTGGCCTGCCCAGAAAAACGTTGTATCCAATAATAGCCCCGGCCACTATTAGAGACCGGCCTTTATTTACCTCCGCCAACAGCGAGACCGGCCAATGTTAGAGACCCGGCCACTAATGGAATACAGGCCACTATTAGAGGATTTACGGTATCTATCTATCTATCTATCTATCTATCTATCTATCTATCTATCTATCTATCTATCTATCTATCTATATATGTATACACACACACACACACACACACACATATACATATACATATATATATATATATATATATATATATAAGACAGAAAATATTACTTGTCTTACCTTATTCTGATTTTATGATACACTCAAAATATTCCACAACAAATCCTTTAAATTTAATGTAAAAATAAAAACGAAAGTAAGCAGTGTTGGTCTCACGTAACCCTCTCATTAGAATCAAAATGTTTCAATATTTGCGATGTATTTGGATGCTAAACTATTCTTTATTATAGGCTTTGTACTTCACTCGTGTTCCAATATCGATGGAAAAAATCATCCTCTTCACGCGCGCAAAAATGTGCTTGGAAACATCACAGTGGAGCTCTGCTTACTGTAAATGGTACAAATTGTACTACTGACTATTTAAACAGAGCAGTGTAATTCGTTTATGTTAGGTTGACTATTTTTATTATTATATTGTATTAGGGCTATAATGAACAGGCTGCGATGTCAAGATTGCAATTCTGGAATGTGTGTGTGTGTGTGTGACGCGGTTGCGGTTGAAAAGTGGACACAAAAACATAAATAAAATGTTTTAGTTAATTCCTACATCCATAGGAATAAATTGAAAATGCTCGCTCTACTCCGCACCATGTCTGTGCGGACGTCTGTTAGCGATTTAAAAGCGCTCAGCGGTGTCACACGTCGATTAACCGGTGGGAAAATTTTATCACAGTCACATCCCTAATATATTTATATATAAATACAATAGGCCTACCTGAAAGAGAATTTTACTTGCCCGACCAGAGTATAGCCTGATTAGAACGTCAATAACAAAAAAAATAACTTGGGAATCACTAAAACGAGAGATTATTCTAATTTCATTACATTCATTTTAAGTTGCAATCAGCAGTTAATAATAAATGTATTACTGATCAATGGTAACAAGGTTGCACTGCTGAGGCTCATGCTGCTTCTCCAGGAGAATTGTAAACAAATGAGCGCAGCACACAAAAAAAGCAACCCAGTTAACAACATACGGGTACCAGCTTCAGTCCGGCCCTAATGGCCGCGGGTTCTGACCTGCGTGCAAAGTTTCAAGAGTTTTCGAGCACGTTAAAGGCCCCAAAAGCCCCTGAAACCTTGAAAAACAGGAATTTTAAACAAATCTCACTCAAAAGACAAATCCCCCCACCCCTCACACACACAGAGACGCAGAGGCAGAGAGAGAGAGGGAGAGAATTCTACAAAAAATCACATTCAAACCAAAATATCTCACTTCCTGTTGGTCACAGCTTATGACTATAAATTAGAAAGTTGTCCGGCTTGATGAGAACAATATACATAACGATTTTTGTGACTCTACTTAAAACTAAGCCCCCATTTTTGACTAAAGGTGGCGCTACTGAGCCCCTCACCACGCCCGTTTCTGAAACTTTGCACATGTCTACCGGCTAATAAATGTGATGTGTCTGTCGAGTTTCATCCAATTTCAAGTATGTTAAGAGTCTCAAAAGCATCTGAAAAGAATATTAAAGTTTGATGCGTTGCCACGGCAACAGTATTTAAGATATCAATAAACCTTTCACAGGTCTACATCTGCCGTGTGTCTACATTATACACATAAAGTTTGAAGCAAATCGGGTAAAAATAAGAGGGTGATTTCAAAGCATTTTGAAAGTGACACACTTCCTGCTGCCAGTTGGTGGCGCTATAACTTTGACTCACAATAGTCACATCCATGTGATCGGCCTCTTACAACGAACACACTGCGGAAGTTTCATCAAGATCAGTTAATGTATGCAGAAGTTATAACACACTTCCTGTTTATCTTTTCTCGCTATAAATTCGTTTCATCGCCACGGCCAAACCGTTCGAGATATCAAAAATCCGTCCGCAATTTAGCATCCTCAATATCTTGACTTCATGCTGACCGAGTTTGGTGTGGATCGGATCAATTCCCTAGGAGGAGTACATTAAATTCCACAGCATGCGTTTTTCAAACAACCCATAATAGCTGACTTCCTGTTGGGCAGAGCTAATAACTTAGAGCGCGAAAGTTGTTCGGCCCGATGAGATCTATATGTGTACCGAGTTTCATACTAATACGTTCTTGTATGTGTCCAAGATTTAAGATTGTGTTCTAGGGGGCGCTGTTGAGCCCCCCTGCCACGCCCGGGTACCAGCTTCAGCCCGGCCCTAATGGCCGCGGGTTCTGACCTGCGTGCAAAGTTTCATGAGTTTTTGAGCACGTTAAAGGCCCCAAAAGCCCCCGAACCCTTGAAGAACAATAATAAATATAGCTGCGAGCAGCGATTACGGGCCCAAGCCGGTGGCACCGCAACCCCGGTGCCTTTAGTTACCTAAAGGCACCGGGGATGGCGGTGCCACCGGCTTTGGCCCTCCATCGCTGCTCGCAGCTATATTTATATATATATATATATATATATATATATATATATATATATATATATATACATACACACACACACACACACACACACATATATATATATATATATATATATATATATGTGTGTGTGTGTGTGTGTGTGTGTGTATATAAATATATATATATATATATATATATATATATATATATATATATATATATATATATATATATATATATAAGACAGAAAATATTACTTGTCTTACCTTATTCTGATTTTATGATACACTCAAAATATTCCACAACAAATCCTTTAAATTTAATGTAAAAATAAAAACGAAAGTAAGCAGTGTTGGTCTCACGTAACCCTCTCATTAGAATCAAAATGTTTCAATTTTTGCGATGTATTTGGATGCTAAACTATTCTTTATTATAGGCTTTGTACTTCACTCGTGTTCCAATATCGATGGAAAAAATCATCCTCTTCACACGCGCAAAAATGTTCTTGGAAACATCACAGTGGAGCTCTGCTTACTGTGAATGGTACAGATTGTACTACTGACTATTTAAACAGAGCAGTGTAATTCGTTTATGTTAGGTTGACTATTTTTATTATTATATTGTATTAGGGCTATAATGAATGTAAAGATTGCAATTCTGGAATGTGTGTGTGACGCGGTTGCGGTTGAACAGTGGACACAAAAACATAAATAAAATGTTTTAGTTAATTCCTACATCCATAGGAATACATTGAAAATGCTCGCTCTACTCCGCACCATTATCAATGTCTGTGCGGACGTCTGTATTTTACTAGTATATAGTATACTATAGTTAGCGATTTAAAAGCCCTCAGCGGTGTCACATGTCGATTAACCGGTGGGAAAATTTTATCACAGTCACATCCCTAATATATTTATATATAAATTCAATAGGCCTACCTGAAAGAGAATTTTACTTGCCCGACCAAAGTATAGCCTGATTAGAACGTCAATAACAAAAAAATAACTTGGGAATCACTAAAACGAGAGATTATTCTAATTTCATTACATTCATTTTAAGTTGCAATCAGCAGTTAATAATAAATGTATTACTGATCAATGGTAACAAGGTTGCACTGCTGAGGCTCATGCTGCTTCTCCAGGAGAATTGTAAACCAATGAGCGCAGCACACAAAAAAGCAACCCAGTTAACAACATACTGACTATAAAAATTACAAATATGGAGTTTTTATATATTTTATAACATATGATAGAGTTAAGCAACCTCACTTGACGAGTAGGCAACTATTTCCTGAATACAATCACGATTGAAACTGTGACATTGATTTCATACAACAGGTTAATAAACAGTTACAATTAAGTCACTTACATTTTAGATGCAATATTGACTGTTTTTGTTCTGTTTCAGCAGCAAAAATAGTTAAACAAAGATCACAGCAACTTGTTTTCTCATTACTGAATGATTCAGCATTTTGAAACGAATCGCTTGACTCAAAGATTCAATGGTCAATCCATAAACATCTGTCTCAATCATGAATGACTCAGTCATTGGAATGAATCGTTTGAACGAATGAATCAATGACTCGCTCATTAAGATGGTCGCCTGGCGACACCTAACGGCGGTTTAGTGTTATGTTTAAAAGTATCATTCTTTCCAACGTGCACCATTATCAATGTCCGTGCGGACGTCCGTTTTTTTACTTTCACTTTTATATTAGCGATTTAAAAGCACCCGCTCGTGTCACACGTCGCTTAACCGATGGGAAAATATCCTCACAGTCATATACCTAATAAATTTATATTTAAATACAATAGGCCTACCTAGTAAAACGTTTTATATACTATTTTGATATCCTTTTGGACACAAGAGGGCAGTATAGCCCTATGTTTGCTTTTTTGTTGAAACAAATAGCACTAAATAGCCTGTTTTTAACTTTTTCATACTTTTTGAATTGCAAAAACAGAATAAAATAGGTTTAGTTCTAATATTTGTATAATTTTATATAAAAATAAATGGTGTATAATTAAATTTTAAGAATATATGAGATGTTTTCTGATTCCTTTTTTGACATTATTTTAATCCCTCGCCATGTCAAAACCGTTTGAAATATTTAATATCCGTTCACAATTTAGCATCTTTAATGTATTTTCATCATGTTGAAAAAGTTTGATGTGAATAAATAAACCACTTAGCAGGAGTGGGTAAAAATTCAGAGGCTGAATTTGCAAATAAATCCACATTCAAACCAAAATATCTGACTTTCTTTTGTTCAGAGCTAATAACTGTATATTAGAAAGTTGTCCGGCTCGATGAGACCAATGTACGTACTGATTTTTAAAACTGTGGGTAAAACTAACCCCCCCACTTTTGTCAAAAGCATTTTGAAAGTGACACACTTCCTGCTGCCAGTTGGTGGCGCTATAACTTTGACTCACAATAGTTACATCCATCTGATCGGCCTCTTACCACGAACACACTGGTGAAGTTTCATCAAGATCCGTTAATGTATGCAGAAGTTATACCACTTCGTGTTTCTCTTTTCTCGCCATAAATTCGTTTCCTCGCCACGGCCAAACCGTTCGAGATATCAAAAATCCGTCCGCAATTTAGAATCCTCAATGTCCTGACTTCATGCACACCGAGTTTGGTGGGGATTGGATGAATTCTCTAGGAGGAGTACTTCGCATTCCACAGCAAGCGTTCTCCAAACAACCCATAATTGCCGACTTCCTGTTGGGCTGGCGTAAAACTTAGAGCACGAAAGTTGTTCAGCCCGATGTGATCTATATGTGTACCGAGTTTCATATCATTACATGCAAGTGTGTTTGATTTATGGACAAGTGTTCGGATCCCGTTCCAGGGGGCGCTGTTGAGCCCCCCTGCCACGCCCGGGTACCAGCTTCAGCCCGGCCCTGATGGCCGCAGGTTCTGACCTGTGTGCAAAGTTTCAAGAGTTTTCGAGCACGTTAAGGGCCCCAAAAGCCCCTGAAACCTTGAAACACACTGAAATCAATTGGAAATTCCCTCCCACCCCTCACACACACAGAGACAGAGAGAGAGAGAGAGAGAAAATTCTCCAAAAAATCACATTCAAACCAAAATATCTGACTTCCTGTTGCTCTCAGCTAATAAGTGTGAATTAGAAAGTTGTCCGGTTTAATGAGAACAATATACATAGCGAGTTTAGTGACTCTATGTAAAACTAAGCCCCCATTTTTGACTAAAGGTGGCGCTACTGAGCCCCTCACCACGCCCGTTTCTGAAACTTTGCACATGTCTACTGGCTAATAAATGTGATGTGTCTGTCGAGTTTCATGCAATTTCAAGTATGTTAAGAGTCTCAAAAGCATCAAAAAAGAATATTAAAGTTTGATGCGTTGCCACGGCAACAGTATCTAAGATATCAATAAACCTTTCACAGGTCTACATCTGCCGTGTGTCCACATTATTCACATAAAGTTTGAAGCAAATCGGGTTAAAATAAGAGGGTGATTTCAAAGCATTTTGAAAGTGACACACTTCCTGCTGCCAGTTGGTGGCGCTATAACTTTGACTCACAATAGTCACATCAATGTGATCAGCCTCTGAGCAAGAACACTCTGCTGAAGTTTTATCAAGATCAGTCAATGTATGCAGAAGTTATAATACACTTCCTGTGTCCCATTATTCGCCATAAATTCGTTTCCTCGCCACAGCCAAACCGTTCGAGATATCAAAAATCCCCTGGCAATTTTTCATCCTCAATGTCTTGACTTCATGCACACCGAGTTTGGTGCTGACCGGGTGAATTCCCTAAGAGAAGTGTTTCAAATTCCTAAGCATGCATTTCCAAACAACCCTAAATAGTCGACTTCCTGTTGGGCTGGCGTAAAACTTAGAGCATGAAAGTTGTGCGGCCCGATGAGATCTATATGTGTTCCGAGTTTCATATTATTACATGCAAGCGTGTTTGATTTATGGACCAAGTTTTCGGACCCCGTTCCAGGGGGCGCTGTTGAGCCTCCCTGCCACGCCCGGGTACCAGCTTCAGCCCGGCCCTGATGGCCGCGGGTTCTGACTCGTGTGCAAAGTTTCAAGAGTTTTTGAGCATGTTAAGAGCCCCAAAAATGCCTGAATAGTCGTAAGAAAAATAATAATAAATATAGCTGCGAGCAGCGATTGCGGGCCCAAGCCGGTGGCACCGCCACCCCGGTGCCTTTAGTTACCTAAAGGCACCGGGGATGGCGGTGCCACCGGCTTTGGCCCTCCATCGCTGCTCGCAGCTATATTTATATATATATATATATATATATATATATATATATATATATATACACACACACACACACATATATATATTTTATTTTGCGATGTATATTTATATATTTTTTTTGCGATGTATTTGGATGCTAAACTATTCTTTATTATAGGCTTTGTACTTCACTCGTGTTCCAATATCGATGGAAAAAATCATCCTCTTCACGCGCGCAAAAATGTGCTTGGAAACATCACAGTGGAGCTCTGCTTACTGTGAATGGTACAGATTGTACTACTGACTATTTAAACAGAGCAGTGTAATTCGTTTATGTTAGGTTGACTATTTTTATTATTATATTGTATTAGGGCTATAATGAATGTCAAGATTGCAATTCTGGAATGTGTGTGTGACGCGGTTGCGGTTGAACAGTGGACACAAAAACATAAATAAAATGTTTTAGTTAATTCCTACATCCATAGGAATACATTGAAAATGCTCGCTCTACTCCGCACCATTATCAATGTCTGTGCGGACGTCTGTATTTTACTAGTATATAGTATACTATAGTTAGCGATTTAAAAGCCCTCAGCGGTGTCACATGTCGATTAACCGGTGGGAAAATTTTTATCACAGTCACATCCCTAATATATTTATATATAAATACAATAGGCCTACCTGAAAGAGAATTTTACTTGCCCGACCAAAGTATAGCCTGATTAGAACGTCAATAACAAAAAAATAACTTATCAATTTATTAATAAGTTATTAATAACTTAATCACTAAAACGAGAGATTATTCTAATTTCATTACATTCATTTTAAGTTGCAATCAGCAGTTAATAATAAATGTATTACTGATCAATGGTAACAAGGTTGCACTGCTGAGGCTCATGCTGCTTCTCCAGGAGAATTGTAAATAAATGAGCGCAGCACACAAAAAAGCAACCCAGTTAACAACATACTGACTATAAAAATTACAAATATGGAGTTTTTATATATTTTATAACATATGATAGAGTTAAGCAACCTCACTTGACGAGTAGGCAACTATTTCCTGAATACAATCACAATTGAAACTGTGACATTGATTTCATACAACAGGTTAATAAACAGTTACAATTAAGTCACTTACATTTTAGATGCAATATTGACTGTTT
Organism: Rutilus rutilus; assembly: GCF_951802725.1. Lineage (NCBI taxonomy): Eukaryota > Metazoa > Chordata > Actinopteri > Cypriniformes > Leuciscidae > Rutilus > Rutilus rutilus. The sequence goes on along the minus strand of NC_140214.1, from coordinate 44,093,957 downwards.
TTGTTCTGTTTCAGCAGCAAAAATAGTTAAACAAAGATCACAGCAACTTGTTTTCTCATTACTGAATGATTCAGCATTTTGAAACGAATCGCTTGACTCAAAGATTCAATGGTCAATCCATAAACATCTGTCTCAATCATGAATGACTCAGTCATTGGAATGAATCGTTTGAACGAATGAATCAATGACTCGCTCATTAAGATGGTCGCCTGGCGACACCTAATGGCGGTTTAGTGTTATGTTTAAAAGTATCATTCTTTCCAACGTGCACCATTATCAATGTCCGTGCGGACGTCCGTTTTTTTACTTTCACTTTTATATTAGCGATTTAAAAGCACCCGCTCGTGTCACACGTCGCTTAACCGATGGGAAAATATCCTCACAGTCATATACCTAATAAATTTATATTTAAATACAATAGGCCTACCTAGTAAAACGTTTTATATACTATTTTGATATCCTTTTGGACACAAGAGGGCAGTATAGCCCTATGTTTGCTTTTTTGTTGAAACAAATAGCACTAAATAGCCTGTTTTTAACTTTTTCATACTTCTTGAATTGCAAAAACAGAATAAAATAGGTTTAGTTCTAATATTTGTATAATTTTATATAAAAATAAATGGTGTATAATTAAATTTTAAGAATATATGAGATGTTTTCTGATTCCTTTTTTGACATTATTTTAATCCCTCGCCATGTCAAAACCGTTTGAGATATTCAATATCCGTTCTCAATTTAGCATCTTTAATGTATTTTCATCATGTTGAAAAAGTTTGGTGTGAATAAAAAAAAAAACACTTAGCAGGAGTGGGTAAAAAGCAGAGGCTGAATTTGCAAATAAATCCACATTCAAACCAAAATATCTGACTTCCTGTTGGTCCAAGCTAATGACTGCAAATTAGAAAGTTGTCCAGCTCGATGAGACCAATATACTTACTGATTTTTGTAATTGTGGGTAAACCTAACCCCCCCACTTTTGTCAAAAACATTTTGAAAGTGACACACTTCCTGCTGCCAGTTGGTGGCGCTATAACTTTGACTCACAATAGTTACATCCATCTGATCGGCCTCTTACCACGAACACACTGCTGAAGTTTCATCAAGATCAGTTAATGTATGCTGAAGTTATACCACTTCGTGTTTCTCTTTTCTCGCAATAAATGCATTTCCTCACCACGACCAAAGCGTTCGAGATATCAAAAATCCGTCCGCAATTTAGCATCCTCAATGTCTTGACTTCATGCACACCGAGTTTGGTGGCGATTTAATTAATTCTCTAGGAGAAGTGTTTCAAATTCCACAGCAAGCGTTCTCCAAACAACCCATAATTGCCGACTTCCTGTTGGGCTGGTGTAAAACTTAGAGCACGAAAGTTGTTCGGCCCGATGTGATCTATATGTGTACCGAGTTTCATATCATTACATGCAAGTGTGTTTGATTTATGGACAAGTGTTTGGATCCCGTTCCAGGGGGCGCTGTTGAGCCCCCCTGCCACGCCCGGGTACCAGCTTCAGCCCGGCCCTGATGGCCGCAGGTTCTGACCTGTGTGCAAAGTTTCAAGAGTTTTCGAGCACGTTAAGGGCCCCAAAAGCCCCTGAAACCTTGAAACACACTGAAATCAATTGGAAATTCCCTCCCACCCCTCACACACACAGAGACAGAGAGAGAGAGAGAGAGAAAATTCTCCAAAAAATCACATTCAAACCAAAATATCTGACTTCCTGTTGCTCTCAGCTAATAAGTGTGAATTAGAAAGTTGTCCGGTTTAATGAGAACAATATACATAGCGAGTTTAGTGACTCTATGTAAAACTAAGCCCCCATTTTTGACTAAAGGTGGCGCTACTGAGCCCCTCACCACGCCCGTTTCTGAAACTTTGCACATGTCTACTGGCTAATAAATGTGATGTGTCTGTCGAGTTTCATGCAATTTCAAGTATGTTAAGAGTCTCAAAAGCATCAAAAAAGAATATTAAAGTTTGATGCGTTGCCACGGCAACAGTATCTAAGATATCAATAAACCTTTCACAGGTCTACATCTGCCGTGTGTCCACATTATTCACAAAAAGTTTGAAGCAAATCGGGTTAAAATAAGAGGGTGATTTCAAAGCATTTTGAAAGTGACACACTTCCTGCTGCCAGTTGGTGGCGCTATAACTTTGACTCACAATAGTCACATCAATGTGATCAGCCTCTGAGCAAGAACACTCTGCTGAAGTTTTATCAAGATCAGTCAATGTATGCAGAAGTTATAATACACTTCCTGTGTCCCATTATTCGCCATAAATTCGTTTCCTCGCCACAGCCAAACCGTTCGAGATATCAAAAATCCCCTGGCAATTTTTCATCCTCAATGTCTTGACTTCATGCACACCGAGTTTGGTGCTGACCGGGTGAATTCCCTAAGAGAAGTGTTTCAAATTCCTAAGCATGCATTTCCAAACAACCCTAAATAGTCGACTTCCTGTTGGGCTGGCGTAAAACTTAGAGCATGAAAGTTGTGCGGCCCGATGAGATCTATATGTGTTCCGAGTTTCATATTATTACATGCAAGCGTGTTTGATTTATGGACCAAGTTTTCGGACCCCGTTCCAGGGGGCGCTGTTGAGCCTCCCTGCCACGCCCGGGTACCAGCTTCAGCCCGGCCCTGATGGCCGCGGGTTCTGACTCGTGTGCAAAGTTTCAAGAGTTTTTGAGCATGTTAAGAGCCCCAAAAATGCCTGAATAGTCGTAAGAAAAATAATAATAATAATAATAATAATAATAATCCTACCGAAAACAATAGGGCCTTCGCCCTTTCAGGGCTTGGGCCCTAATAATAATAATCCTACCGAAAACAATAGGGCCTTCGCCCTTTCAGGGCTTGGGCCCTAATAATAATAATAATAATCCTAACGAAAACAATAGGGCCTTCGCCCCTTCAGGGCTTGGGCCCTAATAATAATAATCCTAACGAAAACAATAGGGCCTTCGCCCCTTCAGGGCTTGGGCCCTAATAATAATAATAATAAATAATCCTACCGGAAACAATAGGGCCTTCGCCCTTTTTTTTTTTTATTATTAATAATAATAATCCTAACGAAAACAATAGGGCCTTCGCCCTTTCAGGGCTTGGGCCCTAATAATAATAATAATAATAATAAATAATCCTACCGGAAACAATAGGGCCTTCGCCCTTTCAGGGCTTGGGCCCTAATTAGAACTGTTTATGTTAAATATGGTCTGAAAAATGTTCAGAGTGGTTTGCAAATTTGAGTCCGGAAAAGTACGGATTTTTGTATGAATTTGTAGGAACCCTGGACTTGGTTACAACTGCAACAAATTCCAAATGTAAGCACCACATACGGAATCAAACCTAGACTTTTTCATATAAACTAATATTAAACACAACTAGCCAAACATCAGGCATCAGATGATTGATCACTTACTCTGGGACACTGTTAAGTGGGTAAATGTTTTAAAAGGTTCATAATTCGAACACAGTTCACCAGATATGAATGTACCTTAAAATTAAAGCTTGACCAGTCTCTTCTACTAAGAACGTCAAATATGTTGCATTCCATAATATAAGCCAAAACAAAGCTATCATTGTAAAAATAATTTAGACTGCTCTGTATTAAGTGATATAATTGATATGTAATTGTGATGGGTCTCATATTGATTTGAAAGCTTTTTGAAGATGAAGCATCCAAGAACCAATGCTGTGGACTAACTGAGGATCAGAGGGCAGCTGTAAATGAGTTGGCACTGGCATTGGATCTCCCTGTATTAACAGAAACCAACAGGACTTGGCTTCTTCACAATCTGCTTCAACATGCAGTAAGTCCAAAGTTCCAGCATTAAAGAATATATGAAGGATTGGGTCATTTGGGTGTGTAAAGTATTTGTCCCATCTAACTGAACATTTTCATATTTCAGACATGCTTTGTTCTTTTTTTGAATGTACATTCCTTACTTTTCCAGACCTAGTGGTAATTGGACTTTTTCTCATAGTTTGAATGCAACTGAAAAGGGCTTAATGGTGTCTCTAACCCTTTACCAGCATCTCCAGTGCAGTAATTTATGAGTAAATTTATGAAACACTCTCTCCAAGCTCCATACTTAAGATAGCAACAACAGACTGTAATTATTTAATCTGTATGTGACAGATTAAATCATTTTAGACAGTGCAGAATACTTTGAAACAAAATAACATAGTTAAGCATAGTAAAAGGGAAAAAAAATTCTTGGCAGGAAAAATACTATTTTATCCTTCTGATATTTTGAGGTTCTTGGACGAAACGCACGCCAGCTGAAGCAGTTCAAGCAGGGATTGAGGGAATCACGACCTGACACAGTGTCATCGGTTTTTCCACAGCAGTCAATGGCTGAATGCAGTGCTGAGGTATTCCACTTTTTGTCCAACAGTAATTTTAATCGGAAAAAGTGCCATCTGACAATTTTTGTAACTGTGGTATGTATCTTAGTATCAAGGAATATGTTTTGTTGTTATTGGAGCAGTTAGAAATGCAAATAAATGGGACACAACACATACTAAGCCACAAAAGAATGAAACCTGCAAGTGATGATAGAATGTGTATAGTTGTCATAATCATCTTGTGTTCTTAGGTTATTCTAGACCACATCAAATGGCCTGAGGAAGGAGGGTTGGAGGATGATGGAGATGACAGTGGGTACTCAATTGACATAAAATGCAGAATTATGGGGTACTTGCGTCAGTTTATGAAAACAGGTTAATTGCATACTGATATTCTTTTTCCTATGTAATGTCCCTTCTAGTGCTTTCCACTTTTAGTGTTAAACAACTACCCCCACCCACCCCACTCATCCCACACACACACACAATTTCCTTTAATATTAGGATTTTGTAAAGGTACCTTATGGAGAAACTTAAGTTATTATGTTCATTAAAAAAATTCTCTGCATTTTGATTTTGAATATTTCTTATTGGCGGTGGTTTATAGACACCTATTGAGAAGGTGCATTGCCTGTTTGTGTACAACGCATGAAGAAATAAAATAATTATAAGATCTGCCCCTCTGCCATGCTGAGCACTTGTTTTGTCCTACTTGTGAAGTCACATCAACAAAGTGTATTTACTCAGTTATACAAACATGTCAGACATCATAGGAAAAACATGTACACTATGCCCCCTCTGGCGACAAGCGAAACTGCAACACTGCAACTGAACGCGCATGACGTCACGCTAGGGTGACCACCTGCTAATAAGCCCAAGGGGGGACAATGGGTATGTTTCTGAGGGACAATGTGGGACACTGCCTGGCACGGCGGTGCCCCACTGGCAGACTCACTGATAGTGGTTTACCCATTTCTAGCACATACCACCTTGCATAGTATTAATAATGCCCTATTCTCCTAAACGTGTAATTTTTGATGTATGCTCATGAATAGGCCAACCAATGTGTGTTTTTTTCTAAATAAAGACTCATAATATTTTGAACATTCAATGAATTGACAGATGTACTTCCACTTAAGATTTACTATTTAATTTTATTTATTTTTTACTTTAAATAAATTAATAAATTATAATATAAATGTATAGGATTAACAGGAATTGTAGTTGCTCAACACCACAGGAACAATTAAAAAAAAGTATTTAAAAAAAAAATACGATTGACCTCGAATTCCCCTCTCTCCATGTCCGATTGAGAAGGACGTTTTGCAAAGGTCACAAAAAGCCCTCTCGGTATCCCCCTCAACACCTTTCATCCACAAATATTCATTTCCCCATTCTTGTTTCTTGTACTCACACCTTCTCTTTTTAATTGATGATGGCGTTGCCTCTCAGACAGTCTCTTTCTCGAATTTTTCGAATTGGACAGCGCGCATCTAAAAGTTCCTTCCCAGTGTGTCTGGTATGCGCGTGCTGTCATGACAACAACGAAAAAGTTGACAACCTAGTCAGCAGTTCAACTGAGGGGTTTGTGTGGCAACAGTAGCGTGCTGAAATGTCAAGTAATGTTCGTTTGTCGGCTTGGGGCTCGAGTATATAGAGCGACCAACTTTTTTTTGAGCAAGCATAGATTATGCGTGACACGGTCTCAATTTGCGTGACGCGTGAATTGGGCTTCAAACGCTGTGCGCGCACGCGCTACGCGGGACGGGTGGTCACTTTAAATACTTAAAAATAAAACTCTGCCTGCCTCTATGGGAATTTAACATAGGGGTGTACTCACTTATGCACCATGTATTTTAAGGAAGAACATTTATTTATATACAATACATTATTCATTCACAAAGAAAATTGGTGTCCTTAAAGGTTGGATTTTTCCTAATTTTTTAAATTAAGGCATTAAGTTCAATTTCCAAAATATGATTTTTTATTCCTCTTTTTAGTCAACTTTAGCATGGGTGTATTCACTTATGCATTGCACTGTATATATATATATATCATTTGAAAGCTTACAATCTCTAGTCTGATTTTCAAAACAAATTACAGAGCAGTAATTTATCAATTTGCAACAAGAATATTTTCATACTCATAGGGCATGTTCAGACCTTTATTTTGAAATCATGAAAGATTGGTAAAAAACTTGAGTTTGTTTTAAGAGTTTAAAAGATAACATTTATAAAAAATTTGGAGAAAAACATGTCTGAAAATGTTTTAAATGTAAAGAAAAAAAAAGATATATATTCTCCATTTGTGATGCGGTGAGCTATAACGCACATACGTTATGCGTTTATTAGAGGTTAAGTTCAAATCAAATACTTCCAAACTGCCCATACTACTTATGAATAGGATATCTACTTCATAAATTGTATGAAAATTATGGAAATATATGGTTCAGATTGCACAACCCATATATGGCAATGGAGGCACCCTTATATGGTCAGTAATGGAGCTTGGATGTCATCTAGTGAAAAAAATTGGTACTGCGCCCAAACAAAATCTCACTGAAAGCTCATTTTTTGAGATATCAACCTCAAATTTGTTCAGATATTTGGCTTTGATTTTCAGTTTTAGAGTCAAACATATTTTGTAAAATATATATTTTATTATAAAAAATTATGTTTTTACATTGTATATTTTCTATTTATTTTTCACTTTCATAATATATTCCACTTCTACAATTATCTGCCAAATATCTTCTTAAAAACAAGACCAACCATATGTCTATATCCCAAAGAATGCTTGAATTTCAACCATTTAAGTTTAGATAGGCTACTTTTCATGTCTATGTGAAAAAGGGGGTGCAAGTTAAGGGGTTAAGTAATTGTTATGCTACTGTTAAGATATACTGCAAAAAAAAGGCCTGCATCAAATAATTATCAGTACCTTCCTGGAGAAGCCATCAATTCCTCCAAATATCACCATATTGTACCTTAATAGAGAAAGTGAAAAAAGTGTATAAACATCCATAACCTTACTTTTATATAGAACTAGCCCTGCAATAGATTTGTTTGAAAAACACAACCAACCTTATAAGTTTGTGGTTTGTGTCGATATGCATCAGTGATCTGGGGCCTGGGACAGAGTATGTCCTGCGTACCACACAGCGCAACTCTGACATTCTTGATACAATCCCTGCAGTGTCAACTCTGTGCATTGATGCACGGACCCTCCGCCACTGAACTCGATGTCCCCGAGCCTGCAGCAGTCCCAACATCATTCGATACCCGGCGTGTGGGTTGCTGGAGTGAATGTCTGATACCAGAACGTCAAGTTCATCATCAGTTAGGTCACTGTACAGACCCCTCACAGATAATCCCCAATCACTCATACGTCTCTGCAGCGTCCACCTAGAAACCCCTACAAAATTGGCAATGCACTTCACAGATAGGCCCATACTAAGAAGCTCAGCCACATATTCCTCGGATATTATAACTCTGGGGCGGCCACTATTTCCCCTCTCCAGGGAAACTGTTATACATGTTTCCTTGTCATTTTGCTCAGAGACTAGGTGATGTAACTCCGTAAGGGCATCACACACTGCTTGAGGGATCTGAAGTTGGCTTGACACTGCACTGAGTACAACAAGCTCCTGTGAACATACAAACTCCAAATAATCTACATCCAGAGGGGCACGAGCAAGGCAACTTGATAGTCGGATGTAGAGCCTGTCAAGTAAATGACTGAGTAGCATTTCCTAGAGAGAACAAAACTATATTAAAAAAACAATCCTTCTAGCATCTCAACAATGTTGGCTGCCTAAATGATACATTTATGCCAATAAACAATTATTAAAACAAACATGACTGGACTATAATAATTTATAAGTTTTGCATAAATCGAACCTGAAATAAAAGTACTGGAATTATGTTATAGTCATGGCACAGAGAAACATTGATAAATATGACCAAACATTATTGCACTCAGTCTAGCTTAGTTTTGTGAGGAAGCGCCGGTTTCTAAGTGGTTAAGCATCTGTTGCAGGTCAGCTGATTTGGGACACTGCAGGGCACATGGGAGTGAACTAACTATTATTAAACTATGTAAATAGTGATTTTATATTTCATGGAACACACCAATTTGCAGTAATTTTGGATTTAAAACATGCTTTAAATCGCATTGGCTTTATAGAATGTTAATTAACCTGCTCTGTGACTCACTGCAGCTTCTAATTATGCCTACTGGGCAAATAAAATACCTTTACTTTACTATGGTATTCCTATAACGTTACATGTTATCATCCACCAAAAACAAACCAAACCAAAAGAAAGAAAAACACTGTACACATTTGATGTGATATGATACTGACCTGCGAAGACCCACCCTGTTCTGTCATTTTTCTAGAAGGTAAAGCAGAAGAGAATATAAGGAATACATCGTTTAATATGAGAGTATCTTTAATTATGAGACGATTGAATAGCAAACTTAACAGTACAGATAGGCTAGCATTAGCGTTAGTGTAACTTACATTTCGTGAAACAATAAAGGCTAACCCAACTAAGAAACAATGATTACCAACTTAGACGACCAGCGCACATATTAAAACTACTTAAACAAATGTATAACGGTGAATGATTGCAGGGGGAAGATAAGAAAAAAGCATACCTTTATTGGTCCTTCACATCGCCAGTGCGGGAAGATGGTGACGGTTTTTTTCCGCTTTCTCGGTCGCGCGCCGACGGCTCAAACGAGCTCTTCTGATTGGCCGAAATTCTCTGCTCTCTGAACAGGGCCTGCCGCTGCCTCACAGATGCACAAATCACTTTTGCTCCACATTTCACGGAGTATATGGTGCAAAAGTGAGAGCGCGCGGAACTTGTCATTTGAAGGCGAAAAATCTGCGTTTGAGACTCGTAGCAGCAGATTCAAGCAGTTGTAGTAATTGGACTTGCGATTATGTTAGAAAACTATCCAAGAAAAGTAATGCATTTGTGACCAGATGTTCTACAAGTGTGCAACTCTCATTGTATGGATTCACATATTAATTTGCGGGTGTGCAAAATTTGTCCGTGACTTCACATTTTTGATACGGGTGTGTGAATGCGTTTTGCACCATATTTACTGCAGCAACTGTACAAAAAATGTGAGCGTATGAGTTTCTTCATGTGTGACTCGTAGAATAGGATTTGTGCACCTGCAGTGAAGAATGTGTGAAGGTGTAACTGTTGTGTTGTGTTTGTAGGAGAGGAAAAAAAATCTACAAGTTTACAACTCCTAAAAAAAAATTATGTGACTTGTGTGTGACTTTATTGATACACATGTGTGGGTATGCTCTACAGCTACAAATTCCACTCTCACATGTGTTCAGTAGTTTTGCACCAAAAATACCTTCATACGGCCGCCGCCCCTCCCCCACCCACCGAGCGGGAGTCCGTTACCACAGCAACACATTCACTTACAGCAAACAAGCAAACATTCTCTTTATTATATTATATTATATTATATTATATTATATTATATTATATTATATTATATTATATTATATAGAGGAGATCCGTTACAGCAAACTTTCTCTTTATATTATATTATATTATAGAAAAGATCAGTTACAGCAAACATTCTCTTTATATTGTATTATATTATATTATATAATATAGAGAAGATCAGTTACAGCAAACATTCTCTTTATATTATATTATATTATATTATATTATATTATATTATATTATATTATATTATATTATATTATATTATATTATATTATGAGCTTAATAAATACCTACCTAAGTAAATGAAGTAATTAACTACTTTTAAAAGCTATAAATGACTTTTAAATAAATAAATAAATACCGGTGTGACAATCAATTACAGAACAGTTCAATAAATACATAAAAATATATTTAAATAAAATAGTAATTTACTATCGGTAGTGATTTAACATCAGAAAAAGTCATTTGCCATCAGAAAAGCTACTGAATGTGTGTGGAGTTTGGAGCTTATTTTGAGTCTCTGCTGTTGAATTTGTCAATCAGCATCATTTTAACATTGTCCTCGGTTAGGCTGCGTCTGTGCTGTTAGAAGTGTAGAATGGTGGGGGACACGTATCACGCTAAAGCGTGTAATACACACGCTGGTCCACTAGCGGATGCGTGTCAGTGTTACGCTTTGCCTCCTCTAGGCGTGAAAATGACACGCATGATGAAGGTTGAGTACCAGCAGGGGGCGATGATTTCCTCAATGCCAACAACTCCCCACGGACCAAAGAGAGAAGCGATATATTGCATTCTCCAAAATTCCCGCGTCAGGTCGGTCAAAGCCACATATTTTTATTATTCTGTCATTTAAGAAATCCTAACGTTGCTGTAGCCTAACGTTATATTTGTGTGTGTGTGTGTGTGTGTGTGTGTACTGTGGAGATTTTTAATCTATGGTGCTGTTAACGTTACCGTGGTCAATAACATTAATGGAAATAGATATTAATTGGCTAATTATTAATCACAGAAAGCTGCAGTGACTGCATATTATGTTATATTAACATTATAAAAAGTTGTTATGGTCGATGGGAAGTAACTTTTGATAAACCCCGCTGCTTGTTGATGATGATGATGATGATGTTGATGTTGATGATGATGATGATGTTGTTGATGATGATGATGATGATGATGATGATGATGATGATGATGTTGTTGATGATGATGATGATGATGATGATGTTGTTGATGTTGATGATGTTGATGATGATGATGATGATGTTGATGATGATGATGATGTTGTTGTTGATGATGATGTTGATGATGATGATGATGTTGTTGATGTTGATGATGATGATGTTGATGATGATGATGATGATGTTGTTGATGTTGATGTTGATGATGATGATGATGATGATGATGATGATGATGATGATACAGCAGCCATGTCACCCTGTAGCCCAAGACTGGTTGCCCACTGAAGCTAAGCAGGGCTGAGCCTGGTTAGTACCTGGATGGGAGACCTCCTGAGAAAACCAGGTTGCTGCTGGAAGAGGTGTTAGTGAGGCCAGCAGGGGGCGCTCACCCTGTGGTCTGTGTGGGTCCTAACACCCCAGTGTAGTGACGGGGACACTATACTGTCAAAGAGCACCGTCCTTCGGAAGAGACGTTAAACCGAGGTCCTGACTCTCTGTGGTCATTAAAAATCCCAGGATGTCTTTCGAAAGAGTAGGGGTGTAACCCCGGCATCCTGGCCAAATTTGTCCCTTGGCCTCTGTCCATCATGGCCTCCTAATCATCCCCATATACTGATTGGCTTCATCACTGTCTCCTCTCCACCAGTAACCTGGTGTGTGGTGGGCGTTCTGGCGCAATATGGCTGCCGTCGCATCATCCAAGTGGATGCTGCACATTGGTGGTGGTTGAGGAGATTCCCCCCTTCCATGTAAAGTGCTTTGAGTGCCGAGAAAAGCGCTATATAAATGTAATGAATTATTATTATTATTATTAATTATTATTATTATTATTATTATTATTATTATATGCGCGGATTTCGATCCTGAAATATCGATCCTGATGTTGTATCTATTCTAAAGGATCTATCCACACATAAAAAATATCCTAAGGTGTTTTTTTTAAACCAGCAACTTTATTTATTTAGCACAAATTTATTTTATTCAGAAAGTATGCATTAAATTGATTAAACGTGACAGTAAAGGCTTTTGCATTGTTACACAAATATATATATTTCATGTAATGTTAAATGCTGTCCTAATAATTATGATGCTGAAAATTCAGCTTTGATCACAGGAGTAAATTACATTTTAACATATTAAATGGAAAACAGATCGCCTGTTTTAAATTGCAATAATATTTCACAATATTTGTTTTTTCAAAGATTTACTGCATTTTTGGTCAAATAAATGCAGCCTTGGTGAGCAGATTAGACTTCTTTCAACATTAAACATCTTACCGACCCCAAACTTTTGAAAAGTAGCGCATATGTAACATTTACTATAATTATGCTAGTTTGTGCTAAGGGTGTCACGTTGAATTATCGAATCAAAAAATGGAATCGTCGATGCTGCTACGCCCCATATGTCACGTCAGCTCGGCTTGCCTGAATGCCTGTAATAGGTAAAATTGCAAATTTCTCATTGCAGCTGCACAGCGAGAGCATCATAGCTCGTCTGGGCGAGCTGATTGGCTGTGCTGCGGCAACTGCACGAACCTGCATGCTTGGCGCCCTGCCAACCTCGAGCGCGCCAATTTGGACGCGGCTGAAGTGTATACATTTTTTTATCGAGAATCGAATCGAACCGTGACTTTAGAATCGAAAATGTAATCGAATAGAGGATTTGGAGAATCGTGACACCCTTAGTTTGTGCAATTCAGTTTATTTGGATTGATCGTTAAAGTTCAAATGGATTGTGTTATGTTCTGTAATTGTTGTTAATAAATCTGTCAGAAGAAAATGTGCAAAAGTTTTAGCTATTGGGGTACAACAGTGGCAGTCCTTTAAAAATGAACAATGGTTTTACTACGGTAACCATACACACGACTAATTACAGGCGCATCGAGAGCACAAATCACCAATTATTTTAGAGGTCATGAAAATGTATTCACATTTAGCATATTAATGATGCATTCACCACCTCATATATCACGACACACTGCTTCTGTTCATGAATGCAGTTTACATGCTGAATATGCATTGTGCAATAACAGAATCACAGTTATCTTCTTTATGTTGTTACAGTTCTGCATCTATAATATGGCAAATCCAGGAAGCCTTGCTGCAAGAGAATTAACTGTGTTTTTGTTTTCCTTTGTCCAACAGCTCCTGTTTTACCCACCATCCTTCCCTGTTACCTCCACCTGTATCTCTTTATAAGAAAACCAACGGCTCTCTTAAGAGCCACTCCTATACTCCTCTTACTACCTCTCTCTCTCTCTCTCTCTCTCTCTCTCTCTCTCTCTCTCTCTCTCTCTCCCTCTCACACTCACTCACTCTCTCTCTCTCTCTCTCTCACACACACTCTCTCTATTTCTAATTCTCTCACACACACTCTCTATCTATTTCTAATTCTCTCTCACACACACTCTCTCTCTCTCTCTCTCTCTCTCTCTCTCTCTCTCTCTCTCTCTCTCTCTCTCTCTCTCTCTCTCAAATTCAAATTCAAATTCAAATGAGCTTTATTGGCATGACTTGTAAAGTATTGCCAAAGCATTGGCCATTACATAAATGGACATTACATACACAAATAATCAATAAATTCAATAAATCAATCAATCAGTAAACAAATGCATGAATACATTTATATATATAAAAAAAAAAAAAAACACCTATGTACATTTGTACCAACATTCAGACAAGATGAGAATGATTCTGACTTTAGTTTTGTCCACTGGCTGACTCTCTGAGTTTGTGGCAGGCCGTCACATATTTTGCTGCTGTTGTGATTGAGCTGGAGTTCTCTCCCAGAATATGCTTTAATTTTTCTGAATTTGGTAGTGCCATAAAATTTGGTTCTAGTTGTTGGAATCTAGTGAAATAGTCTGATCTAATACTGTGATAGTGATCACAGTGTATCAGGAAGTGTTCCTCTGTCTCCACCTCTCTCTCAGAGCACAGTGAACACAGCCTCTGCTCTCTCGGCTGCCATCTCTGCCTGTGCCGGCCTCTCTCTACAGCCAGACTGTGGTCACACACACACACACACACACACACCACTCTCTACAGCCAGACTGTGGTCACACACACACACACACAGACAGACACACACACACACACACACACACACACACCTCTCTCTACAGCCAGACTGTGGTCACTCAGCCTGTACTTGGTCAGGGTCTTTCTCACTTTATGCTCTTTCACACAGCTCAGGTATTCTGCTGGTGTATAATCTCTTTTCAGGTGTAAATAGAGTTCCATCTTCTTTTGTGATTTAGTAGCATCTTTCCAATAGGTAATGTAATTTTGTTTTTGTAATTTAATAATTTGGTTGGGCCAGATAGTGCTGTGCTGGTCTGGCTGTAGTTTCAGCATGAGCTGAGAGAGTGCGCTCCGGTGCCGGTTCTGCTCCTGACACCGCAGGGCCTCAGCCTGGTATGAGCTCGGGTCACTGCGCTCCGGTGCCGGTTCTGCTCCTGACACCGCAGGGCCTCAGCCTGGTATGAGCTCGGGTCACTGCGGTCCGGTGCCGGTTCTGCTCCTGACACCGCAGGGCCTCAGCCTGGTATGAGCTCGGGTCACTGCGGTCCGGTGCCGGTTCTGCTCCTGACACCGCAGGGCCTCAGCCTGGTATGAGCTCGGGTCACTGCGGTCCGGTGCCGGTTCTGCTCCTGACACCGCAGGGCCTCAGCCTGGTATGAGCTCGGGTCACTGCGCTCCGGTGCCGGTTCTGCTCCTGACACCGCAGGGCCTCAGCCTGGTATGAGCTCGGGTCACTGCGGTCCGGTGCCGGTTCTGCTCCTGACACCGCAGGGCCTCAGCCTGGTATGAGCTCGGGTCACTGCGGTCCGGTGCCGGTTCTGCTCCTGACACCGCAGGGCCTCAGCCTGGTATGAGCTCGGGTCACTGCGGTCCGGTGCCGGTTCTGCTCCTGACACCGCAGGGCCTCAGCCTGGTATGAGCTCGGGTCACTGCGCTCCGGTGCCGGTTCTGCTCCTGACACCGCAGGGCCTCAGCCTGGTATGAGCTCGGGTCACTGCGCTCCGGTGCCGGTTCTGCTCCTGACACCGCAGGGCCTCAGCCTGGTATGAGCTCGGGTCACTGCGCTCCGGTGCCGGTTCTGTTCCTGACACCACAGGGCCTCAGCCTGGTATGAGCTCGGGTCACTGCGCTCCGGTGCCGGTTCTGCTCCTGACACCGCAGGGCCTCAGCCTGGTATGAGCTCGGGTCACTGCGCTCCGGTGCCGGTTCTGTTCCTGACACCACAGGGCCTCAGCCTGGTATGAGCTCGGGTCACTGCGCTCCGGTGCCGGTTCTGCTCCTGACACCGCAGGGCCTCAGCCTGGTATGAGCTCGGGTCACTGCGCTCCGGTGCCGGTTCTGCTCCTGACACCGCAGGGCCTCAGCCTGGTATGAGCTCGGGTCACTGCGCTCCGGTGCCGGTTCTGCTCCTGACACCGCAGGGCCTCAGCCTGGTATGAGCTCGGGTCACTGCGCTTCAGGTGCTGGTAGAACTTCACAGCTCTTTTTTGGATAGTGATCAGCAGGGGGTATTGTCCTAATTCAGCTCTGCACGAGTTGTTTGGTGTCGCTCTGTTTACTTTTAGGATGCTTTTACAAATTTGGGTTTGCAGAGTTTCGATTTCCTCTTTTTCCCATTTTGAGAAATCTTGGGTTTTGAGAGGTCCCCATATCTCGCTGCCATACAGAGCAATGGGTTCGATTATTGCTTTTAGGATTTTTAGCCATGTTTGAATTGGAATTTCATGTCGAATAGTGTTTTTAATCATGTAGAAGACTCTCATTGCTTTCGCTTTCAGTTCATTCACAGCCAGATTAAAGTTACCTGTTGAACTCAGCTTTAGTCCCAGATATGTGTATTCGTGGGTGTGTTGGAGGACTTGGTTTCCTGCTCTGAAGACGTATTTATTTTCCCTACACCTGGATCTATTTTGAAAAATCATTATTTTTGTTTTAGCGAAGTTAATTTTGAGAGCCCACGTTAGACTGAATGTCTCCACGACGTCGAGGAGCTGTTGTAGTCCCTCTTTTGTTTCTGACAGAATGACTAGATCATCTGCAAAGAGGAGACATCTGACCTCTGAGTCCGTCAGGGTTGGGCCGGGGGCAGTGGAGGTATTCAAGGCTTTGGCTAATTCATTTATATAAATGTTAAATAGAGTGGGGCTCAATGGGCAACCTTGTCTGACTCCTTGATTTTGGGGGAAAAATTCTGTTCGACTATTCCCTATTTTTACAGCACATGTGTTGTTTTTATACATGGTGTTTATCAAATCAAATGTTTTCCCTCCAATCCCATTTTCCAGTAGTTTTAGGAAGAGTCCTTCGTGCCAGATCGAGTCGAAAGCCTTCTCAAAGTCAATAAAGCAAGCGAAGACTTTAGATTTATTCTGGTAAACATGTTTGTCGATGATGGTGTGGAGGGTGTAGATGTGGTCAGATGTTCTGTGTTTGGGCAGAAAACCAATCTGACTTTTGTCCAGAATTTTGTGTGTTTTGAGAAAGTTCTGCAGTCTTACATTAATAATCGAACAGAATATTTTCCCCAGGTTGCTATTGACACATATGCCTCGGTAATTGTTTGGCTCATATTTGTCTCCTTGTTTAAAGATGGGTGTAATCAGGCCTTGGTTCCAGGAGTCGGGGAAATATCCTACACTCAAAACTATGTTGAATAATTTGATTATTGCGGTTTTGAATTTGTCGTTGGTGTATTTGATCATTTCATTTAATATTCCATCAATGCCGCATGCCTTGTTGGGTTTTAAAGCATGTAGTCTCTCTGTAAGCTCATCTACAGTGATTGGGAAATCTAGGGGGTTCTGGTTGTCTTTATTTTTTTCTTTCAGGATTTCTAATTTGGTTTTTAATTCATTTCGAGCAGGATTTGTTTCAGGTGTTTTGTACAGATTTTCAAAGTGTGTCCTCCATATGTCCCCATTTTGAATGGCCAGTTCCTCCTGCTGTGGTCTATAGAGAGTGTTCCAGTTGTTCCAGAAGTTACTGGTATTTATGGACTCCTCCATTTCTTGAAATAATTGTTCAGTGTGTTTTTCCTTTTTTACTCTTAGAGTTTGTTTGTACAGTCTAAGAGCTTCATGATACTGATGGCGTAGTTCTTCATTGTCAGGATCTCTGTGTTTTTGATTTGACAGATTTCGGACTGTTGTTCGGGTATGTTTGCACTCACTGTCAAACCACGTTTCGTTGGTGTTTTTTGGTTTCCTTTTTGATGATTTCTTTTTCAAATTGCACATGGATGCTGTTTGGTGGAGTATGTTGGTAATGTCACTTAGTGCCAGATTTATGCCTAATTTATTTTGTGAATATGTGTTAGTTATAAATTTGTCTAATAATAATTTGATAGTTTGGCTTTCTATTGCATTTTGATAGTTTTCTGTGCTGTTTTTTGTCCACTTGTAGGGCTGTTGCAGCTTCAGTAAATGAGAGGGCTGTCTGCGTGATTCATTGGTATGAGTTCGTCTTAAATATAGCGTAATTGTACAGTGGTCTGACAGAGGTGTTTGAGGACTGACTGTGAATGCTCTGAGATGCACTGGGTCAATGTCTGTGATGAAATAATCGACAGTACTGTTGCCCAGGAAAGAATTAAAGGTATAACAACCAAAAGAGTCTCCCCATATGCGACCGTTCACTATATACAGGCCCAGTGATCGACAGAGCTCAAGTAGACTTCTCCCACTTCTGTTTGTGAATTGGTCATAATTATTTCTGAGCTGGTATGAGGGCAGAGGGTGGCTGGTGTTTGTATACTTGTCTCCCTGTGTGCTGATAAAGTCTGGTTCGTTTCCAGTTCTGGCGTTTAAATCGCCACACATTAACACATTCCCTTTGGTCTGGAAATGGCTAATCTCATCTTGCAGGATGGAGAAGGTGTCTTCACTGTAATAGGGAGACTCGGCTGGGGGGAGGTATATAGCACACAAGAATATGTCCCGGTCTGTGGAGACGATGTCTTTTTGGATTTTTAACCAAATGTAAAATTTTCCGATTTGTATGGTTTTGATTGAGTCTATGAGATTTTCTCTATACCATATCAGCATCCCCCCTGACTCTCTGCCCTGAGTCACCCCTCTTAGTTTCGTTGATGGTAGAACTACTTCCCTAAATCCAGTCGGGCAGCCAGTGGACAAATCCCTAACATTCCATGTTTCCTGCAGTATTATGATGTCAGAATCATGAATTTCCTTTTTAAAGTCTGAATGTTGGCTCTTAATACCAAAAACAGAGGACCTCAGTCCTTGAATATTCCAACATGTGACTTTTAGAGAATATGAGCTCATTAAATAATTACATTTGTTATTTCAAAACAAGACAGACATCAGTATATTGAATTGACAAATCAAGAAGAATATATTAATATTATGATGTATCTAAGAATATAAATCAATTGCATAAACCAAGTAAAATAAATATGCAAAGACATCATATACATATTAGGCTATATATGTATATACATACACATACACACTCATATATACACATATTCGTACTTTTTTTTTTTTTTTTTATTAATATGAGGTTTCTAAGAATCTGATACAAAATAAACATAAAATAAAAATAAATACACATCCATACTTTTTTTTTTTTTTTTTTTTTCTCAAGAAGAATAAATAATAGGTTTCTAAGAATCGGTTTTAAAAATAAATAGAAATAAAACACTCACACCACACACATACACACGCACACACGCACGCATACAGACATTTTCTTGTGTATATCTTTTCTTTCTTTTTTTTCGTCACTAACCCATGAGGTGTGAGCACAGCAGAGTCAGCATGTGCTGGATGTGTGAGAGGTCTCTGGATGGAGATGAGGCCGGCTGGCTGTGGACTGTGCTGGGGTGGGTCAGTGATCGGCTGGCTGCTTCAGCGTAGCTCCGGCTGCCCGGCTGCTGCTCCTGCTGATGTTCGTGTGGATGAGAAGGCGAGGGGGCTGCAGGCCGGGTCATGCGGTGTCTTCCAGGGGGAAACACAGGGCTTGTCGTGGGGCTCCTCCGGTCAGAGGTGAAGGGGTGGTGTTTTGAGGGGTGTCCCTGCAGTGGCTCTATGGGGTGTCCATGAGGTCGCTGTGGTGCGCTGGAGCTGCGTTTGAGTGCGATGTCCTTCAGGGTTTTGGCAAAGATGGGTTTGGCACACATTACAGTTTTATACAGTCGCCAGGACCTGTTTCTCAATACCTATGTCACTATTTGAAAACTCTTCACACAGTGATCACAGCATCAGTGTATGTGTGTGGGGTGGGGGGCCCACCGTAACCCTCAGTTCACCCCGTGTATTACCTGAAGCGGCTCAGATCGGGGAATAGCAGAGGGGACTTCTCCTCTTTCGAGATACTGGAGTCTCGATCTCAGCATCGCTATGGTCATCTTCCCACAGTGGGTTCATGACTCCTCCATGAACACTACCTCATCACGCTTATGGCCCAGACACATGAGGCAGTGATCGAGACTGTCAGACGGGCCAGTTTGATCTGTATGTCAGCATCAGGGAATAACATTATAATCTTGTTCACGGTAGAGAAAGCTGCTTACATGTACAGAAGTAACAGTGAAGACTTAAATGTAAACACAGCTTTTGTGTCTTTATCAGCTTTTCCACACATATATACTGGCCCTGATAATCATCACAAATACTGACGCTTGCTCCATTTCTGTAAATCCATTTTAATGAATGAATGACTGACTGACCCAGGTAGCAAACCTGCCTGAAGTTGGCCCCCTACCCAACGCAAAACGTCGTCAAACTATGCTCAATCGTTTGTGCTCCGTTTGTGCTGTAAAAAGTTTTGTTTGTGCTGTTTCCGTTTTTTAGATATTAAAATAATATTTTTAGGTCATTCTGAGGTCACTCAGCCCCCCCCCCCCCCCCCCCCACATGCTCCAAATTCACCCAAAATAGTCTAGTTCGTTTGTGCTTCGTTTGTGCTGGTTTGTGCCGGTAAAATTTTCGTTTGTGCTGCGTTGGGTTTTAAAATATCAGAAATTAAATTATAGACGATGACGTCACCAGCCCCCCCACATGCTTCAAATTCACCCAAAATAGTCTTGTTCGTTTGTGCTGGTTTGTGCCGTTAAAATTTTCGTTTGTGCTGCGTTGGGTTTTAAAATATCAGAAATGAAATCAAATTAAATGTTGATATTTTTTAAGCCTATACAAGGCTGACTGAATAAAATAGATCAATCAATGGTCACAAGATCAAAAATAGACAGCTCTGTATTTTTGTGTGAAGTTAGTCAGTAGCCTCAGTGCCGGCCCGAGCCTTTTGGGGGCCCTAAGGCAAGGCAAGGCAAGGCAAGGCAAGTTTATTTATATAGCACATTTCATACACAATGGCAATTCAAAGTGCTTTACATAGAAGAAATTAAAATAATAAAAGAAATAAGAATAATTAAAACAGTTTAGAAAAATAAAATAAAACACAGTACAAACAGTCGGACGAACATTGGCACAGTGCTCATTCAGTAAATGCATAGTTAAACAGATGTGTTTTGAGTCTGGATTTGAAAGTGACTACTGTAGGAGCACATCTGATCTCCTCTGGAAGCTGGTTCCAGCTGCGGCTGGCATAATAGCTAAAAGCGGACTCGCCATGCTTAGAGTGAACCCTTGGTATTTCTAGCTGATATGATCCTAATGATCTGAGTGATCTGTTGGGTTTATATTCAGTGAGCATATCTGCAATGTATTGAGGTCCTAGGCCATTGAATGATTTATATACCAGTAATAATACTTTAAAATCAATCCTAAATTTAACTGGGAGCCAGTGTAAAGACCTGAGGACTGGTGTGATATGTTCATATTTTGGACATGCTGCCGCGGGCTCCTGGACAGGACCCCAG
The DNA here is from genome assembly GCF_951802725.1 of Rutilus rutilus. Lineage (NCBI taxonomy): Eukaryota > Metazoa > Chordata > Actinopteri > Cypriniformes > Leuciscidae > Rutilus > Rutilus rutilus. The sequence continues at coordinate 44,073,076 of NC_140214.1, read as the reverse complement.
CATAATTGGTTGGACAGGTTGGGCATAATTGCATATTTCCGCTGAGATATGCTTCCCAGTGTACCTTGGTATTCCTGTGTTAAGTAGGACTCCTTCGTCCGTGCTAGTCTCACAACAGGGAGCTCAGACTTACGCAGGGCACTGGAAGACAGCCGAGGTGGCGTGATTAGACTGGGGACGTAACTCGGAGTGACCACGAAAGGGAACGTCTTGGTTACGTATGTAACCCTCGTTCCCTGAGTAGGAAACGGAGACATTACGTCTCCCTGCCACTTCCGCTGTACCGCTGGAACGCCGGAGTTCAGTCTCGGCTCCTCAGTGAAGAAACATATCTGCATGTTGCCAGCGTACTTCCCCAGCGTACCCACGACGTAGTCGAAGACTTTTAGGAAGATTATGCATCGACACACTTCTGCACTACTGCTTTTCCTGCAATTACCGGATGTGAAATGTTGAATTTTCTGTCGAATATGAACCACTGAATTTGTAGAAGTGAATTTGTAAAGCAGAATAAAATAGACCAAAGATTGCCTGTTGAATATTATAGGTTGTATTTTTAAACAGAAGGAATATTTTGGAAGTGATATCTGAAAGGTGAATATGGATGATTGAATTTTTAATAAAAAAAATGTGTGAAATGTTTTGAATTTAAATATTCACAGCTTAAATATACAACCATGTTGAATTTCAGCCCATAAATATGCAAGCCCTGAAAATACAATGCATTAAAATGCAAGCACGTTTATGCAATGCATATTTTTTCAATAAGCGCAATTTAACAAGCTTTTTTTTTATTTCAAAAACATTTGGCATGATTTTACTCCCATAGTTTTAGTGCATTTTGGTATGATGGTATAATTTTAAATAAACTGAAATAAACTTTAAATAAACTTTTTGTATCATTTTAAATAAACTGACATACCAAGATGAAAGTTGGTTAGGAGAACTGTGTGAAGAGTTTTGAAAACGTGAATAAATGATAAATATTGTTTGTTTCGGTGGTGTTTTACCCTGCTTTTTAAAAGAAAGTGGTAAGTCTGTCTGATGAGAGAGCGTCAGTTTGTCTTTTAAGATCAGATTGTCATTGATGGTGTTGGTCTGGTCATGGAGATGTTGTGAGGCTGTTGTGGTTTAGAGAGACTGATCTGTGGGTGTAACAGGTCATTGTGTTTGACTGTATTTTCTGATGTCACCATCACCCTGTCTGAGTTAGCTCTTTTATTTGTCACCATGGCTTCCAATCTGATTAGTCATTGTTTCCAGCTGTAACCTAATTAGTGCTCTTTGTCTTCTCCCAGTATATTTCTGCCTGTGTTTCTTGTCGGTTCTTCTTAAGGTTAGTTCTGAGTTTGGTTTAGGTTTTCCTTGTATTAATAAAGTCTGTTTGAATTGATCTTATTCGTCTTGCCTTCTGCCTGCACCACGCTTCAGAAACAGTGAGCAAGAGAAATGTGATGGTGGACATGATTGAGCCTGTAACAAAAGAAACCATTTCAAATGTGACTCCATTCATTACTAATGACAATCATGCAATAGAGTTCAGTTAGTGTGGGACATTTGCCAGCACTATTAAATGAACACTCTACCGTTTCTTCATATTAAACTGTTATTCCCTTAACTAAGACGAGTTGATACATACCTCTCTCGTCTCAGCGCGTGCACTCAATCGCTCTGGCGCGCGGCGACACTTTGCTAGCGCTTAGCTTAGCCCAGTTCATTCATTAGGATCCAAACAGAGATGAAGCTAGAAGCGACCAAACACCTCCACGGTTTCCCTATTTAAATACAGTTACACGAGTAGTTACACGACTAAGTATGGTGACACAAAATAAAACGTGGTGCTTTTCTAAGCGGGTAAAAAGGATAACTATATGTGTGGCGGAATAACACTGGGAGCGCTTCGACTGGCGCAGTCATTAGAACCATGCATTTGTTTATTGTGATGGTTACTTTTATTCATTCTTTTACTCATTTATTCATCTTTCTTATTGTGAGTAAATAAAATATAATTATTTCATTAATTTATGCATTAATTGAAAACTGAGATGTGTTCACTGCATTTATTTAATGTGTATTCATGCATATCTGTGTCATGTCATATGACAAAACAAATGACATTTTGTTTTACTAAAATATATAATTTTCAGTTAGAAAAAAGTAATATAATTAAGTATTGGTCAGCATTTATCATTATAATTGTGTGTAAGTGTTGGGGTGGGCTAGCAATGCAATTCTTTCTGGGGTAATCTTTATTTTTAATGAGGGATATTTACATTTTTGGAGTATAAAATCACCAGTTTTCTCCAAAGGCGAGATCTTGGAGCAGCCGCCCGTCTCCTCTGTGCAGACATTACACACATTACACACATTACACACGCTGAGGAGAACTGCTCTAGGCTGGCGAGTTACTGGTGTTATCAAGTGTTAGTGCACCTGTCACTCATAACTTATAGTTACATACAAGATCAGGGAAAGATTCCAGTTCTTTAATGAACAATCATAATGACAATAGACAAAACTAAATAAGAAAACATAAATATCATGGGTTTGTGTGCATCATAGTATGTGATTATATACACAGGGGAAAAAGCACAATGACAAAGTTAAATATATTTGAATAATTGATCATAATACATTAAAAAAAAGTTTATCATTTATAAACCTGAGGGATGAAACGAGTTAAACATGAGATTTAAGCCACTTTTGCTTGTGGGTGAAACATTTTGCATCTAAAATAAAGAAATTAACAACATATTCAAGAGATGATGATTTTGGGTTTTCGTAATAAAAAATTATATATTTAAGGATAAAACTGTGAGTCACATTATAGGGTTAAAATAAAAGATATGAGCGAAAGCTTTAATTCATCTCTCTGTAAATATCTTTATATTGATGAAACTTGCTTATTTTGTGGTTTTGTTGAAGAATCAAGTGCCCATTTATTTTGTGATTGTAGTTTAACCAATACATTTAGGGCTGATTTAAGTTCTTTTAAGTTGTTGCACTTGTGATAACGTTGTAGGTCACATGATAACAACATGGCGGATGACGTACGGCTCGCATTCATACTTAAAGGGGTGGTTGATTGCTATTTCACTTTTTTCATTTTAAATACTGTGTAATGTTGCTGTTGGTGCATGAACAGTATCTGCAAAGTTGCTGCGCTGAAAGTTCAACGTAAGCGGAGATATTGTCTTTTAAAAATCAGGAAGTTTAATGCCTACAAAAACGACTCGAATGGGACTACAACGAGATACTTCCCGGGTTTTATACGTAACTAACCCATACATTTACATCAACCCTCCCTCCGGAACATGTTCTGCTGTCGAAGAGGAGGAGTTATAGTGGAGAGCTGTAGCTGTCAGGTCTTCTGTGTTCAGGCTTCCTACAGACGCTGTAGTTCGTCAACAATGGTTAAAATTTAAGTTTGATTATGTTCCTGACAATTACAATCGTAGTTTAGCTCTCTGTGCTGCGCATTTTACGGAAGACAGCTTCCAGAATCTACACGAGTTCAATGTCGGATTCAACAAGAAACTATTACTCCAACATGAAGCAGTTACAGCTTTAAAACCAGAGGCCACAACCTGCAAGTAAGATTTAATCATTTTAAATGTATTTGCCTGTATAATTTAAGACGTAATGTTTTAGTTTTATCAAGGATGTAAAAAAATGCCAGCGCTGGCTTTAGTATATGACAGATGCGTATAAACATTTTGGACCCGGATTTGTAGTAGGCTACAAATTTTGTAAACGTATTTTTCATGTATACTTTATGACGTAATTTTTTTATTTGATCAAGAACGCAAACCAATGCCAAAAGCTGTTTGGTTATAGTAGCTAGTTAGTTCGATGTTATTTTGTGTGTATAAGAAACGTGTACAAACTTCAAAAAATTATCGCAACAGCAAACTTCAGCTGCTGTTATCATGTAAGAAAACGACAAACTGAGTAAACTACCGGTAAGTTTTGTGAATAGTTAAACGGTTGTTCATTCTATCAATAAAACAATATCTTTAAAAAACGGTATTACTCAGTCATGTATTCAGTTATATTAAATGTTTAATCAGGGGGAAACCGTATCTCAAAAGCTAACAAACAGTAGCATTTTCAAGTAACAGCGTATGGAAATTCTTTGAGAAAATAATAATAATAATAAAAAAAAATACCATTCAGAAACGTTTAGTAAGAGCCGTGTTTGCGGAGGTTCTGCTTGACTCTCTTCATCACCGCTCTCTGGGTCTGATTCTGGCTCAAACTGATGAGGCAATATTGACACCATTACATTTGACCGGGTCCGGAGCACATGCAACTGTCGCCCGTAAAGGAAATGGGCATGAAGATTCAGGACGCAGTTTAGCCAATTACAACACACCGGCCGAACTAACCAATCTGAGCTCATTGCCTCTTTCTGAGGGAGTGGTTTCATAGACTAAGGAAGTCAACCGGTCGTTCAAATGACAGAGGAGAAAGCGGCTTACAATAAAGGTGAAATTTATGAAAAATAAGGCGTTTTTTAACAAACGAAACACGAAGACATGTTATATTGCAGCCCATAAACACAATCAAGCAAAGAAAAAAGGCAGTAAACCACCCCTTTAACGCGTTCAGGCTATATAGTACCTACTCTTTTAGCGCTCGTTAAGCAAGTACTTATTGAAATTAAGTCCTTTTAAACAACAATTAGTTAGTCATGTGACAATCACCTGATTACGTAATGTAGAATAGTCACAAGAGAGAAGAAATTGTTAGATATAGAGGACATATCTCAAAAAAAAAAAAAAAAAAACACAACACATGTAAAAAAATATATATATATATTGTTACGTACGTGTACGTATTTAGAGTGTTGCAATAGGGAGATGTGGGTAGTTTGTTGTTGTTGTAGTTGTTGTTGTTGTGTGTGTGTTCCAGATGTGCACTGGATCGATCTACAGCCTGTTAGTCCTCCTGAAGGATGATGACGTCCCGGTTCACCCATCCAATCACATTACACCCCCTTCCTCAAATACCCGTATCTCTTCCCAGCTTTCTGCTCACTTTGGCATTTGTCTTTGTTTGGCTCGCTGTCGCTGATTTCTGTGTGTCTATCGTGTGAGTTGATCAATTGTCGTACAGTGGTTGTGAAGTGTTTCTGTGTGTTCTACTGTTCATCCTTGTTCAGTCATCACGGTGTGTGTGAGGCTGGGAAGGAGGGAGCAGGACATGCACTGCACACCACAGGACATCTTGAGTTGTATTACACACACAGGTTTAGGAGAGCGCCACACCCTGTCATTTGTGTTATATTGTAGTCAGTGTAGTTTGGTTAGGCGAAGACTTTTCTTTTCTACATGTTTTAATCTTTATAGAATTAATCGGTAACACTTTAAAATACGGATCCTTCGTTAATGAATAACTACACAGGAACAAATGAGTAACACAATATTAACAATCTAGTAACTACAATTAACTAACAAGTAACTCTGATTAACGAATTAGTAAGTAATAGCACACAGATTTAAGTGGTAGTTCACTATTAACTAATCAATAACTACTATTTTTTAATACTTCACAGAGAACTACTGAATTTTTTTTACAGATTTAAGTGGTAGTTCACTAATAACTAATCAATAACTACTATTTTTCAATACTTCCCAGAGAAATAATGAAAAAAATTCACAATTCATGCAAAACTAATTAATAACTAATGCAGGACAAATTACTAGCACTAGATTAACATTACTGCTAAATACTGTACACTAATTATAAATATGTAATAGCGTAGCAGACTTATGATTTGGGAAAGCTGTCAATAATTAGCCTATGCACTGCTGTCTTTTAGAGAACTATTCATAAACTAAATAATTTTTAAGAATTGTTTTTATAAATGCACTTGTCTGGAACACTTACCCTGTGGCCGATTTTCCGGCATTCCTCTGGACTGGCTTTGAATAACTAGACTCATCATGGTGAGTACTGGAACATACTGAGTCATCAGCCATCCAAATACCAGTTTGCCTAGTTCTTAGGCTAGGAATAATATATTTATAAATCCCTCAGTAAATGTCTTCATAATATAACTAGGTACAAGACTGGAGAGTTTGGTGTATATAGGTGTAAAAATATTCTTTTTTAAAAATTATAGTTAGAATCGGTATAACTCAGTGTTTTAACTAACTGAAAAAGCTGAATAATCGTTCCAAACATTATTAGTCGGCAAAATAATCGATGATTAGTCGATTAATCGACTATCAAAATAATCATTTGTTGCAGCCCTATTTCCAATAGTCTGTTTTGAAACCCAGTCACACTAGTACAATTACTAACTAGATAAAAAAAAACACATAAAAATGTGAGCAATAGGGAAACCCAGAAAGTGCACTGCTATAAACACTGAAACATAAGCCCTGCTGTCTTCAAATAAATAAACTTCAGTCACACTGTAATTGCTGTACAGTATAATGATACTAACTGTAGTTTCTCCAGCTTGAATTGTGGGTTCATCAGTAGATCACTGAGGTTTTTCACTCCAGAGTCTCCTAGTGTATTCCCGCTCAGGTCCAGCTCTCTCAAGTGTGACGGGTTTGATCTCAGAGCTGAAGTCAGGATGAGACTCTGTTTCTCTGTAATACTGCATCCAATCTCTCGAGTTTACAGTGTGAATCCTTCAGTACGGCACATAAGTGCTTCACTCCAGAGTCTCCTAGTTTATTCTCACTCAGGTCCAGCTCTCTCAGGTGTGACGGGTTTGATCTCAGAGCTGAAGTCAGGATGAGACTCTGTTTCTCTGTAATACTGCATCTATTCAGACTGAAGACAGAAAGAGAAAATGACTCAGATCTATGATGATCAACTAACGTGTTCATCTTCATCCAGCAGACTTTAGCTGACAAATAAACAGGGATATCAAGGTAAAGGTCACATGGAGAAAGACTACACATTGTTCATTTAAATATACTACCAACATTGTAACAATACAAAGGTTGAAAGCGTTGATGTATTTATGTTTACACATTCATGTCATATAATTTTTAAAGGGTCATGAAACCCCGAAACACATTTTTTGATGATGTGACGCGTGACCTTTCCAACGTGATGATGTAATACGTGGCACATCTCAGAGATGGTACAAGACAAGCATTTGTGGTTAAAAACTATATATATATATAAACCAAAATACAGCGAATAGCCTTCTTGGCGCGCCTACTTTTGAAAGTCAACATTTAGATTATGTGAACACAGTTAAATGCATTATAAAGGCCTGGGTCACTTTGGAATAAATCACAACGTGTTTCATGATAAAACCGTGACTTTAGTTTACAGTCCGGTAAATACAGCAGGTTATAGTAAATTATTTCACAGACCCCCTGGCACTCGAGGACTGAAAGCCTCAGAAGAAAGCCCTGTCGAGGCTCTTCCCCGGTGCGGGTCGTGTCGAGCCATTAGTCTGGGTGTTTGATGAGGAAGAGATTAAATGTAGTAGTTGCAATAAACGCGTTATGAATCTGCACAACTGCAGCAGCGGAGGACTTTTATTCTGCTGAGCGGATCTGAGGAAGAACTGATGACGGGACAGTTTGATCTTCGGCTGACAAATCAGAGGAAAGGAGCGTTTCATTCCCGCCCACGTGTAGAAATTGAATATTCCAGCTGTTCATAAATGTTTCTACCGGAGAACGAAAAGCGAAAAATCAAGCTGAATACTTTTGAAAAAATTAAAACAAAAAAGGAACCGTTTCCTCGTTTTTCTACTTTCAATATTAAATAAAAAAACGAATGAACATTTCCTTTCATTTCATTTCCTATTTGGACTGGAATAACGAGAAATGAAAAAAGACGGATCGTTTATACGTTTTTTCGTTTAGTTTAATAAACAGAAAATGAGATTCCGGCCTGATTTCTAATTTTTCGTTTGTGGTTTACAAATCGGTTTATGGCTTTGATATTTCGTTGCACATGTGAGAGATCGCACGCCATAGGCTACAATATGCTGACATGGAGTTTGGTGTTTTATATATGTGTAGCCTATTTAAGAGCACTGATTTTGGAAGTAGGTCCTTCCTGTGTGTCATTGTCCCATTGAAAAATGCAATGAAAATATTTTATATGATATGGATAAAGTAAAATGTTTTACTGTAGCCTATTATTGTATGGGCAACAAGGATTGGACTTAAAAACAATGATAAACATGACCATGATAACATGTACATAACATTTCCCACTCGCCTTTTAATGAGGTGTGTGTGTGTGTGTGTGTGTGTGTGTGTGTGTGTGACAACAGAAGCTGGTGTGTGCTCTTCCTAATTGAATGCAAGTATTATTTCTACAAACTGAGCTCATAACTCATAGGACTGATTAATAACAAGTGTAATTTTTTTAAACATACGTAATGTAATTCTTGTATGCAAAATGTATTTACATTTGTTATAATTTATATCTGATTTAATTTCTTAATTTCGCTCATGGAGAGCACGGACAATGTGCCGTGTTTTAGTGGAAGATTGCTGCCATCTACTGGAGAGCAAACACATTTAAGATTAAAACACCATCTATGATGATCATCTTATTGAAGTGATAACGTGTTGTCGCTCTCAAATCATGTTCAGGTTTGGTTGCATGCATTGTTGTGAAGATAAATAACATTTTGCACATTACATTTTCAATTGTATTGACTGACTCACACATCTGCCTGCAGACACCCAGCTGTGCAGATTCATTTATAGATTTAACAACATTTAACCCAAGCCAGTGGAGACCAATCCAGCTTCTGGAGGACCAGTGTCCTGCAGTTTAGCTCCAGCCTATCCCAACACAGTTCATCAGGTACAAAAGCTGTAACTGGGGTGGTAGCCTTATATATATGTATATAAACTAATAATAAAAAGGTACTTTTAAAAGGGTAACATCCCAGTGACGTTTTTGTACCATTTTCTTCTGAGAGTGTAGCCTGGATATTCCTAGTAACCCTGAAGACTTGCTCAGCTGGTTCAGGAGTGTTTATTGGGTTGAAGCTGAACTTTGCAGGACATTGACCCTCCAGGATCAGGACACCCCTGACATAGGCCCTTCACATTAACTGAATGTGATTTATCAACACCTAGTACATCTTAAAATATAGAGCTCATGACAAATGAAAACAACATAAAGAAAGTATTTTAGTTGTTAGAAAATACTACCAGAGCTTTGATGGACAAACATTATATGCATAAAGCAGTGGGAATAAATAATACCTTGAAAGAAATTAGCAAATCTCAGAGAAACATCAACCAATTAAGCATGTAACAATAATAACTTAAAAAGTGCTGTCTTATAATTTACAGTATTTAGAGGCTTGGTTTTAAATTGTATCACACATATGATAAACTCTGTTAAATGTAATTTGTAGATTAATGTATTCGGTTAATTACTTAAAGCATCATGATCCAGTGAATTTTGTATAATAGGCCTTAAATTGAAATATGAATAGGAACTGTTAACGTTAAAGGCTAGAATACACTGTAAATTACTGGTTATAAAAAGAAAAATTGTTAATAGTTTACTTTAGATAAGAAATGCAATCGAACTGTTACTCTCCAACCCTGATAATTGTGTCAGGTATTCAGTATCCTACAAGTTCAGCTGATTCAATTATCTTTTTATCTCATTCTATTTGTGTGAACTGAGTCCTCAACACTTACAGTCATGCTGTTACATTTCTATCTATTTTCACAATTATTTATTCAGGGGTCTCACACACACACACACACACACACACACACACACACACACACACACACACACACACACACACACACACACACACACACACACAAAGGTTAGACATGTTATCATGGTCATTATGTTATTTTTGATGTTCATTCATACAGTAATTATAGCCTAGAGTAAAAAAAAAAAAAAAATAGCCTACATTTTAAGTTTAGAGATACTGAACTATTTTCATTTATCGAAGGGACACACAGGACCTACAGTGCAAAAAAAAATAATAATCATAGGCTGCTCTTGAGTCTATAGAAATAACATATAAAACAGCAAACTCCATGTCAGCATATAGTAGCCTATGGCTTGCGATCTCTCAAGTGTCGTACATTAGAAGTGAAGCATCGCAGCAGCACTAATTGTGTTCCAGCAACATATTTCTGCATCAAATGTCAGCGAGTGGTGCAAAAGCTTATTAAAGTGGGATGTGAGTGTGCCGTACGGACTCTTATTCTGGCTGTCCTGAAGACGAAGCGGTTTGACCAATCAGATGAAAGGGCCGTTTCAGCGCCGCCCACATGTGCGAACGAAATATCAAAGCCATAAACCGATTTGTAAACCACAAACGAAAAATTAGAAATCAAGCTGGAATCTCATTTTCCGTTTATTAAAGGTCCCATGACATGAAATGTTCACTTTCTGAGGTTTTTTAACATTAATATGAGTTCCCCTAGCCTGTATATGGTCCCCAAGTTTCTAGAAATTTTAATCGGTGTAAATGGAGCTTTTGCTATCTGTCTCTGCCTTTGAGAAAATGGAAGCTCAATCGGGCTGATCTTGAATCTCCTCCTTATGACGTAATAAGGAGAAATGTTACCTCCCCTTTCTCTGCTTTGCCCGCCCAGAGAATATTTCCCGCCCATGAGAAAAAGAGCTAGGAAGTAGGAAGATTTTAGTTTGTCCACGAGAGATATGGCGTCTGAGCGAGCGAAGCATAATAATTGCTCAATAATTGGATGTACAAATGAACACCGAAGCCTTTTTTAGTTACTTCATCCAAGCCCCAGAAGAACCAGTTAGTGATGGCAAAATGAGGCTTCCTGAACCACTGAGACCTCGCAGGCCATTGCTTCAGCTAAAGGTTCATTACTCGAAGCTTCATTCAGCATTGCTCACTAGTGACACCTAGCTACTGTGCAAAGAAATAGCAGACAAATTAATTCATTCTGAACCAGTGTCGCGCCCTCCCTCCCTAATTTTATAAAAAAATATTTTTTACAATTTTTTTTTATATTTTTATAAAAATGCTTTTATAAATAAAAATATTTATTTGTAATGTAAATATATTTATATTTAAATGTATATTTTATAAAAATATTTTTATAAATAAAAAATATTTATTTATTTTGTAGGCCTACTCACTGTTGATGTCTGTAACCTTTCATTTGCAATAATAAAAAGACATGATCAGATATTTGTCCATTACTGTGTAAAATATAAAATATGTATCTTTCTCTGTCTGAATTTACTTGTGCAGAGTCACACACACAGTTCATTAATTATTCATAAATTGTTTGGATAGGGAGAGTATGAACAACAACAGTGACACTGTGTTGAGTGCAGTGCTTATGTTAGAGGGAGTGTAATAAAGTAAATTTATTAATTTAACAGATTATATAAAACAGATTAAAGTAAACTGCAACAGAATAGTCCGGAAGGAAGGAAAATAAAAATAGATTTTTTATTGAGAAACAGAATTATTTCAAGTGTGTTGGGGTTTAGACGATTCCTCTTCTTGGACAAAATCTCCCTAGCCTGGGAAAAGATCCTTTCACAAGGAATAGAGGATGCAGGGGAACGTAAAAATGGCAGTGGTACAAATGAGGACACTGATGCTTCTGTTGAGCCCAGACAGGGGAGGATTCCCTCTTTCTTGCTGGCTCCATTACCAGGAAAAAGGAAGAGTCACAAAAAGCAAACAAATCCAAAAGGGCAATCCAAATCAAAAAGCAGTCCAGTCCAGATGCAAAAATCCAGAGCAATCCAAATAAACTTATCTAATGAATATAACAAGACCTACTATAATAATAATATACTATAACCATTCTAACCTGATAATGTAATAATATACAGCCCTCACATTAGTCACAAATGACACAATAACGACAATGACAATGATAGTTTTCTAACTCTCTGACACTACTACAACTGCTTCTTCTACTACTCCTGACAACACCCACAAGGAGGCGCGAGTTTCGAATCGCCTTTTATCCGGAAGCGACACTCAGACCGAACCGATGACGTCTCCACACAAACCGAGGCCTCGTTTGTCATTAGTCACGTGATTTTCACGTTAACAACACAAGCCTCGAATCGCGGCTTCATCTGGCACGCCCACTTTTTCTCGACACACGCTCCGACGCCTCGGTTCAAATGTCACATCACTAGAACCAGTGGATTCATTTCATTTTCTCTGGAAATGCGCCGACTCAACTTCCCAAAGTTTTGCATGTCTGCGGCAAACATTTCACCGAGGACTGTTTCGTCAACTTGGGTTAGTACAGAGCTGGGCTTTCTGAACGTCTGAAACCAGGGGCGGTTTCTTCATTAGGGCGATTGGGCGACGCACCACCAAAGTGTGAAAGTGAAGGGACTTTTTCAATCACATTCATAATCTCATTCAACCACAGAGTTACGCTAGCCGTCACTGTATGTTCTGCCTCTGGATATAGTCCAATCAGCGTCATGTCACGTTCTGTGGAGTACCGCCTCTTTTTGGGCGATTTCACTCTGGCTGAGAATCGCCCAGAGTGTTCCCATAGACTTACATTCAAAGATGTTTTTTTTCGAACTGCAGGCACTGCAATGCATTCTCTATGGGTTCCGGGAGGGCTCGCACTAACGTGCTTTCGTCATCATACGTAAACTTCACTTGTGCAGCGATTGGTGGGAACAAACATACACTATTAAAAATCTTTAAGATTAAGTGACAAATAATATTTGAAACCAATTTTGAATTTGAACAACAAGAAAAAATGAAGCACTACTTTAATATCTTTATCAAATGTGATAAAAAATTAAATAAAATAAAAAAAAAGAACGAGAGCGAGAGAGACTGTTGGGACATCTCGCGAGTTGAGGCGGTTGAGGCCAGTTGAACTTGAAGAACGTCATGGCGAACGCAGTTAACATTAATTCTATCGTGTCATTAAAAGAAACACCATTCAGCCGTCGTAGTAATCAGGATAAATTGTCAATTAAAGAGTTAGGGCCACCAAGACCAAATTTAAAAATAAAACAAGTATCTACAAAGGGCGGGAAATCATATAATAGAGGATTCTCGAGGAACTGGTATGAGCGGATAAAATGGCTAGCAGGTTGTGAAGCAGCTAATGCTTTATTCTGCTACCCCTGCATTCTCTTCCATCCCGAGAACGGGACGGACATCGCATGGACAACGACAGGTGTCACCGATATGCATCATCTCTCGGAGAAGGTGAAAAAGCATGAAACGGCGAAGATGCATATGGACAGTTGCCTAAAATTGGCGGCTTTCGGGACGGTCAATATTGCCACACAGTTGGACGACAGTTACCGGATAGCTGTACGTCGTCACAATGACGAGGTTAGTAAGAACCGCCACATTCTAGGCCGTCTTATCGACTGCGTGAAGTTTTGTGGCCTGTTCGAATTAGCATTGAGGGGCAAAGATGAGAGCGAAGGCTCAAGCCACGCTGGCATTTTTCGTGGACTGGTCAACTTGGTAGCATCGCTAGACGAGGTGTTTGAGGAGCACTTGAAAACTGCCACAGTCTTTAAAGGTACATCAAAGACTGTACAAAATGAGCTGTTGGATTGCATGCTGTCAGTCATCAGGGAGCATATAATGGAAGAGGTGAAGTCAGCTAGATTCGTAGCAATTCAAGCAGATGAGACTACTGACGTTTCTACACAGACCCAGTTAGTGCTTGTGTTCAGATACATTGACAGGGACCATGCTGTGCAAGAACGTTTCTATGAGTTCATCCCTATCTTGAATACAACAGCCGAGTCGATTGCCAGTGTGATTCTGGAGAGGCTGAACAGTCTTTTCACTGATGACAAAGCTAAACTCATCGCGCAAGCATACGACGGGGCAAGTGTGATGAGGGGAGAGCGGGCTGGTGTGCAGCAAAAGGTGCGTGAACATTATGAAAATGCACATTATGTGCATTGCTATGCACACCAGCTGAATTTGATCATGCAGCAAGCTACATCTCAAACTCCAGCAGTTAGAGTATTCTTTTCTGATCTGAGTGGCATTACCAGCTTTTTTACCCGGTCACCAAAACGCACTACTATTCTCGACGAGATTGTTGCACGAAGGCTGCCAAGAGCCTCATCCACAAGATGGAACTTTAATAGCAGAATCGTGAACACTGTATACGAGAACCTAGATGACCTTATAGAGTGTTTCAGATCTATTGCGACTGACAGCTCATTTGATAGCAACACGGTGAGGGAGGCATCTGGCTTCCTGAGGATGCTGCAAGATGAAGACTTTCAGTTTTTTCTGCATCTGTTTCATCAAATCATGCCTCACGTTGACATGATGTACCAGCAGCTGCAGAAGAAGAACATTGATGCAGTCTTCATCAAACAAGCCCTCCAGAACTTCACAATGAAAGTGCAGTCCATCAGGTAAGATCATATAATATTGTTCATACCTTCTCAATATAGGACCATGTCATTTATGTATTTAACATATTATGTTTTCAAATATTATTTATTTACATAAAATGTATGCTATATGGTAACAAGATTTAGACACTTAAAAGTGGGGAACTAATTTAATCCTCTGCATCTTTAGAAATTGTAATTACCTTGTCTGTAACAAAGTTTAGCTAGCAATTTTTATATCTTTTGAGCTATTCTGAGAAAATATATCTAAAACAGACTATTTGTGTTGCTTCTGTTTTTCTAAGACATGAATAAGTATTGTCAATGACATGAGATTATTCATAAAAACACTGTTGATCTATCTGTGTTCAGGGACCAGAGCTCATTTCAGGAGCAGGAGCAAGTAGCAACAGGAACAACAAGATCTAGGAGGGCCTTGGGAGAAGAAGAAAAGCAGAGGCTGTCCAAAGAGGTATTTATTGCTGACCATTTAAATACTCCAAAATAGTGTTGGAAAATCTCACTTTGTTTTTACAATCAGTTTAGGAAAGGATGGTAGCAGTCTTTTTTACTCCTAGCATTGTACTTTGAATCGTTGACGTGTAGGATAAAGATTGTGTTGGTGTTCGAATGGAATGTACAAATTTCAGTCAACAATATTATTTGTCGCCACCTAGTGGAATCTTTAATAAAATAAACTATCTGAGTGGATTGAAAATACATTTACTGGTCAAAAACCCTTGTCAAATTCCATTTGAGCTTGAATTATGGTAAAATGTTAATTAACGTAATAACACACACACACACACACACACACACACACACACACACACACACACACACACACACACACACCCAAATCATCGCTTTCAGACAGAAGCCTTGTATGTCCAAAACTGTTACTTTTCAGGAAACGAAAGAAAACCTGTTTTTTCCCCAAAATAATTTCCAAGCTCTTTTAATGCTTTTCATTGGTTAAATATTTGTAAAACACATTGACAGATGTAAAGGGTGACCAATAATAGCATTAATGTTTGAAAATATATGGAGATATAAAATATGGATTCTGCCTGATACATTGTTGCTGTCGGGATGGAAACCTTGTATCTCCATATTTATATTATAATAAAAAATGTATTTTATAACTAAAATAAATGTATTTATTTTGTCAGGTCTGCGACACAATCTTGGTCCACACCAAAGAAAGGTTCTCCTTTACCGACCACCTTGTAAGTGCCACGCTGCTACAAGGAGAGATGTTTCAACAGCATGGCCATACATTCCCTGTTGAGGCTCTGAACATCACTGTCAGGGCATACCCTATGTTAAATAAGGCGAAGCTGAAGACTGAACTGTCTCTCATTTACGAGAGTCCAGAATTCAAGGGCTGCTGTGGTGCACTGGCACTGTACCAGGTTTTGCTGAAGTACAACCTCCAGGATACTTTTTCAGAGACTGTTGCTCTGTTGAACATCCTCATAACCACTCCCATGACAACTGCTGAAGCTGAGAGGTGTTTCTCAACCTTGAAGAGAATCAAGACATTCCTGAGAAATGTAATGGGACAGGAACGTCTGAATGCACTGGCTATGCTTTCCATGGAGAGGGAACTAGTCAGGAACATGCCTGCTTTCAATGAGAGAGTAATTGATCACTTTGCTACTTTGAAAGAGAGAAGAGCAAAATTTCAGTATAAGTAAGCAGTGTAATAAGCGAGTAATGTGACGTAAGCAGTGTAATAATAGTGAGTAGTATTGTAAATAGTGAGTAATGTGCAGGGTCCGTACGGGTGCTTGATCCTTGAAAGTGCTTGAATTTTGATGTGTTTAAGGTTTGAAAAGTGCATAGCTAAAAGTAGTGTAAATAGTGAGTTATGGGATTTCAGTTGTTTTTTTTTATTAAATTGAAATTGGAGTAAACGTTTTTGGAAATTCGCATCCTGGTTGGGCTTTGTTTGAATTGATTTTGACTTGCTGCCGAATTGTTAACACTCATAGAAACAAAAAAGGAGATTAATATTAATGAAAAAAAGTGACTTGAAATAAAAGTAGTGAAGTTGCCTTTACATGCTTAAGCTGTTAATTTATCCATTGCATGGGTGGACCTTATCCTTATCAATCATCCAAACATTTGCCCCCCCTGAGAGATTTTGCAGGAGCCGCCACTGTCTGAAACTAAAGCAGAGCTGCCAACTCTCACGCATTCACCGTGAGACACACGCGATTGACACTTTTCACACCACACAAACATTTTCTCACGCACAGAAGAATCGCGAAGCAAAGAGGACACGGAGACCGACAGACTAGACAGAGCAGGTTACTTTATGATATTAAAAAATCTCAGCTCTCAGGTTCTGTCAATTTTATTACGAAATTCAAACAATAAATACAGTTTTGGCGCATGTAAATGTGACGTGACAGATTCCTAGCGCACATGAATCGATCATCTCTACTAGCTAATAGTAAAACATCACGAACACTGTTGAAAGATACAGTAGGCTACAACTTACCGAAATGTATGGTCAATATTAAATTAAATTACAATAATTGAATTGAAATAATAAAAAAGCGTAGCTTACCAGAAATTGTACCATGTAAACATTGTAACGTGTTGTCACTAAACCTAATAAAATTCAGTTTAGTTACTAAAATGTTAGTAACAATCACAATACACTTATTGTGATGCATTTTTTTTTAAAAATATATATATATTACTTTTAAGATATATGAAATATAAATTATTTAAACAAATAAATATATGTAATATCGTTTTGTCGTTTCATAGATCTAATTTTAAGTATTAATGTTATTCACTAAACATGCTTATCTTCTATCTTCTTACAAGTTGCTCATGTAATATATGCAAAGTAATAAATTGAGCACTAATTTGACCTTGTTGTCTCTATACTTTAAACATAGCAAGTCAGTGCAACAAAGGCAACAGTAGGTTAGCGTTAGCTACGTGATGATAACTGTAAACCATCCGAATAAAGTACCGTATCCAGACATAATATTTTAAACTAACCATTCGGAGACGTCCTGCTGGAGCAACTTCTTCATCTGTTGCTTCTCCATCTGGATCAGATTCGGGATCAAACTGAAACGCTTGAACGACTGCGTGTCTTCGTGCCATTGCAATATATCCAACGTAAACATGCATGGTACCACAAGATGGTCAAGGCCACACCCACCCTCCACCTTGCCACGCCTTTCTCTTCCTCATTAGCATTTAAAGCTACAGACACCGAAACGGCCCGTCTGAAGGAAGCTCATTCTGGGACTGGCTTGTAGTGGCTATAATTCTGCACCGAGGCTTAATTTTTGGAAAGAGATTTCAGATACAGTACTAGGGACCACTAATGCCTATATTAAAGCCTACAAAAAGTAGCATGTCATGGGACCTTTAAACTAAACGAAAAAACGTATAAACGATCCGTCTTTTTTAATTTCTCGTTATTCCAGTCCAAATAGGAAATGAAATGATCAGATGATATGCGGACCGTACGGTCCTACAACCGGCTTTCTGGTGCATTACCATCAGCTTCTGCTCCTGACGGTGACATCACGTACCAATCTCAATCCTTGGGCTGACACTTGATGGAAAGATGCACACACTCTCGACACCTGGTTTTCTTATAGTTTTATATAGTTATATGGTTTTATATAGTCATTGATCACTGAGATAGCACTGACTTGGAATGAAGTTGCTTCAATAGAAAAATAAAATTAAAAAAAATAGCTTAGATGTAGTAAACTACCTTTGCCATATTGACAAAAGTACTTATACAGCTGTGATAAAGTCACATTAGCTGCCACCGCTGGAGAAGCAGCACTGACACACACACACACACACACACACACACACACACACACACACTCACACACACCTCATTCATCCACATCTCGTTGTCGCTATCATAGGAGCGCGTGCACACGCGATGCTGATCGCACATGGACATTCATCCATCTCTCCACTCTCCCTTCCATATCCATTTCCCGGTCATTTCACCCACTTATACTGCACTGTCTTGTCGTTTCGTGCTCGTGTTGTGTGTCTGTGAGGGCGTAGTCAGTCTTCCAGTGGGAAAGACAGACCGACCGATCGAGCGGCGGCCGCTGATGACATCACGGCCGGGTCGCGCCGGCGCATCGCAACCAGAAGCTGACGAAACCATTGTCTAGTGTGAATAGGTGTTCGTCTGTGTATTTAAATGCAAAGATTATGTGTTGTGTACTATGTGTGAATGGATTATGTGTTTATTATTAATATATATATATATATATATATATATATATATATATATATATATATATATATATATATATATATTTAGAAATGGATTATTATTGATTATCAAATACAGTGGTGTGAAAAAGTGTTTGCCCCCTTGGTAAATATGATCAAATATGGCTGTAAAAAATAAATCTGAATTTTTAATCCTTTTGATATTTTATTTTAAAAATGTGCAAAAATCTAACCTTTCATTGAAGTAAAATAATTGAAAGTGGGGGGAAAATCACATTATGAAATAAATGTAGAACCCATCCCGTTTGAAGTTCCAGTAGTGTCAGATACTTTTCAAATGTTCTATGGTCAGATGAAACAAAAACATTAGCTTTTTTGGCAGCAAACACTTAAGATGGGTTTGGTGCACACAGGGATAAAAAAGTACCCCATGTGTAAAATGAAATACTCTGCTGTATCTTTAATGCTGTGGGCCTAATTTTCTGCCAGAGGTCCTGGACATCTTGTTCAGATACATAGCATCACAGATTCGATCAAATACCAACAGATAAAAAATCTAAACCTGACAGCCTGTGCTAGAAATCTTATAACGGAGAACAGGATGGAGAGATTCTGTATGGAGGAATGGTCTCTGATCTCTTGTCAGGTGTTCTCCAAACTCATCAGGCATTATAGGAGAAAACTCAGAGCTGTTATCTTGGAAAAAAGAGGTTGCAAAAAGTATTTAATAAAAGGGGGCAAACAATTGTTCCCAACGTGTTTTGGAGAAAAACATTTATTTCATAATGTGATTTTCCCCCCACTTACAATTCTTTTACTTCATTTTTTAAATAAAATATCAAAAGGATTAAAAATGCAGATTTATTTTTTACAGCCATATTTGATCATATTTACCAAGGGGGCAAACACTTTTTCACACCACTGTAGATGAAGTATTTGTATGTGTATTAAATGTAATATGTACCCATGGCCGTGGGAACTAGGGCTGCTGACAGCACGAGAAGTTAAAATT
This sequence comes from Rutilus rutilus, assembly GCF_951802725.1. Lineage (NCBI taxonomy): Eukaryota > Metazoa > Chordata > Actinopteri > Cypriniformes > Leuciscidae > Rutilus > Rutilus rutilus. The sequence goes on along the minus strand of NC_140214.1, from coordinate 44,053,482 downwards.
ATATGATAAAATAAAGTTTTTGTTTTTCAAAAGGTTTTTAATTTTCCACCTTTATTCATAAAATTGTTCAAAATATAATTTAGTTTTTATATGATGTCAAATCTGCAGAGTGGGGAACTGAGAAAAATGACTTCAAAGATTTGTAGTTGTCCCGCCAAATTAATTATAGGTAGGACACAGGAAATCTGGCAAATAGATGTTTTAGTAATGACAATTATATACATAAAACAATCTTGAGCTCAAACTTGACTTTTGACCACTATTGTAAAGCTACTGTACTCTGCCTTTGTATTGTCAGCAAAAAGTGAGAATTCAACCAGGTCCAGTACCCGAACTGGGTGAGGCGGGGCTTTAGTTCTTGGTTGTATTCATCTGTTACGGCATGTGTAACATTTTTCTGTCAACTCTGCATAATCCTTAGCAATCGATATCGCACGTTTGTCGATGGAGCGGTTTCAGACCATAATAAATGTTCTGACCGCATTTGTGCAGGACAAAGCTCTGAGGACATCAGAAGTTAGAGGGACTGATGGCAGCTGTACAAAGTACACAGGCTACACCGTAATTTAATTTTTAATGGACAGTAAAACAAAGGCAGATAACCGTACAATCTGGTAGGTAGCATTATTTGATATAACACCGGCACAGTAACGTCATATTGACGCGCGGATAAACAAAGGCAGAGCACCATAACTCAATTTGAGCGTTCCAAAACACAGCCAACGAGCGGTAACTGGTGTTACGGTGTTCTGCCTTGGTTTCTCATGGGCTTTTGGAAGTTACTGTTAAGACAACTCATTATTTTATCGAAAAAACAACGGAATTGATTCAAGATACACATCCACATGATAAAGGAGGTCTTGAATGTGCCAAAAATATAAATAACTCATTTTCGACCAAAAACGAAGTTGCGGTCTTTTGCCTTTGCACGGCAGAAATGTGGTTTTGTGATATTGAGAAATAAATATATTTCAAAAGTCGATCTGACGTAAATGACGTGACGTGACTATGCTAAAATTAGAATATTCAAACGAAAAAAACAAACTCAGCTAACTATGGCGAGTCAGAAGAGAATATCTGATTTCTTTACAAATCTATCAGAATTTAAAAAAAGCAAATCTAAAAATGAATCGGACTATGATATGATATGATATGATATACCGACGTGAGCGCTCTGAAAGCGGCACTAAAAGACTGCTTTAAAACTTTCACAGAGACCTCAAACAGAAAGCACAAAGGCTGTCTTTAAATTTAATTTCGTTTTGTATTAATTGTATCTTAATTTTAATCAATGTTTCATCAACCATTTGCCTGGATTTAATAAATAAGAAGTAAATATAGCAGACAATATAATCAGGACACGGAGGTGCCGGCGCGTGAACCTGGAGCTCGTCTCATAAATGAACCGAAAGTCAGCGTATAAGGTAGCCTAATTGCCTCACAGACCTGAGACATATATAGAAAGCTTGAAATGTCTACTTTTAAACAGAACAATTCAAAACGAAAGAAAACAGACTGTTCTCTGCTTATGTAATCCGTATGAATTGTGCATTTCTCTCTGGTGCGTTTACTACTGCGAAGATCGCGAGTCAGCATCGTCAACTTCATCTTTGTAGCCGACACTGACACAGAAAACACTTGTTTATTAATAAACAATTAAAATATCTTCTTGCTATATTTGACATATTCATCAGGGGTGCAAACAGCGCGCTTTTCGGCGCCTCCCGCTTTTTTCACGTCAGTTTGGGTGACTTGTGTGAATCGTGCAGATCCGAAGAGTTTTTTTTAAGGGGGGGGGGGGGGGGGGGGGGTGAATCAGAACACTGCGCGCCAAACCAGCAGTATGTGCGCAAGCGTGAACCACTAGTGTTTCTGTCTCACTCTGGATCTGTCACTGCATCACATTTCTCTCTGCGTGGCGTGGAGTGTCCGTTTTTATGTCGGCTCTCATGTTAACTGGTTAGAGCTTGTGTTAGAGCACAATGCCTGCGTGACACACACACTTCTCGAGCCGCGCCGAAACCGCGTGCTAGAAATAGAACCGCAACCGACGCTTATTTTTCACGCGACACGCAAGAGTGTTGTAAGTTTTCAGACAAAATAGAAGGCGCAAATACATATTAATAAATTACATTTTGATGCTTGAAAGTCTCTCGGTTTTGACAAATGCATATATAATTGTAATTTAAAAAATAGGCCTAATTATCGATTTTCAAATATTGCCCCTGTCAATAGGCCTACAGAACGATTCTGTAGCCTATTTTGCCGTCAATACTGCCGACGTTGTCTTTGCTGTATATATTCAGGCTATATTATGTTTAACATCCAAATGTAGATGGTCTGTCGGCGCACAGAGACACGCAGTCGCAGACAGCACGTGAAGTTCGTGAACACCGAATTCCCTTTTCTTTCTTATCTATTTGTGTTTGAACAGACATGTGCACGAAAAAATAAGCCAGTGTCCGTCTCAACGAGTTTCCCCGTAAACGCAGTCAAAATAAAACGGATGCGTGTCATTACCGGTATTAGATACGTGCATTCGTCTTAAAGGGACAGCACCCAATATACCTGCAGCTGTTTGTGTCACCAAAGTTAATCAAACAACAAAAGAGAAAAATCACGTTTTGTCAAAAGATAAACTGTATTAATACTTAATACAGTTAATTTACCTGAAAAACATAAAGCACTGCTTTATTTCTCGTGTATTTGTGTTTTATTGTATTTATATTTGTATTTTGTTTATTAGTTTCTATGCAGATGCACTAGGCCTACCCTACACAATTACCCCAATCATCCTAGAATTATTAATTCTTTACAAAAAGAGCTATTCAAATCATCAGGTGAAATTGTTTTCAGGAAGTAGCAGTAAAGCAAGAAGAAGAAGTGCAAGATAGTTTTTCTAAATTTCATTTGACTCTATGTGCCTATAGGGGTGGGTTGGGGATGGTGGCGATGTAGTATCTGGATATTTGCCGCGGGATGAGGGCTTCGATTACCTCTCTCTTTTTTGACCATACATGTGTTTGCACCCCTGATTCATAATCATTACTTTTGCCGGTTCTTTGTGACAGCTTTTAGGTGCTTTATTGGCAGCGCCACCCTTACATGTTAAATGCACCACCGCATCAGCACCGAAAACATGGATATTTTTTTCTTTTTGGGGGCATTTTGTTTGTGTTCAGTCTTTCTCAGTTGTCTTTAGGTTAACGTTTCAGTTAACAGTTTTTCAGTTTTCAGTAAATTTTTTCAGGGGTAGGCTACAGGAGCAGCATAGAGTACTCTCGCCGCTGTAGACGGTATGCTTTCTCTTGGTTCATGTCAGTCAGTATGAATTAATTTTGATACATAAGTCGCACCTGACTATAAGTCGCAGGACTAGCCAAACTATGAAAAAAAGTGTGAATTATAGTCCGGAAAATACAGTAGTTAGCATCTTAATTTAGTCTTTGTTTTATTATTTTATTAGTTTTAACTAATTGTTAACTCAACAAATGCAAACAATTGTGTTGGCACCTCCATGTCATGAAGTGCGCACTCCACACACCGCACAAACACTTGGATATGCACCTAATAATAGCGAACATTTATCAAGGTTAATATTTAGGTTAAAAGGTTACAATTTTATTCTCTATTGATGGAGAATTCAAGATGGCGGCTTGCATGTAGACGTGTTTGTTAGTCTGTCCTCAATTTGTTTTAATCAAAGTATTATAATTAGCCTACTTTTCTCTGGTGTGCCCGGCCAAGTAACGATTTAATTAAAAACAGAAAATGCGTTTATTATTTTTATTCTTCATTTTGTGTTGCCGTACGACCTTATGGATTCCTGAGATTGGTATGCCCTTTTCGTGCTGAGGATACCGAAAGCAGCGACAGTGATCGTGAAGTAACCGCGCTTTATCAGCGGCCTCAATGGCATGATCTGTTTGCCGTGACTGCATCGGGATTGCTTAATGATCATGGCCCGACACTTCGGCTTTCCTGGAGAGGCATTTCTCAAGAACTACTATTCTCTTCCGGTGATGTACCGAGTGGATTACGCTGTTTGTGGTCGCACGGGAATCAGAGTCTCACAGCTAAAGCGACGCCTGCCTGTGGTAAAGATCCGACGACGGAATGCACAGGAAGGAGATCGTGGTTAGTTCTCATCATGCTTCTATTATCGGGCAATATTCACCCCAACCCGGGTCCAACGTTAGCCCAACTTCAAACGCCCGACGATTTCAAAGCATCAAACGGATTGCGCTTTTTTCATCTGAACGTGCGCAGCCTTATCAACAAAATGGACTCTTTAAGAGTTTGGGCTGACACGACTGGTGCAGATATAATGATCTTTACTGAGACATGGCTAAAAACATCAGTCACAAATGATATGATTAATATTGATGCATATAAAGTCTTCAGATCTGATCATGCAAAAAAAGGAGGAGTTGCTGCAATATATGTGAAATCTAATTTAAACTGTTCCTGCATACAGTCAATCAGCATTCCAAATGGCCTTGAACTTTTAGCACTCAAAGTAAATCTTTCTGGTTCGGATATTGTTGTGGCTGGATGTTATCGCCCGCCTTCATCTTCAAGTGAGGTATGTACTTTACTTGCAGATTTCTTTCACGACTGGACTAAATATGAACTGATCATACTTGGCGATTTCAATTGGGACTGGTTGTCGTCATCTTCTGATCTTTTTAAAGAGACTTGTGACTCGGTACTTGGTACAGTTGATTATAAGGCTGTAATCAACCAAAGAAATTCTTGGTCGACTAAAGTCCTAAAATTTTCGACTAAAAATCGACTAAAAATGACGTTAGGAAAAAGAAAAAAAAACTTTAAATTAATTAGCTGCGCACTGTGCGCCTTGTTGTCCGCCTAAATGAATTATAAATAAACATAAAAATCTAGTTGGCTACCGGTATTTGCAGTATTAAATCGTTTTTGACCTAATTATTTTGCAATGAAATGAGTCTGACACACGAGTCTGTCGGCTCTGGCAGCGTTGCATCACGTGCACCTGCGCAATATCATAGCCTATGATTTCCGAAAATAGTACTATGTTGTCAACTAGTGATATCATGACAAGAACTTTTGAGGAATATGTAACATAATTTAGACAATTGTTTTTGTCATATGTATTATAATAACTGACAGACACTATAATTTCAGCCACTCTGTGCAGCTCGCGAACATAGAATCAGCTTCGCGGCTGAGACACGAATAGATTATTAACTTAAAGCTTTTACTCTTAAACACAAAAGGCATGTCCACTTTAATAAAAAAATAATATTTATTAAACAAACCAGATCAAGTAATAATATTCAGCAAACCTTCTAGTAGCCTACTTTCTTCAATCTGTCCCTCTTCTCCAGTGGGTTGGGCTAATCCAAAAGAAGTGAAACCAAGGGGGGTGTTCTGAAGACAGACTGTTACCTGTGAAACAGGGGTGCTCTGAAAACACCCCCATTAGCAACTAGTGCTTTCTACCTGATGAAATGAACACAGCAAAACTGATTAAATGAACGCGGCAAAACTGATTAAATGAACGCGACAAAACTAATGAAATGAACGCGGCAAAAAATCAACCAATCAGAATTTTGGTCGAGCCAGAATGTATCGACCAAATAATCGACTAATCGACTGGGAGATTACAGCCCTAGTTGATTAATTCAACAACCAGGATTAATCAAAAGGATACAGATAGATCCACGTTACTGGATTTAATTTTAACTAATGCTTCCCATAAATATTCATCATTAGGTGTTTTTTGCAATGATATTAGTGATCACTGTGCAGTTGTCTGTGTGAGAAATTGTAAAACTTCCAGAATTCCACCGCGTTATATTTATAAAAGATTTTTTAAGCATTTTAGTTAGTTATCAACATTTTTTATTTTATTTTCCATACACAACATATATGTATATAATAAAAAAAATATATATATAAAAAAATTATAATAATAATAAATAAATAAATAAATAAAATAATAAAATAAAGTAAATAAATAAAAATAAAACAACAGACACATATTCAACATCTCAATGTCCAATCAAAAGGAGGGAGAAAGGGGAGGACAGAGAAAAAAGAAAAGAAAAAAAACCCCACAGAAGTCACTCCTCCATACAGTCACGTATTCCAAAGAGAAAGCACTGCCAAGCATCAATGGTAGAAGGCTTGGCCCCATTGATTCGTGCTGTTGTATATTCACAAGACACTATTTGCAGGAGGCTACGGATCCAATATGTTTTCCCACACATATGCGGTGTAAACCAGTTCTGTATTATGGTCTTTTTAGCAGCTGTAAAACCAGCAAACAACAATTTTTTTTTGCATCAAACTTATACAAAGACCAGAGTCATCATTAAGAAGACATAAACATGGGTTAACTGACCAATCAATTTGCAGTAAGGATGATAGAACCAGGTTTACATGTGTCCATAGACTGGAAGTGATAGGACATTCCCAAAACATATGCAGAAAGGTACCTGATGATGTAGTATTACATATATGGCAGTTGAAATTCGATTGTAGCTTCATTTTGAATCTTTTGTAAGGAGTTATGTATGCTCTATGAATGACTTTGAAGTGAATAAGACGATGAGCCAGATTTTTAGATGTTAAACTGAGATTAGACCACACCCACTCCCAGTCGACAGATAAATTAAAGTCAGATAATTCCTTGTTCCAAATAGTTTTAGCAGAAAGAGGTTTTATAGTGTAATCAAGAATCTTATTATATATTAAGGAAGCAGATGGCCGACCAGCAGATGGTGCAATCCAGTCCCGTATGGGATGAGAGGAAACATGAGAGGACCAAGGAACGCCATACGCTTTGAGAGCAGAACGTAGTTGAAGAAAGACAAAATATGCAGATGCTGGTAGACAAAATTTGGTTCTTAATATCTGAAATGAACATAGGCCCTGGTTATCATAAATATCACCGCATGTGTTTACACCCAAAGAAGACCAAGAGGGTTGAGATTTTTTAAGCATTTTAATGAACAAGATTTTCTACGCGATCTCTACCATAGTGATTTGGGTGTTGTTTCATGCATGCCAGATGTTATTCTGGCTTGGGATTATTTTAAATCGACATTCACATCCATATGTGATAAACACATTCCAATCAAAAGACTTAGGATAAGTGGTAAAAATAACCCTTGGTTCAATGACACTGTTTCTACCTTTATAAAACAGAGGAATGCTGCTTGGGCTAAGGCAAAGAACTCCTATAGAGCATTACAAAATAAATGCACAAAATTAATCAAAAGTGCAAAACATGATTATTATCTGTCTGCGATAAATGAAAATTTAAATAAAAATAGTTTTGGAAATTAGTCGTCTACTTCAGCATCAAATCTGTCATTTAAATTTCCAGACCTTCTTAAAGTTAATAATATTGTGGTTAAGGGCAAAGAAGCTATTGCAGATAATCTTAATAGTTATTTTATTTCAGTTGGCTCCACCTCTGAGTCTATTAATTCAGGTGTTAATACTTGTAAAGTATCTGCAGAACCTATCCAATATTGCCTTTCACAATCATTTAATATTGTGCCTATTACTACCGCACAGGTTTACGAATCTCTAATCAAACTAGATAAAAAAAAAAAAAAAAAAGAAAAAGGCAGGAATCGATCACATTGAGCCCTATCTCCTAAAATTGGCAGCTGATCTCGTAGCAGAACCTATAGCCTCTTTATTTAATTTAAGTCCGTTCTCCAATACGGTCCCAAAAATGTGGAAATTGGCAATGGTTACTCCTTTATTAAAGGGCGGAGATCCTGAAGATCCAAACATTTATCGTCCTATATCTAGATTGCCAGTTTTAGCGAAAGTTTTCGAATCATTAATAAACGACCAATTAAAACAATATCTGTCAGCCAATAATATTCTTCACGATTATCAGTCTGGATTCAGAACAGGGCATAGTACCATTACTGCAGCCATGTCAGTGTCAAATGATATTATAACCTCTCTAGATAGCAAAAAGTCATGTGCTGCTTTATTTGTCGATTTATCAAAAGCTTTCGATTCTGTAGATCATAAATTATTGTTACAGAGACTCAGGTTTATTGGCCTTAGTGAAGCAGCTTTAAATTGGTTCGAAAATTATCTTTCAGATCGTACTCAATGTGTGTCCGTGGAAAACTACAATTCACTAGGGATGCACGATATTGCATTTTGGCCGATATTCAATATGCCGATATTTTCAAACTAATTTTGTCCGATCCCGATACCGATACCGATATATATACACATATTTTCCCCCTGATATATTTACACTTTAATTTTACTGAAGAGAAATCCAAGTCTCTCTCCTGTACTACCTTTACCATATTACACTCATGTGTTGTAGATAAGGCAATACACAAGACAAACAAAACAACATTTGATTCTACCATAAATGTATAATTTTACAAATGTAGACAGACATTCACCCCTGAAAAATAGGCAAATTATTTCACTTTGAGAATAAATGATATGCCAGTGCCACATTTTATTTTTAAGTTCAGACTTCAAACTTCAGTCCTTAGGAGTAAAATAAATAAAAATAAATTTTCAAATAATTTTTTTTTACATCTTCTACTTGAACAGGTCTACCAAATGCTCCCGTTTTCAGTGCTGATGCAGTGGCGACCCGTTCCAATAAAGCAACTAAAAGCTGTCACAACGAACCGCAAAAGTAATGATTATGAATATGTCAAATATAGCAAGGAGACATTTTAATTGTTTATTAATGAACAAGTGTTTTCTGTGTCGGCTGCAAAGATGAAGCTGACGATGACTCGCGATCTTGTTCAATCTAGACAAAAATGTTGTCTCTTAGCGCTACGAAGACTCTAAATGTATAACTTAACTAAAGGTGTACCATTTCTAGGCGTGTTCCCCGAACCATACCTTAGGAAGCTGCTTAAGAAATTCCTTCTTGCGTGCGCCGTTACCCGGTGCTGTCCGTGGCGATGCTGCTGAATCTGCTGATATCGACGGCTGGAGAATCAGTTATTCTCTCGTGCAGGGGCTGCTTCACTGCGTTATGTGAGAAAGTGCTGTTCTTTATAAGAGAAGCTCTTCAGAAATAGTGGAAACTGCATTTATTAGCACTCATGGGATATTAGAAAAAATTATCCAAACTATAATGGCCTATAATAGCCTAGCCTACATATTTTAAAATTGTATCATATATTGCTGCCACAATAACCATTTCAAATGTTTACGTGCTTTCTTCTCTTTCCCATTTTTGTTCGCTGAGGTGGAGCTGCGATGAAATATTGTTCTTGTAAATACTTTCCAGCATTCAGTAATAAAAGTGTACATCGTACATACGGTGCTCGGCAGTGATCAAAAAGGATTTAAACAGTGAATTTTGAATCTCTTCTTGTAAACTGTGGATTTGGAAGGCAATAAAATCACAGACGTACCCCTGTACATGTTGAAAATACCGTACGATGAGCCTGATGAAGACCTGAGGGTCGAAACGTTGCCTTAATAAACCCTTTTGGAGCAGTAATTTTCAGTGTGCGGACTTCACACTTCTTTATTTTGAAAATACCGTACGACCATGAGAAACAATTGCCGTCTGAATAGGGCTCAACTGGCAGTGCTTTCACTGGCCTTTGAAAGCTCTCTGCGGACGGCACGTCTTTTAGCACAACTATTCGCTGTATCGCTGCCATAGTTTGAGCAAACTCCCCAGCACAATCATTCCCTTTAAATATGGACTGCATTTATATAGCGCTTTCACAGACCTATGGCCACCAAAGCGCTTTACATACAGCCTCACATTCACCCATTCGACATAATCAGAGCCTAACAAGCAGAATAATCATCAGGAATAAACAAATATTCTCTGAAAACATTGGACACTACAATATTTTAAGTATTATATACAGTACTTTAATGTACAATTACACCTGAATAGACTGAATAGATCTCTTGTGCTCCTAAAAGCTTCTGTCGACAAAGTAGTAGCAGCAGGTAAATTCAGATAAAAAAATAAAAATAAACATAATTTAATATCACTAAAATGAAATAGAAAGCTGCGATTACAGACGCTTAAAATCCACACATGTAAACACAACACTGACGTCTTCACTTCCAGGAGAAGAAGCTGTCAGTCAAAGCCTCAGTAGCCAATGAGAACTCACTGCCACTAGCCCCGCCCCCACAAGAGAAATGTGTCAGAACGGTGAACGAAAACTCCAGAAGCGTAAACGAAAACTCCAGAAGCGTAAACGAAAACTCCAGAAGCGTAAACGAAAACTCCAGAAGCGTAAACGAAAACTCCAGAAGCGTAAACGAAAACTCCAGAAGTGTAAACGAAAACTCCAGAAGCGCAAATGAAAACTCCAGAAGCGCATTTGTAGGTTCAGATCAGCGATTGAAAGATGAGAAATAGTTAGCAAAACATGCAGTGTATTAAAAACGAAGTAAACAAATTTGCCTGCGATTTATTCTTTTTCAGTTTCAAAGATATTTTATTCAGTTTCAATTTATATTTCCATTAGTTTCTTGAAAAGCTACGTTCATTATTATTGGCACAAGAATAATTCCATACTAAAGCACTACTAGAAAGTATGACATGTAGCGACAATGGGTAGAAAGCAACCACCAACTAATCTTCTTTTTGAATATTAATTCAAATTCTCTACTTCTCGATGACTGAGGGGGGAAGATTTGTTCAGAACGTCTCATGATCATCACCGGTCTGACTAATTGAAGGAGCCCCCGGCACTAACACATAACTGGTCAATGGCTAGCTTTGTGGCCTACTACGGACTGGTTAAGATAAAGACAGTGTCCGCACATTCCAGAGTCAAATCACCAAGACCAGAGCCATAAGTCACCCATCCCGGTGCCAGAGAGTCTGCAAAAGACCCTTTAGAAGAAGAATCGACACCAGCAGATGTTACTGAAACCCCCGACAACATTCCTGAACACCTCCTCATTAAGACCTCTGAACAAACAGAGTTCTGTCTCTTCACCAGAGAACTGATTCTTATCAATAACTATACATAAAATCATTCAAGAACAATTTTCAATGGACTCATGATCAAACAATCATGCAACTACCTAATCCTGGGCTGTTTCCACCACTTATATGTATATTTTAATAAGATAATATGTTTTGATCCCATTTAATTCAGGTAATAGTTATTATATTAACTATTAGAAGGAGTGAATGAATGAAAGTGTGTACTGTTTCATATCAATGCTATCTTACGAACACAACTAGCAAGATGGCTTGAATGATATCGGTGTAATATGTTTTGATCTTCTTTTAATTAGAAATCATGTCTAAACTGTGGCCCCTGTTCTCTCTGTTAGTAAGGAGAGCACAGATAAGCATGATTTACGATCAGAACTGAAAAGAACGTCACCTCCTAAATTCAGCCAGTGTCTAATTGGCCAGAACTCATCCTGGAGGTTGGACAAAATTTTAGTTTAAAACCTTAGACCCAAAAACAAAGCTCTCTCTCTCGCTGCTCTCGAAGCTCTCTCTCGGTTCTCGCTCTGAAGAAGAACTCTCAACAAATGCAGAAAAAGATGAAGATCTAAAGCAAGACTTGTAACCATGTAACTGAAGAGCAGACCAACCCAAATTAAGATCAGATGGGTTAGATTCATTTCCAGTCATCTAACTACTCTCCATATCTCATTTCATTTCTTTCTTTGTGTTATTTTCCCTTTCCGATTGAAAGTCTCGGTTTTAAGTTAAGTTTTGCGGCAAAGCTTCGGTCAACGATTTACGGCTGCAACGAACACTTTCAACTTCAAAGACTTTTCATTCAGCAGCTCCAGCACACCACGTGACTGGAACGCGCCACAGACATTTATCCAAGCACGAGGAGGCCAGCCGACGGACGAACCAAGGGAAACCCCCTTCTTATGCTACAAAGGGAATTCCAAAAGGGAATCCCCAAAAGCAAATACGCAAGTAGACTACCTCCAGACTTTTAAAATCTTAACTGGTGTATTTATATAACTTTAATAACCTGCCTAAAACGATAGAAGGGTTAAATTAATGATTGATGGTTCGTTCAGGTCATGTCTAGTGCATATGGAATCGTGAGATTTCATCCTTTCACTCTTAAACCCACTCTTTCCTCACTCTATCCCTTTCTGCAACGCGTATGAATGTGTGTGTGTGTGTTTGTGTTAGATATTAGCTTATGTGTTATATATAATCAATAAAGTATTGTTTGTATTTGAAAAGAGATTACTTGTGTATGTGCTTATCAGATTTATTGTCTTTAACTTCGATTTAAGTTACCTATGCTGTTACCCTTAATTTACTTCGTAATTTATTGTTAGCTGGGGATTGAGTCTTTCTTGACCAGGAAGATATTATATTTCCTAGAGTTAATACTTGTTTATGCTTTCTGTTCATTGGATGAACTGATAAAATGATCATGCTATTGATTCTGCTACAGTAAATTCTGAAAATAATTAAAATTAATTAAAATATTAATTATTGGTCATATTCCGTTATGAATAATAATTACTAATATTTATACGTGGGCGTATAAACGCTACAGACATTACCTGTTTTTTTGGACATATACATTAATTTATACATTAAATAAGCTACCATTGTTCACAGTTTATGAACACGCGCCATCCCGCGGTAGTGTGTGTGTATTGTTGCGCAGTGGCGTGCGAACTCGACTTGAAAACGAATGCCTTTGCCTGCCGTAGACACAGTTAACCAGTTTAAACATGCTTGCAGAAATATACATTTGATTATATTTTGGAGAACAGACAGAAGAAGATCCGTCGATGTACTTTTGTTTTGTTTTTTGTGTTCAGATGTTAAAGGCACACTATGTAGAAATTGTGTTTTTGTCAAACAGCGACCCCTAGAGTCGCTGTGGAATACTTGCACTGTCGTAAATATCCGATTTACACTATTCCACTACCGATCTACACTATATAGCTCGTTTACACTATTTACAACCTCTACGTTAGGCTTATTTATGTCCTGATAATTATGTGAGATATTGAAAACTGTTCTCATGATAATCGCAGGAATCAACGTCAACAGCGTCGTCTGATATCCCTCAGGACTACGTGATAAATACACCTCACAACACCTGAGTTCAGCTGACAAACTAGTTCGTGAGGCAAGCTAGGCAATAAAACATAGCGCAGATAACACGTAAGAGAAACGAGTGTTTGTTAGCAAGTCTGTTAACAGCTCTGATAATCGAAGCTATAGCTAGACATATGTGGAAATGATTGGACTGGTCTAATTATCAACAATGGATGAATGAACAGCATCGTAAAAAATGACAGCCTACTACAAGCAAGAGCAACAACATACAACGCTTATAGTTTACAAATAAGAGATTTATTTACTGGTCACTTGATGCGTTTTCTCAGATCGGATAGCTATCTGATTTATCAAAACGATTCCATTTACACCTGGTCACATAAATGTGTTTTTGCGAAACGGATTTAAATTCGATCTTCAATTCCCGCGTTATATGCAGATTTAATGGAGTGCACGTCACCGAAAGCAACAGATTGAGCTGCATTTTATTGATCATCAGCTAAAATTTCACAATCAAAGACCGCAATAAGAGAGAGCAGTAACAGCCCTGGGAAGATCATTTCATATCTTAACTTTTAATGATGATGATTGTGTGTTTAGCATCTGCGACTTACTTTCACTGTGATTTGCGATAGTTTGCACGTTGGCTTGATGAACAGATGCTCAGTTGCTCATCTGCGGTGATGCGTGTTCCAGTAGCGTCGTCATATCTGGCTATAACATATTGCCTATAACAGGGGTTTTCAAATTGGGTGAATGTGAGCCTCCCCTTAGAGTAGGTAAGGACAGCTGAGCCCCCCCTTCCCCAAAATTCCTTCCGCCTGCCCTAACCCACACGCGCCTCTGCAGTAAATGCCATCTTTTGGGTGTTCCAGGCAATGATGAGTTTCAATAACAACTGATAAAATGTAAATATTATTTTATTTCCACAACTTTCTTAAAAGTGCATTCATAAACGATTCTATGGAACAGCAAATAATTTCCAACTTCATGCAGGCCTAATTGAGGCTACTTTTAAAATCCCTGAACATCAGTAGGCCTAACCACAAGTCAACAAAACATGCTTTAACTTGTGCAATCGGCGCCAGAGCCACCGCCGACAACACCTGACGGCTGAAATCTGCACGGTGTGTCTGGGCTTTAAGCGCACATTTGAAGGAGATGCACATCATCTGAAACAAAATCAGCAGTGGTGGAAAGAGTACTGAAAAAACATACTCAAGTAAAAGTACCATTACATTCCCAAAAATATAGTGTGAGTAGAGTAAAAAGTACTTTTCCAAACAAACTACTTGAGTAAGAGTAAAAAAGTAGCTTATTTAAAAGTACTCATGAGTAGTGAGTAGCGAGTACTGAGCTGCGGATTCTACCCCCTTATAATAAACAATGTGCACTAAAATTAATACATTTAAAAAAAAAATGCACTTACTGTAATTCACATTATATTTTGTTCTTTGTCAGAAAGATTGAAGAATATCTATCATCCATCTTTTTAAAATGCATCAAATCAGTAAACTCATCACCATTTAAATCATATTGTTTGAAAATAAATTTCGCTTAAAATTAGGTGTAAGGCCACTGAGCCTGAGCATGCACATAAATATAAATATTCATAACTGTGCAAAGAATTCAAAAACCTTTAGAAACTCATATGATAGTTCAGCATCACACACCATGAGATGGGTTAAATAGAGAGATTAAAAAATACCCGATTTCTCTCCAAAACGGTACCAGTTTTAGTGTTTTGATAAATGAGAATCACTAATATTATCAGATTAGCTCACCTAATGCACTGGAAAAGGCTAAGATAGTGAGCTAACACTGTAATTCCATGCTATTAAATATGTAAAAGTAAATGCACATTGTTCTAGAAGGGTGGCATCACCCCTTACATTTTACACGGCTACATTTACTCATATTGTAATGCTGATAATATAATTTCTAAGGAAAATTGTGCATTAAATAGGGAAGTTATATCCGGGAAACTTTTACAAAAGAAACACACAAACACACACACACACACACGTCTCTTTGTAGTCTCGGCGAAGCTGTTTTATCAGCAGCATCCACACACAAAAAAACTAAAGTTGAACATGAAAAATGTTTTTGCGCAAGTGCACTTGCCAAATGAAGACGGATTGTATGAAATGGATCAATAAAAAAATAAAAAAACGTTGTTTATTAACGAGCTGTAGTCACGCACTGACAGAAATGCAGTTTAAGTTAACGCCATGGTTCATAAGTTGCACTGATACTGAATCTGGCGACATGGCGAGCGTGAGACGCGGCAGTGCACAGATCGTGACGCACGTCTCTATATAATGAGATTGTGAAGTAAATGGGAGCGGGAATTCACCACATTATGAACTCGTCACGCAATTATAAATGTAATCATATTAAATCGTATATATATTCCACCCCATACCCGCTACAATTGAGAATCACTTTAAACATGCAGACGCCTGTTGAGACAATTTGATGTATATTCCACACAACAAAACAATATACAATAAGATTCGTTAACAATGTAGGCTACCTCCTGGTGTTCTTCTAAAATGAATGCGAGCCACAAATCCGTGAGTAACGTTACAGTTTACAAACCCGTGGGAACGGATTGCGAAAGGGACACGGTACAGATTGCAAAAACTGAAGGCATGGTTTAAGTCTGAGAGCGCGGATTAGAAGCTCGTGGGTACGGTTTATTAATCCGTGGGCACGATTTGTTAAACTGAACAGTTTGAGAATTCATGAGTAGCTACTGTTTATAAACTGAGCGGACGGATTGCAAAACCGTCGCCACGGATTGTTTTTTTTTTTACTCACGCAGGTGACTTCCCGGGCTCCGTATCCTCCCTTAATGCTGACTTCTGTTGACTTGGGACAAGAGAACAACGCATTTTAAAGCTAATACTGGCACACACAATTACCGATATCAATAGAGCTGCATACAGTTATTTTTTTCTTTGCGTGTCGCGCCTCCCCTGTGGCTCTTTGGCGCCCCCCAGTGGAGGTGCGCCTCACCTATTGAAAACCGCTGGCCTATAACACGCTCTCACACTTTTTTTTTTTTTTGCATTTTTGGGAGGAGTACAATTTACATATGTGGTTTCAACAACCAGATGCATTTACACTTGTCCAGTTTCATCTGGAATGCGTCTCAGACCTCCTCCTGAAGTGGTTTGAGCGATCGGATTCAAATCCGTCTTGAATGCGTTTCGGAGGGCATTTACACCTGGTCTTTTCACGATCGGATAGCTATCCCATCTGAGAAAACGCATGAAGTGGCCAGGTGTAAACAGCCCCATTACAAAAACATACGCACGAAAGCCGAAAACAAACGCTGGTTGGCCTCTCACGTCCAAATTTGAGGAAGTGGTGGGGGAAGTGACGTATGCCGTAAAGCAGTCAAATTTTGTAGTTCTTTTTGTGCTCTGGTTACTACCCGAACCCTGAAGTTACGTAGTGCCAGTAAAAGCGATACAGACCCCGTCAGGCTATGGCAGACGTGTCATTCAACCTATTGTAAGTCGATGTACCATCACAAGGGTCTTGGAAATATATTATGAAGGTTGAAAAGCTACATTGTGTGCCTTAAAGTAGCGGTCATGAGCGCGTGCACATGTGAAGAGTTTTAACTCTTTCTTCTCTGTCAATTACATGCCTTTGAATGCAACACTCTGCAGATTCACTTTATTTCGACATTGTCTAATAATCCAAATGTAGTTGTATAAGTTACTATTATACAAACCAAAGGACAGGCAATGATTTTCAGGCTATACAGATGGCAGAAATAATGCTCGTCTCTTCTGTTTTTGTTGCAAAGATAGCCTATCTACTTATGATAATAATAGTCAATTAAATAAAAAATATATGTATATTTTATATATATGACGACTTCATGATGCAAAAGTAAAAAAAGTAGATAGGCTATCTTTGCAACAAAAACAGAAGAGACTATATATATATTTATATATGATCTGAAGTAACTAGCTACTTGAGTAGTTTTTTCATTGGATACTTTTTTTACTCTTACTCAAGTAACTATTACAGTTTTTCTCGATTGCTTAAACACATTTCTTGAAACTATGCCTCATATTCTCAAAACTGTAAACACAAATCCATAACGTCTCACCCAATTCCCCAAACATCCTATTTTCAGGTCAAAATGAAGCTCTACTCTCAAAACCATTCACTCTTGCTGAAAAACCAAACTTTGGCCTCAGACAGGACACACAAGCCCTCAAAATCACACACTACAACATAGTCTAACACACTGGTAAGTTATGTTGCTTGTGGTTCCCCCCCTCACAAACCTTTTCACATGATGAACACAAAAGACACAACCAATGGATACATTGGCACATTTTTATTCATTCATGTACTACACACACACACACATTTTTTTTCTCTCAAATTTTTTTTTTTTTTTTTTCATATTTACTGTAAGATGTGTGTGACCATCATATGACAGTGAAAGAGCACACACAAACCTTATTCTAATATGGAAGTGTATTGGAATGGTAAATAGTGTTGGTAGGTGACAGGAGGGCCACCACTCAAGGAGGCAATAATGAACACATCTAAGAATGTTCCAAATACCATCATTGGCCTAGAAAGATAACATTCTGGGAGTCAAGACTATAAAGGATGAAGGATGCCCTCCCTTCACTGTCACACTCTGTGTCACTCTGTGTTACTGTACGACTGCTGGCCTTTTCTTGCAAGAAAATAAATCTCATCAAAGACTATTGTAAATGTTTGTTTCTTATTCAGTGATATAATTTTGTTTGCCACCACACCTCCCTGAAGGTTCTCGAGGCGACGGTAAAGCAACTCAAATTTGGCCTTACTCGTAGCCCAGCCTCCCTCATAGTCATACCATTGACTAAGACATGGGCAACTAGAGTGGCTTGAATTTCATCTGAGACTGCTTGTCTTCTTGCCCTTCGTCCTCCTCCTCCCTCCTCCTCCTCCTTATCCCTCCTCGATCTCTTCCTTCATGTCTTTCTGGATCCATTGTTCCAAAACTCAATAAACTGATTTGGGCCCCTTTATCTATCTATTGAAGGATCTGATTGATGTGTGTTAAATTTTGACTCTTAGTGTTTCCACTTGGGTAATTGTGTGCTAACTGAGCTGAAGCTGTGCTGATTCGAGTGAACAATATTGAGTGCTAGTGCTTTATACATGACAACATGGTGTAGGGCAATGAGAAATGAAGGGATTTGTGTGTAGACTTTTGCAGTGACAGTTCAACAAATTTGACCCATGTGTCAAAACAGGGAATAGTGTTTATAGTTTAGTGAAATGGGTGTGCTTTTTGATAAATGGCATTATGGTTTTGAAATTTTAGTTCAAAAGCCTGGTTATAGTGTTTAAGCAATCGAGAAAAACTGTAAGATTATTACTTTTACTTTGAGTAAATATTTCTATAAGTATTTGTACTTTTACTTAAGGACAGTTTTTGGATACTCTACCCACCTCTGCTTACAGAAGGTATACTTAACTAAGAACGTTTGTGGAAACATGTGAAGAGTTCAGATGCAAAAGCCTCTAAGTGCCATCTGAAATTTTCTTATAGATTGATCATTTTTATCAAGCTCATATTTAAATTCAGTAATTTCATTTAAATGACAATTAATATCTACGTAGCAGCCTACGTTCCTGCTGGATCCTGCAACCTATCTGGCAACCTGGAGTCAGGAGGGAGGGGGAGGGGATACACCGCTCTACAGTAATTTGAAAGTGATTGCAGTACCAGTTTTGGCCACAATCTTACATACGGCTCCTTTAACGATAAGGTGCAGCTTAAGGTGTAACTTAAGAACGACTTAAGAAGGATTCGGGAAACGCAGCCATGATCATATCACCCCCGTATTAAGATGCATTGGTTACCAGTTTCTTTTAGAATTAATTTTAAGATTTTATTATTTGTTTTTAAATGTTTACATGGTACAGCCCCTCCGTATATTGCGGATTCAGGAGCAGAAGTCAAAGAGACTTTTACAATCTCAGTCACTGGATCAGTCTATCACAATATATCAGATTAGCATCTACCCTTAGTGAGCTCAAAAGACATTTAATCATACATGAGTCATGTCTTTTGATCATACATGAGTGTCGAGGCACTGTTGTCACAGGTGTGGGTTTTAAGAGTTTGAAGATGGTTTAGGTGTATTTAAGACTCCTCAGAGTCTGTGGGTCTTTATCTGTGAGTAGGTATTTTGCAAATTCTGTATTAATAATTATTTGTTTATTATATTTTAATATTTCATTGTTTGTGCAGCACTAGGTAAACATTGTTGCGCTATTATGTGCTTTATAAATAAACTGAAATTGAAATTTAAAATTGAAAGAACAATGGAAAATTCATAAAGGTTTCATAGCTTCATGAAGCGTGTTTCGAAAGCTCCCGTCACTGCACCAAACATTTTACATTTTGTGAAATACAAACTGAACAGTTCTGAACAGTTCTGATTCTGATGTCAGAAAAAAAACATTGTTCTGCCTCTACAGAAACTGAAATAATTATTGACCCATGATCAAACTGTCTTAATCAAATATTTAAAGCTTTATATCACGTTTTAATTGTGTGTTTTTAATTCGCCGTTTAATTAAAATTAAATTGTTGTGGCTCTGTGTGACGCTGAGGGAAACATTTTAAAAAAAAAGTGATATTATAAATAAATGAGCAATACTCACGTCAGTGTGTTGAGTTGACAGTGTATATCCTGCAGTAGAGCAGCGATCTGATTCACTCGTGTGTCTCCTAGTTCATGTACACTCAGATTCAGCTCTCTCTGGAGTAACGGGTTTATACCCACAACTCTATTCACATACTGACAGGCTTCCTCTGCAGCAGGACTCACAAACCTGCAGAAGAGGCAATTCAGTTCTCAAATAAATGTCCAGCTTATTATATAACTAAAATAATATATTAGTTATGAATATTTAGCCTGCATAGAGCTAATTTAGTTAATTATTTGATCCCGTCTCACCTCAGTGTCTTCAGTTGACAGTCTGGATCCTGTAGTAAATCATTGAGCTCCTTCACTCCTGATTGTCCAGGATCATTTCCTGTGAGATCCAGCTCTATCAGGTGTGAAGGGTTTGATCTCAGAGCTGAAGCCAGAGCTTTATAACCTTCTTCTGTCACTCTGCAGTTAGAGAGTCTAGAACAGAGAGGAAAACATTCAGCTGATTAATCAGTTATACCTGAACAATATAAATCTGAATGATCGCTCTTCCAGTCTCCTCTACAATAAGGAAGCCCCTCTTTCTGGTGGTCTATGGCACATTCAGTGGTGTTTCACTGGTGTATTGCATGGATAAGTGCAGTGATTCCCCCCCGGGCGCTTCAGCATAAAGAGCAGTTTCCCTAAAAGAGCAAAACTGATGTTGAGCGTCTTTTTAAAGATGCCTTTCCGTCCGTGTGTTTCTAGATGCGGTTGTTCCCTGTCCTCATCTGATGGCCACGATCTCACATGTCTGGGCCAAGAGTGTGCTGAGATAGTGTTTGTGGATGGTTCATGTCCTCACTGTGAGAACAGGACCATGTTGACCCTGCGGTCTGGACTGTCCTTCCTCGTGAAGGCTAGAGTCTCTCTGCTGTTACCCAGCACTGCCTCTGCACAAAGCAGAGCCGCCAATACGGTTAACACTGTAGGAGACCCATAATGTCTATTTGACCTTTAGCTCGTATCACAACTAAACTGTGTTGACGGTTATCATCATCATGACAGAGCCCATAGCATTTGATCTGATCTTGATGCAACAAATTGTCCAGCTTATTATATAACTAAAATAATATATTAGTTATGAATATTTAGCCTGCATATAGCTAATCTAGTTCATTTTTTGATCCCGTCTCACCTCAGTGTCTTCAGTTGACAGTCTGGATCCTGTAGTAAATCACTGAGCTGCTTCACTCCTGATTGTCCAGGATCATTTCCTGTGAGATCCAGCTCTATCAGGTGTGAAGGGTTTGATCTCAGAGCTGAAGCCAGAGCTTTATAACCTTCTTCTGTCACTCTGCAGTTAGAGAGTCTAGAACAGAGAGGAAAACATTCAGCTGATTAATCAGTTAAACCTGAACAATATAAATCTGAATGATCGCTCTTCCAGTCGCCTCTACAATAAGGAAGCCCCTCTTTCTGGTGGTCTACGGCACATTCAGTGGTGTTTCACTGGCGTATTGCATGGATAAGTGCAGCAATTCCCCACGTGGCGCTTCAGCATAAAGAGCAGTTTCCCTATGTTATGTTCGCTAGTTTCCAATATTTTTTATGGCTGTAAGGAAAATGAGGAAGAGAGCCAAAGAACTCTTCCTGTGAACTAACATAATCAAGAACAGCAGCTATGACCATCTCCATGGTAAGCCCTGTCCCTACCATCCCGTTGGCATGAAGGACTAGCATTTTGGGCATTCGTGGGGTCATAGGGAAGTTACGAATTGGGGACCCCATTTGTTAGCCCCCTGATGGAGGGAATAGAGACGTTATGTACCTCCTGCCACAACCCTGAACTATCCCACTGAATGGCCGGGACCCCGTCTCGGCTCCTCAGCATAAACCTGAATGAGTGGATGTGTGCCGCCATCTTATACAGCTGTATGTACGGGGGAGTTGCTGGGCATGCAGATTCCACTGGCCATTTTTCTAGAACTCAGAGGTGATTGGAACTGACCCCATTTGTCAGTCTTTAACATAATGTCTCTGTTTCCTCTATTAGGGAATGAGGCGTACATTAGTAACCAAGAATTTCTCTTGCGCTGTTGTCTCCAGCATCGCTCTGTCAGTCATCGAGCCTCACTCTCGTCATGTGACTCCTGTGGCTCAACTTACCTCAGTATCTCTAATTTACACTTCTTCAGCCCAGTGCAGAGCAGCTTCACTCCTGAATCCTGCAGATTATTATTGTTCATGTTCAGCTCTTTCAGATTGGCATCTGATCCAAGAACTGCAGCCAGAGCTGAACAGCTTTTATCTGTTAAGTTACAATCATTTAACCTACAAGGGAAATAAATCACATCACAGAATTAGATGGAGCACATTCAATACTTTTTTCAAAAAATAAATATTAAATATATTTTCCATTATAATTTTTTTACATAAACACTTTTTACATAAACTAAGCATTTAAAATATCAAATTATTGGGAGATACAGTAACAACCGATAATGTATTAGTAATGTATAATGTATGTATAGCCTGTTTTATAAAAATATCAATGTTTTATATTATAACCTTTCAAAATTTCAGAAAGATTTCATCTTTCATTTTGGCAATATAAATAACATATGTACCAAATAGCATTCTTTCCCCCAGTTTGGGTATATGAATAAAATATATACTTTTTTCCCCTCAAGTATGAGTATGAGCTAATATATAATTCTATATAAATCATAACAGTCTGGTGTATCATATAATGTAAAACATGCAAACATTTTTACAAGGTATTTTATATTTTTTCTAAAGGTTTGATAAACTGTCTCCACTAAAATAAAAAAAATAAAAAAATCTGACTATTATTTCATATATCTCAGGCTTTACAGGGATAAGTTCACGTTCATGATGAGGAATCACTATAGAGTCATGTAGATGAAGACATTTTCAGATGAGAGCAAAACATGACAAAATATATTAAAAGACTCACAGAGCTCTTCTGGAGGTTTTGATGACTGCCGATAATCTAATGAGACACTCGTCTGACTTCTTGAATTTCTGAAGCTCAAACTCCTCCAGCTCTTCCTCTGATGTCAACAACACAAAGGCTAAAGCAGACCACTGGGCAGGTGAAAGGTCACCAGATGAGAGACTTCCTTTGCTAAGGTGGGTCTGAATCTCTTTCACCAGAGTTTGGTCGTTCAGTTCATTCAGACAGTAGAACAGATTGATGGATCTCTCTGCAGGAAGATTATCTTCTAATTTCTGCTTGATGTACTGAACTATTCCCTTGTTGCTCTGGTCATTGCCATCTTGCTGTGTCAACAAACCTCGTAAGGGTCGTCGATTGGACTGGAGTGACAGACCGAGGCGGAAGCGACGGAAAATGTTCAGGTGTCCATTGTCCCTCTCGAGCGCCTTGTCGTCTTGCTGTGTCAACAGACCTCGTAAGAGTCGTCGATTGGACTGGAGTGACAGACCGAGGAGGAAGCGAAGGAAAAGGTCCAGGTGTCCATTGTCACTCTCGAGCGCCTTGTCCACTGCAGTCTTGAGAAAATCAATCATGGTTTCATTTCTGTTTTTCTGTTCTGTAGACTCATGATCAAACACACTTGTCTTGTTGATGTCTAGAAACAGATGTGCATAAAGGGCTAGGGCTGGGCGATAATTCGATCTCGATACGGGATCGCGATAATATTCTGAACGATTTCGATAATATGCTTGGGACGTATTATTCGATATCACATGAAAAACTAAGCGCAACAGTATCTGCCGGCTGCCGTATCTGCCGGCAGGGCACGCCCACTTCTCAGCGAGCACCTTGGCTACAGTAAACAGAAGGAGACTGAGAGAGAGGGAAAAAAGTTGTAAAAAGGATAAAAAAAAATGAACGAAACTGAAGTTGAGGACAGCGAAAATAATGCCGAATGTGAAGGCGACATCACTACATAACTCGAGACCGAAGACATTGTTGAAAAAAAAGGTAACACGACGTCAATTGTGTGGACGCGTGGTTTGGATATGGCAGACAACTGACAAGCTGAGCCATATAGCATTAATTATCACAGGCGATCCCGATCCGTGATAATTAATGCGATATGGCTCAGCTTGTCAGTTAACTACGTCTCTGTGTTGGTAAATGCTGCTCCATCTGAAAGCAGGTGATGGCGATTTACTACTAATCAAGGAACCGGCTTTACTGACGAGATGTGCCTAACAATGTCATGCGATATATCGCCCAGCCCTTGGTTTACTATGTTTACATATTTGTGCAATTTTGGCTCAGATTTCATTCTACTTATAAAACAATTCTAGAGATCTACCTTAATCTTACAGGTAGTATTTGTGCCAGGGCCATGTTTACTCTTTTTGTAGGCTACTTGAGATGTTCACTGTCCAGCCAAAGCAATTTGATGTGATAGTTGTCACAGCTGTTAGTTTATATACAATGTTTCAATAAGTAAAAGTTTGTATTATTGTATAAAGGGAGATGACTCATGTTTGCAATTACAAATGATGTGCACAACCTTTTATTTTTGTATTTTTCAATACCTCCAAATACGCTGCTCTCTTGACCAATAGAAAGATTCATAAATGTGGGAGTGTAATGTGAATCCTTTGGCTGCATGAAGACCTTAACAAAAATATTTTGTGCTCATTATTGAAAGGCATATTGTTTAATTTTTTATGTTATTAAACTTTATTCTAAAGTTTCAGTGAATATCTTGTTTCTTCAAGCTTCAGGATGTCCCTTACACTGGCAGCATCTGCAAAAACTACATATCGTGATAAGAATCGAGATCGATCAATATGGAAAAACATATCGTGATAAAAAAAAAATCCATATCGCCCAGCCCTATAAAGGGCTGCAATAAACTCTTGAATGCTCAAGTGAACAAAGCAGTACATGGTACCAAGAACGATCCCTGTTTCCTCCTTAAAGATCTGGGTACACATGCCTGAGTACATTGATGCCTTATAGACGTCAATACCACAGGCTTTCAGGTCTGTGTCATAGAAGATCAGGTTGTTTTTTTCCAGCTGATGAAATGCCAGTTTCCCCAGTGAAAGGATGGCGTCTTTATCCCAGGAAACATCTGGTGTGTATTCTCCATCATACTTTCGGCGGCTCTGCTGGATCTGAAAGCAGAGAAAGTGTGTGTACATTTGTGTCAGGGTCTTGGGAGTGTCTTCAGTGTTTGATTCCTGCAGTGTTTTAGAGATCTCATCAGCCTGAGTGTTTTTCACATCATTATTTCTTTTCTCCTCCAGAATGTTCTGGAGAACCGTGGCTGAAATCCAGCAGAAGACTGGGATGTGGCACATGATAAAGAGACTCTTTGATTGTTTAATGTGATCTATGATTGTGTTGGCCTGATTCTGATCAGTGAATCTTTTTTTGAAGTACTCTTGCTTTTGTGCGTCACTGAATCCTCGTATCTCTGTCAGCCGGTCGATACAGTCAGGAGGAATCTTACTGGCAGCTGCTGGTCTGGTGGTGATCCAGATGAGAGCAGAAGGAAGCAGATTTCCCTTCATGAGGTTCGTTAGGAGAACATCCAGAGAGGCTGGTGACGACACATCACGCCACGTCTCGTTACAATCAAACTTCAGAGGAAGGCGACATTCGTCTAGTCCATCAAGGATGAACAGCACTTTGAATTGATTCCTTCTTGTAAGGTTCAGTCCTTTTGTCTCTGGGAAAAATTGAGTTATAAGGTCCATCAAACTTAGTTTTTCTTTCTCCTTTAAGTTCATCTCTCTGAATGGAAGAGGAAATATGAAGCTGATATCTTGATTTTCTTTTCCTTCAGCCCAGTCCAGAACAAACTTTTGCACAGAGACTGATTTCCCGATGCCAGCGACTCCTTTTGTCAGTACAGTTCGGATCTCCTCGTCTTGTTCAGGAGCTTCAAACAAATTTGTGCATTCAACCTGTATCTCTTGTGCTTCATGCCGCCTGGAAGCAATTTCAATCTGTCTCACCTCATGTTCAGTATTGACCTGTTCACTGCCACCCTGAGTGATATAGAGATCTGTGTAGATGTTATTCAGAAGTGTGGAGTCACCTTGCTTCGCAATTCCTTCAAACACACATTGATACTTCTTCTTTAGGCCACATTTCAGCTGAGGAATGAAGAACAGCTCTTCTAAACACAGGAACAGAAAATAGATAGTTTTAGTCTTCATTTTCTCTCCTACATTTATAAGAGACAATCTGACAGATGATCATGAGTCTCTTACCTTCTAGAGCATCAGCAGCTTCATCTTGCTTCATCTCTCTCAGGTAATGTAGTGTGAGATCAAGAGCTGATTCTGTGATACTGGATCTGTTCTCAATAAAGTCCTTCACAAAGTGTTGTGTGTTCTCTTTGTGTAATATTTTCTTAAACTTCTCCAGTTCATTCTTCAGAAATGTGATTATTTTGCTCTCAAGATCCTACAAACAAAAGTAAGAGAAAAGACACAATTTAAACCAAATTTACATCTACATTTGGTCAACAATTTATTTATAACTTATCTATAACTTATATAATTTATAACTATTATATCTATAAAAAGAAATCCAGTTAAAAGACTAACATGTTACCCAGCTGTTATTTGTAACAAATAGAAAAATAAAAAATATATAAGTGCTTCAAAGGAAAAATAGTGATCTAGAGGAATTAAATTTGTTTTTCAATAACATATTTGTTTTTTGTAAATATTAAACATTTATAAAAATGTGTTTTCCTACCTGGAAGATTCCTAGAAGATTGTCTTTGAAATTCTCTTGGTTCCTGTGAGTCTGAATGTCTGAGTCTAATGTCTCATATTGAAGCCTGTAATCAAATAAATAAAATAAATACTGATTTTCCGGGCAAATATCACAAAAAGAGAAATAAGCATTTGCTGTGAATACTAGGGGTGTCCCCGACTATGGATTTTCATAGTCGAATCAGAATCGTTAAATCTTGTCTATAGTCGACTAATAGTCGAATCATGTGAATGGGGGCGGGGCTTTAACATTTCAAAGCCGCGATGTACAGAAAAATCACAAAGATATAGAAGAAAATGTATAAAAACATTTTGAATCAATAAAACTAAGAAATAACATAAATAACTCCAGAAAGGCCACACTGCAGACAGAATTTACATTTCACATGCAAATCAAATTAAATCGGCTAAATTACCTGTGTGAGCAGGCTCTAAGTAGGCTACAGCACAACATCGATGCACCGAAAAAATAAACAATTAATTTACAAAATGTAATTAGAACAGAATATACTTTTCTAATACATAAAAATACAAAACGAAATAAATCAGAATCAAGTCACAACATGAGGAGCAAATGTGTGCAAAATGCCTAAAGTATATTATATATTATATATAATATATATGTATATTATATTCAGTACATATCTATCTGTAAACATTCTGTTTATAGTAATAGCCATCTGTATATTATTATATTCAGTACATATCTAGCTGTAAATTCTGTTCACAGTAATAGTTATCTGTATATTATATTCATAGGACAATCTATCTGTAAATTTTTGTTTATAATAGTATTCAACTCTATATTTATTCAGTACATATCCATGTTCTGCACTTATGAACCACTGTATATCCTGCACTTGCTGCTATTGCACTTCTGGTTAGACCTAAACTGCATTTCGTTGCCTTGTACCTGTACTTGTGTAATGACAATAAAGTTGAATCTAATCTAATCTAATCTAATCTAAAGTGCAGGGGAACATATATTCAAAACACAAGCCACAAATAGTTAGATTAGATAACCCTGACAGATCAATAAATAAAATAAAAATAAAGAAATTATTAAAATAACGAGAGTTAGTCAGAATTGTCAACTTTGTCTTTTTAACTGCAGAAACAACAATAAATGCTAAACTGGAGTGGCAGTCTTTTTAGCTAAAAATGTTCACAGCATCCAAAACTCAAATTAGAACCGGCTGAATGTTTTGAAATCACTTGTACCCTACCTGATCGAGAGAACAAATCCAGTCTTTCACTCTGTCTGTGTCCGTTGGAGTCTTTTTAAATTGTGCGCGCGGATAAAATACATTCTAAAACACTTAACGTGAAAAACGTTTAACGACTTAATCTCCTAAAATAGTTAAATTAAAATACGAAAACGCTTTACTATAGTAGGAACGCATTGCGTTCATATTCTGGGTTCATCTGCTTATCTGCAGATAGTATGGTTACTTAATAAAGTGTGTAGGCCTACTGTGTACATGCATTAAGCCACGTTAAAGTGCCTTTTTTGAGCGTTTTAAAAGCTTTTTTCACGTTAATCATTTTAGAATGTCTCGTGGAAAACGTCTCAGGTTACGTATGTAACCCTGGTTCCCTGAGAGGGAACGAGACGCTGCGTCGAGACGCGGTGGGAACGCCCTGCGTGATTGCATCGTGAAGCACGTGTATAATCAGTCCAATGGAAAGACGAGACGTCATAGGCGGGTGACGTCATCGACCAGGAAGCTATAAAGCACCCCTGAAAACAGACCGCGACAGCTTCTGAAAAGCCGAAGCAAGTCGATCACAGGCATGCAGGGAGTATGGCAATGCGACGCAGCGTCTCGTTCCCTCTCAGGGAACCAGGGTTACATACGTAACCTGAGACGTTCCCTTTCAAGGGAACTCGAGCTGCGTCGAGACGCGGTGGGAACCCTATACCCACGACGCCATATGACAAATGCCTGTTCTGTATGAAGACCATGCGCACACTAGGAAACAAGCACCCTAGACCCTGGAGTGGAGCCTAGGTCCAAGTTATAAATCTAACAAATGTATGCGGTGAGGACCAGCCTGCCGCATTACAGATGTCATAGAGTGAAACTCCTGATAATAAAGCCTTAGAGGCCGCCATACTCCTGGTAGAATGGGCCGGGACAGCCAAAGGTGAAGGCTGTCCGGCCGCTTCATAAGCAAGTGAGATAGCCTCAACTACTCACTTGCTCATTATCTGTTTAGATGCAGGGCAACCCAACTAGGTAAGCCGAAGCAGACAAATAATTGCTCTTATACATACGCCACAGGGAGCTCTGTGGACATAAGCATCCAAAGCCCGGACAGGGCATAACAGATTAAGTTTTTCCTGATCTGGGGTATTAAGGTGGAGGACAGAAGGCCTGCAGCACAAAAGACCCACAAATTTAATAGGGACCTAGGAATACAACCCGGCAAGGGGTGAGGAAAGACTACCACCATACCAGGTGCAAATCCAAGTACGTGCAGGCCTCAGCCTCATGTACCACGGAGAAGATGAAATAAGGACCTCTCCTCAGAGATAACCCAGCAAAGAAACATTCATTGCAGAAATCAAGTACTGTACCATAGGGCAGATAGCAAGATTCAGAAGGCGTTCTCCGCACCAGGCAGAGAACAGTTTCCATTTCAATGCATATTCAGTCTTCTCGTGGAGGGAGCTCTAGACTGGAGTATGGTCTCCACGACCTCAGTCGAGAGACCTGAATCTATGAGCTGGGCCCCCTCAGAGACCGAGCCCACAGTATCCATAACTCCAGATGAGTGTAACTCCCGGGAGCAAAGATATCTGGAAATGCGTACAGGTGAAGCCTCAACCACACCTAATACGTTGCATCCAGTTCAAGCAGAGCTGGACGCGTCAGGGAGAACCACATAGAGCAATGCATTGTATAAAACGATGCGAAAGGTAGACTTGAGTCTTGACCGAAGTTCTCCCAAAGGAGCTCCACCACCTCGGGGTGAAGTCTCCATTCCCCGGGCCTCAGCCCCTGCCTCAACAGGATATCTGCTCTGATATACGAGACCATCAGTGCGTTGTCCAGAAGGACAAGCACATGGTGACCTCTCAGGTCTGGCAGGAAGTATTTGAGAGCTCGAAATACTGCCATCATTTCTAGCCGATATATGTGCCAAGAACGCTGATGGTCCCAAAGACCTTTCGCCGAGCGGCCACTCATGACCGCCCCCCATCCCGTGAGGGAAGCATCCGTCGAAAGCATACGCGTCGATAAGAAGCCCCCAGCACTGGGCCCTGGGTGAGGAACCAAGGTTTCTTCCACATGACCAAGGCACGAAGGCATCGCCGCGTGACCTTGATCATGCGAAACGGATTACCCCTCGGAGAAAACCCCTTGGTCCTGAGCCACCACTGCAGAGGTCTCATGTACAGAAGGCCAAAAGAGATACGTTGGACGCAGCTGCCATGAGCCCCAACAGTCTCTGAAACTGTTTCACAGTGAGTGACTGGCCTAGTTTTACCCCCTTTATGGCTGTGAGATAAAACACCCGGAAAAGTGGTCCTCTGAGCTGGGAGGAGCACACTCTTCTTGGCGTTGAGCCACAACCCCAACCTCTTAAAGTGAGACAGAACGACATCTCGATGCCGAACTGCCATCTGCTCGGACTGAGCTAAAATCAACCAATTGTCGAGATAATTCAATACGTGAATGCCCTGGAGTCTCAGAGGAGCCAGAGCTGCATCCACGCATTTTGTACAGGTGCGGGGTGATAAACCTAGACCGAAGGGAAGAACCTGATACTGGTATGCTTCGCCCCCGAAAGCAAACCTCAGGAACCTCCTGTGATGAGGATGGATAGATACATGGAAGTACACGTCCTTCAAGTCTATTGTGACAAACAAGTCCTCGGACTGAGACTGTGACACAATCATATATAGCGTAAGCATACTTTGAACTTGAGATTCTGAAGCCTGTTGTTTAATTGACGCAGGTCTAGAATAGGACGCAACCCCTCATCCTCTTTCGGAACAATGAAGTAATGGCTGTAAAACCCTGACTGTCTGATGGGAGGAGGAACCCCTTCTATAGCTCCTTTTGCAGAAGTGTCAGTACTTCCTGCTCCATAACCAGAGCCTGCTCGGGGTCCACCACTGTGGGGAGGACCTCTAGAAATCTGGGCGGACGAGAACCAAACTGAATTCTGAAGCCCTTTTCTATAGTGTGCAGGACCCACTGAGAAATATGTGGCAGTAGTTTCCACGCTGCCAGAAATTCTAATAGGGGAACCAGTCTCTCGAGACTGGCCTCTGGATTTGGTTGAACAGTCACTTTGGTGCCCTGAAGCGGCGAACCGGCAGGGAACAACCGAACTGACCGCTCTACGCCCCTCCTCGGAGGATCGTATGGGGACGCTGACACCTCGGTGCCCTGAACGGAGAACCGGCAGGGAACAACCGAACTGGCAGCGCTGCGACACTCCTCAGAGAGTCGCACCCCAGAGGGTGCCGAGGAGAAACGATTTCTCAAAACCGTCCCTGCCCCGGAGGAACCTTCAGAAGCCTGATAGCCTCAGCGTCACGACTTCTTGTCTAAGTTTTATTAGAGATAACGACAGTCCTCAGATCTTGCCTACCTCTAACTAGCTTTGTTCCTACGACCCTCCTCGGAGGATCGTTGGAAAAAGCAGGCACCTCAGTGCCCTGAAACGGCGAACCGACAGGGAAACCGAACTGACTGCTCTACGACCCTCCTCGGAGGATCGTTTGGGGACGCTGACACCTCGGTATCTTGAAACGGCGAACCGGCAGGAAAACCGAACTGGCAACATTGCGACCCTCCTCAGAGAGTCGCACCCCAGAGGGCGCCGAGGAGAAACGATTTCTCAAAACCGTCCCTACCCCGGAGGGGACCACCCTCCGAAGCCTGCAGCCTCGGCGTCAGGGCTTCTTCTTCCAAGATATTTTTAGAGATAAAACAGTCCTCAGATCTTGCATATCTCTAACTGGCTAGACTGCGACCGCCACCCAAGTCACCTTCGATTGTGGATGAACCCGAATGGCGAATCTCTGTTTTGCCGCACTCTATGCTGCGAGGAGCTTAGTAGGCTGAGACTGCTCCCGCCCAGCAGTCTCAGGAACATTAGATCGGTGAGGAAGAAACCTCTGGAACGCCGCTGAAGAGTTATTTCTTCGTTTTTTTTTTTTTTTGAAAGCGGAGCGTCCAGAAGAACAGACATATTTTAATTTCTCTTTACATCAGAAAAAACTATACATATATATATATATATATATATATACATATAAATATATATCACTCCGTGGCCACCAGCAGGAAACAACCGAACTGACAGCGCTGCAACCCTCCTCAGAGAGTCGCCACCCAGAGGACGCCGAGAAGAAACGATTTCTCAAAACCGTCCCTCCCCGGTATAGTTTATCTGTTGCACGACGCAATTCTCGAATAGCGTCAGTGCTGTTACATCCTCGCATTCATCCATGTCCTTAAATACTTTACCTACCAGTGCTACCTAATAATATTTATGATGGCTGGTGGGTAACATTGGGGTTATGATGACGACCCGGGAGAGAGATAGCTCGCAAGCGTCTCTTTAACCCGAGGCACTGTCATACCATGATACTTTATACCCATAGCATTACTATAGTAGAAGTTTAGGGATAAACACAAATAGAAACCGGTTTATTCCACGATCTCGACACCTCAGTGTGGAGATAAGGAAAAAACGGCACTCCCCGATGAGGAGGCTCGTCCTCCTCGAAGAACGGCCGGCGGGAGCGGAGCGTCCTCACGGACAGCTTCTCGCAATGCTCACAGTCAGCCCCCTCGAGAACTGACTGTTGGCATGCTCCACTCCCAAACAAGCAACACAAAGCTTTTACTCTGGAGTGTGTGTCCCCACCCGTGATATAACGCGGGAAGGGAACAACACAATGCTTGCTTGCTCTCTTTTGCCATAATATATAAATATTGCAACTTGACAGACAACAATAAATATGACAAGGACAGAATACACAGATCGCTTGCTGAAGGCACAGAAGCTGTCGCGGTCTGTTTTCAGGGGTGCTTTATAGCTTCCTGGTCGATGACGTCACCCGCCTATGACGTCTCGTCTTTCCATTGGACTGATTATACACGTGCTTCACGATGCAATCACGCAGGGCGTTCCCACCGCGTCTCGACGCAGCTCGAGTTCCCTTGAAAGGGAACCAACTTGTTAACGTTGGCCGGCAGAAGTGCGATCATGGTTTTCCTGATGCTAAATCCAGCCTTGGAGAATATCCTTTCTAATGGTGTACATCCACACTTTAGATTTTCTTATCCCAGACATTGTTAAAGATTTAAATCCTTGCCGCCAAGACGCTCCTCTGTCGATCACGGATTGAAAGTGAAACTTAAATCTGTCACGGGGTGTTTGGATTTATTCACGCACGTTAAAAAATATTTATTAAAAGCTTTTTTCTTTACACATTTTTATATTCAGCATTATCATAATAGGCTGAATATTAACGTATTGACAGAAAACCGGTAGTTCTACAGATGGTGGACAACCAGAATGAGACTTTTACCGCCGCCGTTCCCGTGGCGGAAAAATTGGGATGTGTATTTGCTGCCTTTTACCGCTGAGTGGCGCTGTAATCACAGACTTTGAAAAGTGTCAGTTTATTCTCTTTATGACGTAATCTGCCGCGGCAGTAATCTGAGCTGAGGCCACAGATAAATTCAAGATAAATATTGTGGTTAAACGAATTCAAATTCATTAAATTTAAACAAAGTAGACACACGTTAAAATTGTGTGCCCAGTTTTTCTATAATTTAGAAAGCCTATGTCAATAGGTTACTTATTTACTTCGTGTTATTTTAATGTGTTTGTAGATTTATTAACTGAAACATAACAGTGAAATTAAAATAATTTACCATAAAATTAAAACATTTTCAGGACTTGCAGTTACTAACCGATGTTAGTCGGTTTAAGCATTCTTTGTTATATTCAGAATTAAATAGGCTTACATGTTGTTTTGATTATCAGTTGAATTAATTAATAAATAATCAACCACAATGCCTATTACTGCCGCAGCAAAAATAAACCAGTCGAATTTCAAAGTCGTTCGCGAAATGACTAGGCTATACCTGGTGGCGCAAGTGACAGGACAAAACAGCAGCAACTGCGGCATTTTAAAAGGTAAGTTTCCTATCTGTTTATAAAAAATAAAAAAAAAGAAATATGGCGCAAGATCTTGTAAAAAAAAAAAAAAAAAAAACTTTTTTCATTATTTGAACAAAAATTAGACTGATTGAATATGTAAAAATATAAAAAAAACAAAGCAGAGAATAAAACAAACTTTTAGGGAAAAAAATATAGGCCTATTATGCTACAACAGAAATGGTTAACATTAACGAAAGTAAAATATGTAAAAATACATTTAAAACAAAATAAAACAAAACAAATTCGTGGCCGAATTCAAATCGGTTCAAATCCCGAACAAACAGTAATAGACCTAGGCTATTCAGACGATAGCTCTGTGGTCAATGCATTAACAATAGCCTCTCGGACCTTCAAACGATCTGAGATCGAATCTCAGTGTAGCCGACAGTGTTTATGTTTTTCCGTTCTTGATGCTTAAATATGCATCTGTTTATTAAAGTCAATCGTCTTGTTTAATTTTCAATTGTACATTACAACATAAATTTGCTACATTCCAGTTGTGCCGCTGCAAAGACGACACATCTGATGAAGGAAGACTGTCAGCCGATCGCACCAGAAAATGAAGATGATGAAGCTCGTCTTTAATCTGCTAATTTTTTTTTTTTTGTGTGTGTGAATCATTCACGAGATTGAGATGACTGACAGTGATACCCGGCCATAGCAACGGAAGACATTTTTCAAAACAGATCGAACAAATCAGAAAAATACTTTCAATACAGTATTGCTTTCAATTAAAAAATAAACAATGAAAATGTAAAAGAAAAAGAAAATTAATTAAGTTTGAAAACCCATCGCACATTTCAAGGTATGAATAAAGTGTCGGGACAGTTTATTTAAACAGGGTTGCATCGATAGAGTTTATTCCCTTTGTGATGCAAAATAAGAAACACAGAATCTTATTCTTGCAACATTCTATTGTCAAAGAAATTGCAGCTAAATTAAAAAATTTAAACGGTACAAAACGAAAAAAGTTCAAAGCAACATAAATTAAGAACAGGCGTTTTTCTTTGCCTCTCTCGCGCTGGATATTTTTTTTACTAAGTTTGGTCTCCCTCACTGCGCGCGGCGGGTCTTTCTCGAAATTAAGCATTTCAGCGTAAAAAACACCATACAGGTGATAATACTGTATATGTCGCTGTGTGTCATCCACACAAATCACGAAAGA
Source organism: Rutilus rutilus (assembly GCF_951802725.1). NCBI lineage: Eukaryota > Metazoa > Chordata > Actinopteri > Cypriniformes > Leuciscidae > Rutilus > Rutilus rutilus. The sequence goes on along the minus strand of NC_140214.1, from coordinate 44,018,654 downwards.
AAAAACTGTAACAAATAGCTTTTTTTCCTTCAAAGATACAACATGCCTTGCTGAATTCACCTTACAATAAAACGAGGTGGGTCGCGAATTAAAGAGCTCTGTATCTGCTAAATTGAAATTGTGTGTGGAAAACCTTTAAATACAATCAATAAAACTACAATATATAATTTAATAAGATATAGGGCCTACTGTACATAGGCTATGGACTTTTGGAGATTTTGAGATTAATCCTTAAAAGAATTTAGCCTTTGCCTGCTCATCAGGCTGGCTCCGACACTCTCCATATGAAAGACGGAACATTAACACCTCTGTCCTGCACCCCCACGATAAAGCAACTATTGCCTTCTCCAAACCCCCCACAGGCTAGCTGAGTTTGCAAAACAAAACAAAGAGTTTGCCACTTGTCGTGGTGTGCCAAAACACTTAATTATAAACTTCAATATTTCATTCAAAACAATCTCAAAAGGCTTTGTGACATTTTGAAAAGCCGTGGATGCATTACTGCCACTGAAACCATGAACGCAACAGAATACTGGTTCTGATTTTATTGTTTGTCGTTTAAACGTCATATATATATATATATATATATATATATATATATATATATATATTTTAACAGAACTGCTTTTGAAATTACAATTGGAATTATTATAGGCTACAGAAGTAAAGTCATTGTATAATATTTGTTCCTTAGTGTAAAATGGAAATGCATGGTGATTTTATTTTGTAAATAGGCTATAAGCAAAAAACTATGTTTTAGAACTAGACAAATCTCTCTGCATCAACAATAGACTATAAAATGCATTAATAGGCTAATATAAAAATATCAGTAGTCCAAGTTAGTTCGGGATTCGAACCCGTGTCATCTAAATGATCGTAACGTAAGTTCAACCACTCGGCCACGATTCACTCGTTGCGACATGGCCTAACGTTCCAGTGTGTGTTCGCTCACACGAGCGAGAAGCGCTCTTCATTCAAATGAACGCGCCGCCGCGTTTGTCCAACACTAATTCAACATGCCAGAACAAAACCTGGCTTTAGAACAATGCATAGCGCCACTCGTCGTGGTGTGCCAAAAAATGTACAATAATTTAGTTTCATTTATTTCAGTGTTAATGTTTGAGTTAAAAAAATCCTCTACAAATTAAATTAACACAAAGTCGGCTATAAGAGTCCTTTATAGGCTATGTAAAAAAGCAAAGGGCTTACAGTCTTAACATTTAGGCTACTTTGCTTAAATTCGATACATTTATTTTCAGTAGGGCTTAATAAATTTGTAGGGATGTAATTTCAGTGTGCTTTACCAACGCTATGTATTCAATTAAAGTTCCAAGAGGTCTGGTCTCTATATTTCCTTCCCAGCTGACACTAATATGCAAGTGCACAACAAAATTCTATTCTAAAAAAAAAGTCTATAGGCCTACTATACTGTTGTAGCCATTAAATAATCTCATTTTGTATCATATTTGTTAAAATATTATAATGTTATTTTTTTCCATCTATGTTGAATATGAAAAGTGAACAGCACGAGTAAGATAGGATGCATTATATCGAGAGATGGATATGGAGTGGGTCAGACATGATTTTGACCACTTCATTAAGTTTTGTTTAGTAGAAAACCTTTCTTTAAAGTGAATTTCGTTTTCTATAAATTGTATCTTAATTTTAATCAATTTTTCATCAACCAATTGCCTGGATTTAATAAGTAAGAGAAGCAAATATAACAGACACTAATCATGGAGGCGCCCGCGCGGTCACTTGCATTGCACGTCAGCTGGAGCGCATCTCATCCTCCTAACTTAACGAAACTCAGCGTATGCCTCACACAGACATGATAAATACATCAAATACACAAAGCTTGAAATGTCTTCAAACGAAATAATTTAAAACGAAAAGAAAAAGGCTACTCTCTGATTATGTCTTTATGTGCATTTCTCTCTAGGTGCGTTCACTACAAATATGGCGATCGTCAACTTCATCTTTGCAGTCGACACTGTCAGAAAACACTAGTTTATTGATAAAAATCAATGCACGCATCACCGGATTTACAAATACACATCTTGCTTGTTGCACACACACATTATGTCGAAAAAACAAAATATTATGTTGAAATAACATTATTAATAATACATCTTTTAGAATATTTGATTAAATGCAGATTGTTGCGCTTGTTCAATTTAATAAAATTAAAACTTTAATTGTGATAATTAAAATAATTGAAAATTAAATATTTAGTGGACAAGTTTTGCTAATTTATTATATAGGCTATTATTTATATTGCCTATATTAAGTAGGTCATATTAAGACAAGGCATATATTAGTTATTTTAGCTGTTAGGAGAAAAAAAAATCTAACGAAATCTAAAATCTAAATCTAATAAATCAAAAAAAAAAAAAATCTAACGCCAATTCAACATGCCAGAATAAAACCTGATTTTTGAACAATGCCTAACGCCACTCGGCCTGGTGTGCCAAAACACTACATTTTAAACTTCAATGTTTGATTCAAAACATTTGATTCAAAGACATTTGTTTAAAGCAGTAGCCTAGCCTATATACATTAAGGGCATTGAAACCAGGATCTTAACTAAAACGCGTTCCGCGCAATCTCTCAAAAATTATGCCACACTACTCCATGTATTTTTTTTTTTTAAGGACTGCTTTTGAAATCACTATAAATTACTATGCAATTGTATCTCTCACGAGAGCTCTTCATTTATCTAATTCCTCAATAGAATGTAGCCAAAGTGGCATGATCCTCATTTCATAACACCTCTGCGAAGATTCGACCGTGAGATCGGTAGTCGAATCAGGCTCCTCCAATCGAAGCATCGAATCTTTGACTATTCGGGGTCACCCCTAGTGAATACTCTAATAAATATTTGATCGGATTTATGATAAATATTTGATCTAAAAATGTTTCATGATTGGTATTCACTGATACAACTTTTAAACACAGTCAACGTGTGACAAAAAATTAGAAACTCATGAAATACCTTTTATTAGATGATGCCGTTTTCTCACTGAAGTCTGGTGGTTTTCCACCTTTAGACCGATCACTCTTCAGAGACACAGAGCTGGACACATGTGAGCCTGATCTTACACTGATGACACAAAGAACAGAGAGAGAGAGAAAACACTTTACTACAGGAGATACTACGGTCTCATTTGAAAAGATTTAATATTGCAAATAGTAATTAAATGCAGTATAGCTGTGCATTTGTCCATTTATGACTACAGTCAGATGGATAAATATATACATGTTTAGTTTCATGATCTATTTTCCACAGTGAATTAGTGAATTTTCCACAGTGAATAGTGTGTCTCCTTGTGGCTGCCTGTGTAATTGTGTTACTGGAAGGAGTTTCATAAGGTTCCCAGGAATTGAGTTTTATTGAGACTTATTGTTTTATTCAGTCAAGATCAATCATATACACCACTGTGGACAAATAATACAACAATATAATGTAATGTAAACACACAAAATACCTTTTATTAGATGATGGTGTTTTCTCACTGAAGTTTGGTAAATCTCCACCTTTAGACCGATCACTCTTCAGAGACACAGAGCTGGACACATGTGAGCCTGATCTTACACTGATGACACAAAGAACAGAGAGAAAACACTTTACTACAGGAGATACTTTAGTCTGATTTGAAAAGGTTTAATGGTGCAAATAGTAATTAAATGCAGTATAATGTGCATTTGTCCATTTATGACTACAGTTTGATGGATAAAAATATACATGTTTAGTTTCATGATCTATTGTCCACAGTGAATTAGTGAATTTTCCATAGTGAATAGTGTGCCTCCTTGTGGCTGCCTGTGTAATTGTGTTACTGGAAGGAGTTTCATAAGGTTCCCAGGAATTGAGTTTTATTGAGACTTATTGTTTTATTCAGTCAAGATCAATCATATACACCACTGTAGACAAACAATACAACAATATAATGTAATGTAAACACACAAAATACCTTTTATTAGATGATGGTGTTTTCTCACTAAAGTGTGGTGGTCCTCCACCTTTAGACTGATCACTCTTCAGAGACACAGAGCTGGACACATGTGAGCCTGATCTTACACTGATGACACAAAGAACAGAGAGAGAGAGAAAACACTTTACTAAAGGAGGATCAACTGTGTGTGAAACACATCTGTGTCTTTATCTAATCCTCCACAGAAATACACACACTCACACAATTTACTGTTTAATAGTTAACTACTATTTTATTTACTGGCTCACATTAGTTAAACGAGTTCTTTAATACACATGAGAGAGATTAAACATGTTAAAAAATACTTCACTCTAATTTATGAGAACATGTCAAGTTTTTGTTTATTGACAGAAATAGAGAGCAGAAATGTCTGTGCGACACAGTTGTGTTAGCATACTTGAATTAAATTAAGTGTATAGTTGTTTCCTAATGTCTGTCAATAATTTTATGATCTAAAAACTAAAGTCATTTATTTGGATTAATTCAGCATCTAGAAGGTTATTAACAAATTATAAACTGTGATATTTTCTATAGAGCAAACAGGGCTTTATTGACAATGTCAGAGTTCATTTAAGAAGTTAAAAATTGAAGTTGTGCAAATATAAATCAATGCTTAAAGTTGTGTTATTGACAGGGAAACACAAAGTCCAGTGGAGTTTAAACTGATGAAAACAGACGCAGTCTTACCTGTGTTTCTCTGAGAGACTCATCTGAGAGAGAGAGTCCTTTCCTCTTTCCTCTGACATACTGCAGCTAAACTGACACTGAAAACTGATCAGCACTGCTTTCTGAAAACACTCAATCCTTCAGCATCACCTGGAAATGACACCATTTTACACAGATGAAGAACATCTTATTTAAGACAATAATGAAGAATGCTGAGTAATCATCAACAACAGCAACAGCAAAAACTATCTATAAAATAAAGTGAGTTACAGACAAATATATTGCCATGTAAAATAACCGAATGGTCTTAATCATTTCTGATTGTTTAATGAGTTTAACTGACTCTAAATATTAATTCATTGGGGAACAGAAATTGTGTTTAAAACTTTGAGCGGGAAAACTGAACCCAATGTGTTATCTTCTCTATTACAGTTTATCATTTTACAATCATATTTACCCAATCTTTATTAATTGTTGAATCGTTTGTCATTTAATCATTACTTCAAGTTCACAGTGATGGTTGATTTCATTACTTTCAAATGATCCTAAAATAACTGATTGAGTAAAAGTAACCTGAATTATAATAGACATACTGTATAACTACTAATCATAATTGCTATATGAACTGAAATATTCAGTTTAATAACAGCAGATTGTTGTTCATTGCCGTCAGGCTTCATCTGTCTGTCTACTGTAAATGTCTGCTTCAAAAATACTTTCGATTTCACAAAAACAACAGCCTAAAACTGAAGAGGAAATGGGAGAAAACTTTCAGAAACATGTTTGTTTTAAATAAACCTCTCAATAAAACGTTTTGTGTTTTAACTTCAAAAGATTGTAATTTCTGGAAGATTCTTCGTCTGTTCGGAGTAGCAGAAGAACAGCCTTCTGTAACTTCACATTTAAATCTCGCTTAATATACAATATGAAGTTCCTAATAATTACAAATGACTTTAATGGAGAATGTAATAAACTTACTTGCAGTCTTGTCCACTAAGAAGAGAGTTTATCAGTATTTTAAACTCAGTAACGCTTGTTGTCAGTCCGCGCGCGTCGTTCTCAGAATCTCTTGCTGGTCTCGATGGATTGTGGATTAAACACAGAAATGGCCGCGAGTGTTATTAGTGAGCAACAGGTTTAGGTGTCTACAGGTGTTGTTGCTTTCGTTTTCCTCTTCTTCGTGTGTTTTACAGGAGGGTTTGGAACAGCTGAACAGTTGCACACCGACACCTACTGCACTGGAGCGGGATATTACACCACATATATCTCTAAATCCTGTTTAAAACCTCTTAAATAGACATTTCAACAGTGCATCTGTTATATTCCCTGTTTCTGGACTATTATCTAAGATGATGGATATTGTAAATGACTGATATCCTGAGGTTTGTATTATACATTCAATCCTTTTGTTTTATATGTGGACATACTATTAATGTTCTAGTTTCTGCTCCCCGACACTCATCACATAAACCTGTGTTATGAAGAATCTTTTCCTGTTGTTTTGTTTTGTTTGTTTTTTATAGCATTGCCTCTATGCTCTTGGCAGCCTGTCCTCTATCCACACAAATGATCCCATAATCCCATTATTATCCCACAATCAGGGCCACACAGAATCTGCCGACTTTTTTTGTGATTTATGTGCTGAATATTTGGAAAAATCTTACGGTATTATGCGGAATGGATTTAAAAATGTGTTAAACGGATCTTAGAGTATTGGAACTGAAAACATTACAAAATAAAATATAAAATCTTCACTTCTTAATTTTTATTTAAGGTTTACAATACAAATACAACAACTTTTTAAAACAAAACCAGATCTCTCTTATCGTCCATCCACTAAACGACGGAGGAAATATTACTTTATCAATTGTATTGTACACAAATCATTAAATAAACAATTGCATATCATCAAAAATAGAGCTTAATAAATACCTACCTAAGTAAATGAAGTAATTACACTGTAAAAAATTTGTAACACTCCCAAATCAAAAATTTCAATTGACCGATAACATCTAAATTTTTCAATTTTTCAAATCTGTACATTTAATTTTAGAATTTACAGAATTTCACTTGGGCCAATTGAAAAATTTAGATGTTATCGGTCAATTGAAATTTTTGATTTGGGAGTGTTACAAATTTTTTACAGTGTAACTACTTTTAAAAGCTATAAATTACTTTTAAATAAATAAATAAATACCGGTGTGACAATCAATTACAGAACAGTTCAATAAATACATAAAAATATATTTAGATAAAATAGTAATTTACTATCGGTAGTGATTTAACATCAGAAAAAGTCATTTGACATCAGAAAAGCTACTGAATGTGTGTGGAGTTTGGAGCTTATTTTGAGTCTCTGCTGTTGAATTTGTCAATCAGCATCATTTTAACATTGTCCTCGGTTAGGCTGCGTCTGTGCTGTTAGAAGTGTAGAATAGTGGGGGACACGTATCACGCTAAAGCGTGTAATACACACGCTGGTCCACTAGGGTATGCGTGTCAATGTTACGCTTTGCCTCCTCTAGGCGTGAAAATGACACGCATGATGAAGGTTGAGTACCAGCAGGGGGCGATGATTTCCTCAATGCCAACAACTCCCCACGGACCAAAGAGAGAAGCGATATATTGCATTCTCCAAAATTCCCGCGTCAGGTCGGTCAAAGCCACATATTTTTTATTATTCTGTCATTTAAGAAATCCTAACGTTGCTGTAGCCTAATGTTATATTTGTGTGTGTGTGTGTGTGTGTGTGTGTGTGTGTACTGTGGAGCTTTTTAATCTATGGTGCTATTAACGTTACTGTGGTCAATAACGTTAATGGAAATAGATATTAATTGGTTAATTAATTAATCACAGAAAGCTGCAGTGACTGCATATTATGTTATATTAACATTATAAAAAGTTGTTATGGTCGATCGATGGGAAGTAAGATAAACCCCGCTGCTTGTTGATGATGATGATGATGATGTTGATGATGATGATGATGTTGATGATGTTGATGATGATGATGTTGATGATGATGTTGATGTTGATGATGTTGAAGATGATGATGATGATGATGTTGTTGATGATGTTGTTGATGATGATGATGTTGATGATGATGATGATGATGATGATGATGATATATGTGCGGATTTCGATCCTGAAATATCGATCCTGATGTTGTATCTATTCTAAAGGATCTATCCACATATAAAAAATATCGATCCTAAGGTGTTATTTTTAAACCAGCAATTTTATTTATTTAGCATGAATTTATTTTATTCAGAAAGTATGCATTAAATTGATTAAACGTGACAGTAAAGGCTTTTGCATTGTTACACAAATATATATATTTCATGTAACGTTAAATGCTGTCCTAATAATTATGATGCTGAAAATTCAGCTTTGATCACAGGAATAAATTACATTTTAACATATTAAATGGAAAACAGATCGCCTGTTTTAAATTGCAATAATATTTCACAATATTTGTTTTTACAAAGATTTACTGCATTTTTGGTCAAATAAATGCAGCCTTGGTGAGCAGATTAGACTTCTTTCAACATTAAACATCTTACCGACCCCAAACTTTTGAAAAGTAGCGCACATGTAACATTTACTATAATTATGCTAGTTTGTGCTAAGGGTGTCACGATTTAATTAATGCTCAATCTCGATTATCGAATCAAAAAATGGAATCGTCGATGCTGCCACGCCCCATAAGTCACGTCAGCTCGGCTTGCCTGAATGCCTGTAATAGGTAAAATTCATTTTCTCATTGCAGCTGCACAGCGAGAGCATCATAGCTCGTCTGGGCGAGCTGATTGGCTGTGCTGCGGCAACTGCACGAACCTGCACGCTTGGCGCCCTGCCAACCTCGAGCGCGCCAATTTGGACGCGGCTGAAGTGTATAAATTCAGAGAAAACTCGCCAAAGGACTTTAGGTTTAAATCGACTGAAGCGAAGTACCTGATATGAGCGAAATAACACGGCAAGGCAACGCAGTACTCGTTCCCTTATCTCTAAGGGAACCGAGGTTATGCAAGTAACTAAGTACGTTCCCTTCCGAGAACGTTCTCACGTACTGCGTTGCAAACGCTGTGGGAACCCAATTTAAAACGCCGTGCTATTCGCCTGTGACTGCTCTGAGGAGTCCAGGGAGCCCCGGGATGTTGGGAGCCCCCATTATGTTGTTAATAAACGTTTTAAATTTAACCATGTAGTGTGTGGTACATTGCGAACAAAGGTCAGATATTATTATATTGCATAAAAGTCTAAAAATGGCATAGCTTGTGCTTTAAAAAAAAAAAAATTTAAATCGAGAATCGAATCGAACCGTGACTTTAGAATCAAAAATGTAATCGAATCGAGGATTTGGAGAATCATGACACCCTTAGTTTATGCAATTCAGTTTATTTTGATTGATCGTTAAAGTTCAAATGGATTGTGTTATGTTCTGTAATTGTTGTTGTTAAATCTGTCAGAAGAAAATGTGCAAAAGTTTTAGCGGTAACACTTTAAAATACGGATCCTTCATTAATGAATAACTTCACAGGAACAAATGAGTAACACAATGTTAACAATCTAGTAACTACAGTTAACTAACAAGTAACTCTGATTAACGAATTAGTAAGTAATAGCACACAGATTTAAGTGGTAGTTCACTATTAACTAATCAATAACTACTATTTTTTTAATACTTCCCAGAGAACTACTGAATTTTTTACAGATTTAAGTGGTAGTTCACTAATAACTAATCAATAACTACAATTTTTTAATACTTCCCAGAGAAATAATGAAAAAAATTCACAATTCATGCAAAACTTAATAACTAATGCAGGAAAAATTACTAGCACTAGATTAACATTACTGCTAGATACTGTACACTAATTATCAATATGTAGTAGCGTAGCAGACTTATGATTTGGGAAAGCTGTCAATAATTAGCCTATGCACTGCTGTCTTTTAGAGAACTATTCATAAACTAAATAATTTTTAAGAATTGTTTTTATAAATGCACTTGTCTGGAACACTTACCCTGTGGCCGATTTTCCGGCATTCCTCTGGACTGGCTTTGAATAACTAGACTCATCATGGTGAGTACTGGAACATACTGAGTCATCAGCCATCCAAATACCAGTTATTTTATTATTTAACCTACCTCTCAAAATTGTTTTTATGTATGTCTCTTTGTTCATATGTATATATATATATATATATATAAATATGTGTGTGTATATATATCCTGTGAATGATTAGATGATTCTACCCTTTCGGGTTGGCTCTTCATTAGTAACTACAGCATGGAATCATGATAACTAGTAATGACTCAAGTGTTAATGCATACTTTTATAGGACTTACAAATTATTTGGATCCGTATTCTAAAGTGAAGATCATGTTAACTAACTAGTAATGACTCAAGTGTTACTACATACCCCTATATGAACTACTAATTATTTGGATCCGTATTCTAAAGTGAAGATCATGTTAACTAACTAGTAATGGTAGTAACTCAAGTGTCTCAAATGACTCAAGCTATAATAAAATAACTGGTATTTGGATGGCTGATGACTCAGTATGTTCCAGTACTCACCATGATGAGTCTAGTTATTCAAAGCCAGTCCAGAGGAATGCCGGAAAATCGGCCACAGGGTAAGTGTTCCAGACAAGTGCATTTATAAAAACAATTCTTAAAAATTATTTAGTTTATGAATAGTTCTCTAAAAGACAGCAGTGCATAGGCTAATTATTGACAGCTTTCCCAAATCATAAGTCTGCTACGCTATTACATATTTATAATTAGTGTACAGTATCTAGCAGTAATGTTAATCTAGTGCTAGTAATTTGTCCTGCATTAGTTATTAATTAGTTTTGCATGAATTGTGAATTTTTTTCATTATTTCTCTGGGAAGTATTGAAAAATAGTAGTTATTGATTAGTTATCAGTGAACTACCACTTAAATCTGTGTGCTATTACTTACTAATTCGTTAATCAGAGTTACTTGTTAGTTAATTGTAGTTACTAGATTGTTAATATTGTGTTACTCATTTGTTCCTGTGTAGTTATTCATTAACGAAGGATCCGTATTTTAAAGTGTTACCGTTTTAGCTATTGGGGTACAACAGTGGCAGTCCTTTAAAAATGAACAATGGTTTTACTACGGTAACCATACACACGACTAATTACAGGCGCATCGAGAGCACAAATCACCAATTATTTTAGAGGTCATGAAAATGTATTCACATTTAGCATATTAATGATGCATTCACCACCTCATATATCACGACACACTGCTTCTGTTCATGAATGCAGTTTACATGCTGAATATGCATTGTGCAATAACAGAATCACAGTTATCTTCTTTATGTTGTTACAGTTCTGCATCTATAATATGACAAATCCAGGAAGCCTTGCTGCAAGAGAATTAACTGTGTTTTTGTTTTCCTTTGTCCAACAGCTCCTGTTTTTACCCACCATCCTTCCCTGTTACCTCCACCTGTATCTCTTTATAAGAAAACCAACGGCTCTTTTAAGAGCCACTCCTATACTCCTCTTACTACCTCTCTCTCTCTCTCTCTCTCTCTCTCTCTCTCTCTCTCTCTCTCACTTACTCACTCTCTCTATTTCTAATTCTCTCTCTCTCTCTCTCTCTCTCTCTATCTCCATTTCTTTCTTCTAAAGCTTCACTGTCTTCAAGTAAGTATTGTTACTCTATTCTTTATTTTTCTTTCACCTTACTCTCTCTCTCACTGTCCAAAACATTTTTAGAAATGTAGTTTTATATAGCCTATACTCTGTCCTCAATTCTTTTTGTCTGACCGTGTTTTTATCTTCCTTTCCAGTTTAGTATCTTTGAAATGGCTGCTCAGCAAGACAGAGGGAGAGCCGATGATGCTATTTTCCTTGCAGACATGTGTAAGAATTGAGAAATGCCGGACAGTCTGGAGCGGGGAGCACACAGACCCTGAGAGGACAAAGGACCTCTCTGGAGATTACCATTTGAACTCCTCCTCATGCACCATCGAGACGAAAGTCTCACCTCCGAGTCATCTAATCTACATCTCTTTCCCTCTCCCCTCACCCCCTCTCTCTCAGGCTCAGATGATCACCTGAATCACCCAAGAAAATGTATAGTTTAATGTGAATGATTATCACAGAGTATTTTTCATGTTTGGTATCATTTAAAATGTCACAGTGCGACTGGTACAAATGTCTCATTTCCAAATAAGTAAAACAAAAGGTAATAAGGTTTTTAAGAGTTTATGGATAACTGACTTACAAAGGAAGGTGGTCTCTCAAGCAAATGGTCACACACCCCCATGAAGGTGCGACCACTGCATGCAAATTTCTTTTGTTAGTACATGTTTCCTTGTGAAAGGTTTGTCTATATAAGGAGATACAGCAGAGAGCTCGGGGCCTTTTCTGTAACTCAGATTCGCCCGTGAGACTGAGAGAGAGAGTAAGAGAGAGAGAGAGATCTCTCAGCCTCATGTCTATTTCTTAATGTTGGGTTTGCATCTTTTCTTTATTCCAGAGAATTTGATGTTTTGTATCGATTATCTTCAAAATGATTATGAAATTGGCATGATACATTTACCTGACATAATAAATTGTTACATTTGATTATTCTAACTGACTTTGACATTATTTTACTAAAGAGTTAAAAGGAATAGTCAAACACTCACTTACAATTAATGATCCACAGATATCATTAAAACCTTTTCATTTATGGAGTCAGATGAAAGAACGAGAGAATACATATTCAAATGTATTGCATTTAATCAAAAAATACTTTGCCTCGAGAAAAGGACAGTAACACGCAAAGACCTTCCGCGCTGGTCGGACGCCGGACTTTGGGTCGATCGAGCGCGAGCTTACAAGTGGTTTGCGAGCAAGAGATGGACGTTGATATTTGCCAGTTTCATCATTGAATCCAGCTAGGCATCTTGCAGCCGAGACAACATGACTACTTTTCAGGCTTTATGAGTTATTTGATCCAACAATTGCAATAACTGGGAACTAGACTTTGCATTGATGCAGCACACACAATTATACACATTTTCTGGTTAATAGAGATTCTTTGCCTCATATACGATTTTTCTTGTTTGTTATTTGTCGCTGTTCCCTGTTTACAAAATATGCTATTGCTGATCTCTTGCACTCCATGAAATTGCAGTGTCGATTGTTCTCAACCCTGGTCCTCGAGGGCCACCATCCTGCAGAGTTTAGCTCCAACCCTAATCAAACTCACCTGAACCAGCTAATTAAGCTCTTCAGGATTACAGGCAGGTGAGTTTAATCAAGGTTGGAGCTAAACTCTGTAGGACAGTGGCCCTCGACGGCAAGTGTCAAGCATGTCATCATGTTCTGTCCGAGATATGCTGAAGAAAGGGGATTGTTATTCATTGGTCTAAACTTTCTGGGAGTTGATTTATTCTCTGTTAAAACTCTGATGGGTGATAGTCCTAATCAAACAGAAAGAGCATTGGAATTAATTCACTTCCTAAAGGCCACTGGCAGGGATGTAGTGGAGGCTAAACGCACGTAAACGCCGTTTACACACCTCCCAAAATTTGGAAATAGCGTTTGCCCACCTCCAAAGTGCGTTTATCCACCTCTACATTGCGTTTATCCACCTCTAAATTTCACGTTATTTGAGCGGACTTTGCTTTTCCAGTGCGCGATCGGCGATCGGCACATGATTCGAGCATTTGGGGCGTTAACGACTGAGCAGAACGCTGTTGTGGCAATTTTTCATTAAACAATCATCAACTGCGTAAGAGACACTCTGAAATTCAAATGATCATTAAAAAAGTATTTTATTCTTGCAAGAAGGCCCAGTTGCCACACAGAAGTCATTAGTACAGTCTGTGGAACAAGTGCGACGAAGGGAGGGAGGGCAGAGGAGCCTTTATAGTACCTTCAAGGTCTTCTGCTCACAGGCCCTTATCTAAACAAGGGAAGGTTTCTCTGCTAGTGACCTAATCCTGCTGAGTTTATTCCTGCAAACTCAGAAGTCCCAAATGGGACTACCTCTGATCCCAAGGGGTCAGAGGTTCCCTTTTCAGCTGTCTCCCCCTTTGTCTCACAGTGTTCACATTAATCATTGTATTGAAAAATCAGGAGCACACCTAGAGTGTGAAAACTAAAATTCCCATTACAATCCCCCCTTTTTATCATTCATTGATAACTGATCAATCAAAACACATCATACTAATACTACAACTCTGATCACTCTTCTTAAACTTGCAGGAACAGAAAAAGATTAAAATGAAATAAGCTTAGGCTGTTCTGTAAGGATAGGCCCTTAATTTTATAGCAAGCAAGTAAAGGTTTATATAAAGCCGGGCTAGGTGGATAAGCACTGTTATCGCACCCCCAACACAAGGTCGGACCCTCAGTCACCTCAATATAAACAAGAAATAGAATAGATTATATTTAGAAAGAAAAACATCATTAGGAAAAGATAAAAGTAAAATAAAAGTCCCTCATTTCAAACTCTGTCCTTGTACGCCACCTCGTGACACGGATGGCTGCTGTTTTTAACCCTCTTTACACATTATCATCGTCCTTAGAAAGAAAGAATTTAGAAAGTAAGAAAATAAGAAATTGAAAAACACCCCCCAATTTACCACATTACTGTAGCTTCTGTTACTTGTATCATCTGCCTAATTTTGTTCATCCTTTGGATAGGCTGTCATTTCACATTTCAAATCATTAGATTTATCTCAATACTAAGCCCTAGTTTGATTCAATCAAATAAAATCATCAACAACCGTCACAAAACAAATTATTCTGCTAAACGTCCAATTGATCCCTCACTGCCCTCCGCGTCGGCGCGTGGGGTTGCTGAGGTTGGTTGGTATAGTCTAAGGTGAGAGGCCAGGGTGGACCCAGGTGTCACCCTCTCCGTACCAATCCTTACGGGATTTTCCCTCAGATCCCGACTGCACCTCCACTGGAATCAACCATTTGCTGTCTGCTGTCACCTGTGAATGCAGACCCTAGCTATTTTGTTAGTGACCGCTTGTCTAGCCGGTCGTCCCTTTTGGTGTGACCTGTGGAATCAACTTTGCTCATGTCAACAAAACAATATTTATACATTTGGAACAGAATCAGTTCTGTTCGACACAATCCATCCTGACATTCTGCAAAAGGAAAATTTTAAGTTATGCGCTGCGCAAGGTGTGGCCTTTCATTCTGCCCTGTATCAAAAGTCTGCATGCTCTGTAAAGAAAAACAAATGTCGAGGTTATTATCAGATAGTAAAGTACGTAGTTTCTTTTGTCTGCTGTGCTGCCGTGGCCTTCGCTGCCGCATCTGCCCTCCGCGTTCCCTGTTGAAACAGTCCTTGTTTTAAGCACACTTACAGACAGCAATTTTGTTAGGGAGAAGAACGACTTCTTGCAGGGCTTTTACCCAGTTAAACCCAGTGTCCTCCCAACATTTATCATCCAACCTGTTTGATTGCATTCAGCAAATTTGAACCCCTTGGTATGGCAATTGTTACCATCCCCCTTTTATGCATGATGCACAACTTGTGCATCAATTTAACAATAGTGTTTGGGTAAACAAAGTTTTCAACTAACCCAAATGTTGTCCTTCAGCCAAATTTCCCCCCAGACATCTTTCTCTGCCTCTGAAACAAAACATTACGTAAGCCACAATCTCATCTTCTTATCTAATAATTTGAAGGGCACTGGCCCTGAGTCTCACTGCTTTTCAGGCCTGTTATTTGGTCTCTTAAGTCAGTCATCTACAAACATTTTCCAATGTCAAAGTCATCAATTGTTTCTATCAGGTCAGGTCGTGGTGTACAGACTTGGTCAGTATCAGTCAAACAACATTCTCCTCCCTTTGTTCACAATAATCTACAGAGCTTGATGACCAAATTTCTTTCAAATTTGTCATTTGCCTTAACCCATCTGTAATGATAAAACTCTCGTTCCAGAGGTTAATGATGGGAATAGACTATTCAGACAGAATAGCTCCCATAACCTAACACTTACCAAGACCTAGTCCATTCACCCTCAAACACACACATACCTGACTATAAATCACTCATATTCACATCTTTTCCTAAAAAGATTAATGTTTATAATAAGATTTTAAACTTCTCATTTTTCTGTAGCTTTTATCTAATTTTACATGGTCTCTTAACCAGTTTCAAAGCACGTCTGTTCATTATTCATTTTCTCTTAGAAAAGTCAGCTGGGTTGTTTTTGTTCATTATCATTATTTTGCTTCAGCTTGCTTTAGCAGGCCGATAACAGAAAGACAGACAGAGTACCACTCAAGCAGTCTCTCACTATTCACAAATAATCTTTTCAACAGCCTCCTAAGACTGTAATTTAGACAAAACATAATAATAAATTCATTACAATAACCTTTGAACATTAACCTTTATCCAGACTTTTCTTGAATCTACAAAAGCTGTCTTCATCTTTAGCCACCACCATGTCTAACGACCTTCAGGAGTTAAAACTATCTTACAGGCATATTATTTCAATATCAACACTTCCATAATTTTTCCCTTGCCCATAAGGCAACCAGCATCGTGTTCCTGACATAAATTAAGTTTTGTTACTGTCTCCACAACAAATAATGACAATCACCTCATGGTCTCAGCTGGCTCTTGAAAGCCCATTCCCGTTAGCTCTTTATCTTTAATCTTCATCAGGGTGTGTCCCCTGGCATCGTTGCAGTGATGGAAACGCGGTTTTCTGGTGAGTGGTATAGAGGAACTCACATTTTGCGGGTCAGACTGCCATGACTCGTCGGCACAGCATCTCCCCTCTCAGTGACCTGCTGATGCTGGTGGCTAGTGCAGTCTTCAGCGTTCAACTCTCATACCTTTCTCACATATAAAAACACCTGCCTTCTCTATTTGGCAAAGCGCCCAGCAGCGATGCAATCCTGCTTTGGGCGTCCATCCTTTTAAAGCCTTTGGAGAATCTTACCCGTCATCGGATATACACCTCATGCATACTGGTCATCGCGGTTATTTTCATTTTCTTTTTTTCATCATCACGCAATCAGTTTTCTTCAACAGAACTCAGCTGTTTTCTGGAGCTCAGGATAGGCACATTCAAGAGTCACCAGAGCCATTCGGACTGCCTAATAGTGTTAACACAGGGAGACAGGTTACTAACAGCAGTATTTAATCTCTAAAATCCATTAAACATCTTCAAATCAGCAAAATCTCAGTGAACTTTAATCACATTCATCTATTCAGTGTACTGTTACATCTGTAGCCGGAGCCATCGGCCCTGTATCATGGTGGAAGCTAAGATCAGACAAAGAAGTTACTGGGCCTAAAATAAACTAGTCAAAACGTAACCTTCTATCATTTAAGGTCATTATTATTATTATTCAGTTTTACTTTTAAAACATATGCCCTCTAAATATAAAATCCTGTAACATTATTTCTTTTAACATCTCCATGTCTATGATTTTTCAACTGAAACACTGTGCCTTACTATATTATGACGCAGGCTCAGATAACAGCCTTTAGCTGACTTTGAATGAGAGAGACTCTGAGGCATTCAGGACTGGTACAGTGCACTCTCATAAACTTCTAAAATCAAACTTTATCTACCATCTTTTAACTCTACTCCAGCATAAGGCATCTTTGCCAGAAATTACATTCGTTTTCAAATAAACATAATTTTTATATTTGTCTTTTGCCCACATCAGGGAATTTAGACATTACAAATTTCCTCTCAGATCGTGTCTCTGTCGCACTGGACGTCTCAGCCACAGCACACACCAGATTCCGATAAGCAAACTGTTTCAGCCAATCACAAGCTTATCTTTTGAAAGCAAAACATTAGCTCTTAGTTCTTTCATGGTCAACTATTCCTCCACGTTCAAAACATTAACAAACTGTTTGTTTAATCAGATGACTTTCTACACATTTTACATTTAGCAACTGTTAATCCAGTAATACTGCTTTTACTTATTTGATCACATTTCATCTCAATTTTAGTTGTCAAGTTCTCAATTACTTCAATGTTTTGTTTTCTAGGAGTTTATCAATCTGCAATTAGGATTCACACTAACTTTTGAGGCTGCCCTCTCTGCTTGTGATACATTCTAATACATTCTATATCATCTAAAACCTTATCAAAGCATTTCATTCTCATATTTTCATCCTTTTAGTTACCGGTACTTTTAAAATATTTTGCAACTCATTTGTTGGAGTCATCTGTAATTTTACATCAACCTGTATTCATCAATTCACTAGCTCTTTCCTTCAAAAGGATTCCCTTAAGACTTAAATCTTTCAACCTTCTTTTAACCTTCAATCTTCTTACGACTTCCATCTATCAACTTTCCTTTAACTTTCTTTTCTTCACTTACTTTAGCACTGCGTTCACATTCTTAGTTCTTTCTCAGACGAAAACTTTAATATCGTCATTTAAACACTGATCTACTTTCAAACCCACATTAATACACGTCCCTTTCACGTTATCACTTTCTTTTCTGAGTGTCCATTTACAATTACAGGCTAAATGGCCCCGCTGACCATAATTAAAACACTCTCTTTGCCTATAGTTTGATCATTGAGCTTGCAAACAGCTCCAACATACTGCACACCCTTGCAGCGGTGTGTCCCCATCAGGAATGTAAACACAGCCACTGATAAGCAGTTCTCTGTATTCTTTTACACCAGTGGCGGATTCAATTGCAATAGCCAAATCATAATCTTCATCATTATCATCGGCAGCACATTAATTTTCATAAACTGCACAGAAAATCATTCAACATATTCTAAGGGGTTTTCTAAACATTTTCGTTTTTTAACTTCACATTTCTTTGAAGTCAAAGCTTCAGAGCACAGCTGCTTACAGCGTTTGCTCTCTTCTGTCTCACTGTTTGTTTCAGGACTCTTCATAAAGTATAAAATTTGTACTAAATGCCATCAATTTCATTAGCACTGGTTGGAAACAGTATTCCTCTATCAAATGGTTCAACTTAATGTTATCATTATTTTCTCAGTCCCACTTATATCTGCTGTTTCACATGATTTCTTTTTTCCCTCATTCCCACATTTACTTCACGCACACACTTTCAGGTGCCGTGGGCACAGACTTTTCACATACTTCACTCTGCTTTTCATTCAAACCAACATTCAACCATTGCTTCACAGTTTTTTACTCACATGTTTTGCACAGGCACAACTTTCCTATGTCTAACATGCCCTTTTCCCCATAGTTTTCTTCATTGCACAGTACACTGGTGTGCAACATTTACTGTTAGATGCTCCCATGATGGCTGTTTTGTTTCTTTCACTGCTGCCTGTGGCTTTCTCAGCGCGCTTTAACTTTTCACCCAAAGTCAGAAGGGTTGAAATTAATTTCTGCTTACTCTCAATATCTTTCTCTGGAATTCAGTTTCGGCCTGGAAATTCCTCGACCTGTTAGGTCTCAATTTCCTGCCCTTTTAAAAAACGTCCTTCCCTTGATCAATTATTTCAGCCTTGAATTAATCTTCTATACGAGTACTGGCTTCGGTCCGGACAATATCTTGACCTTTTGTGGTCTCAATTTCCATCCCCTACTTAAAAGCCTTTTCCCTCGTACCACAGCTTTAGTTTCAGTTTTCAAATACAGCCATTATGGTCCATCACAACATTTTCTTTTCAAAAATTCTTTTCAAAATAATTTCTTAAAAACAAAAATTCTTTTCAAATCCCCAAAAGTAAATGAATTTACTGTCTCTTACCAGAGATTTTTCTGTCGCCACTCGGGTTCTTTTTTTGAGTTCCCTCTGGAAGTCCTCCCCGGGTCTGAAGCGGCTGGTTCTCCTTCTCTCAATATTTTTCGAGGTGAGACTGAAGCCTGTTGCTTTCAGGGCGTTTTCCCTCCACCGTCCGCTGATCAGACCCGGAAAGCCCTCAAGGAAAACTCATCCCAATACTCTGACACCAAAATTGTTGTGGCAATTTTTCATTAAACAATCATCAACTGCGTAAGAGACACTCTGAAATTCAAATGATCATTAAAAAAGTATTTTATTCTTGCAAGAAGGCCCAGTTGCCACACAGAAGTCATTAGTACAGTCTGTGGAACAAGTGCGACGAAGGGAGGGAGGGCAGAGGAGCCTTTATAGTACCTTCAAGGTCTTCTGCTCACAGGCCCTTATCTAAACAAGGGAAGGTTTCTCTGCTAGTGACCTAATCCTGCTGAGTTTATTCCTGCAAACTCAGAAGTCCCAAATGGGACTACCTCTGATCCCAAGGGGTCAGAGGTTCCCTTTTCAGCTGTCTCCCCCTTTGTCTCACAGTGTTCACATTAATCATTATATTGAAAAATCAGGAGCACACCTAGAGTGTGAAAACTAAAATTCCCATTACAACGCGCAGCGCGCAAACACGGAGCAGAGAGAGCAGCGCGCCGACACACACACACACACACACACACGGAACAAAGAGAACGGCGCACACACGTAGCAGAAAACACTCGCTCGTGAAGTTACTAAACAAGCTGCGCGAGAATGAAACTTGATCGCAGGCGCAGCCGCAACAGGAAATCATTAAAACGATGCAAAAAAAGGTGATTTTTTTTTATTCATTACAGGCAGCTGGTTTAATGTAGGGAACATGTCAAAACCCAACTGTACAAGAGATTCAGAGGGAATCAAGCCTGCACCAGGTTAAAGACTTTTCCCTCTACAGGGAAACACTGATCCACATTTTTCTGATAGAACAAACAACTAATCAATTAATCGAAGAAATATTCAACAGATTAATCAACTATGAAAATAATCCCAAATCCCTAATCATTATGCACAAGTGCATTGCATTGGAAGCCCTGGATATAAGCCTCCCTCTCGATCTTTCTTAAATATTTTTGTTCTCTCTGTTTTGTCATTTAGTGAACTTTATAGATTTCAACCATATTATTCCTTTTTGAGTCTCTTTAACAAGAACTTAGATTAATGCATGAATTGAATAGTGATTGTGTGACCTATGATGAGGGAGCAACCAGTGATACCCTTGGTAGTACCATCAAATGATAGCCTATAGCGATGTCATCAGGATACACATAGGCAGTGGCCCACCTTACCGGGTGACCACGTCGTGGTCCACCAGAATTGATAGTTTACTCACCTCTTTTTTTACCACTACACCACTGGCCACTGGCATATATTGGAAAATATAGGCTAGGGCAGTGGTTCTCAATTCCAGTCCTCGTGACCCACTGCTCTGCACATTTTGTATGTCTCCCTTATTTAACACACCTGAATCAGATCATCAGCTCATTAGGAGAGACTCCATGAACTGAACTGAGTGTGTCAGATAAGAGAGACATACAAAATGTGCAGAGCAGCGGGTCCTGAGGACTGGAATTGAGAACCACTGGGCTAGGGGGAGCTTTAATGTAGATTATCTTTATCACCAGTGGGAGGCAGCACTGCACTAGAAGTGCCTAGTCTGCCGGAAAGGAATAGAAGAAGAAGAAGAAGACAGTGGCCCTCGAGGACCAGGTTTGGGAACCCTTTTAATGTAAAGTGTCCATGTCTTGATTTTTCCAGTGTTGGGCAAGTTACTTCGAAACTGTAATGCGTTATTTATTACTTGTTACTGTCATTTCAAAGTAATCCGTTACATTACAATATTACTGTATTTAAAATGTAAGGCATTACACTACTATTGCATTACTTTTAAGTTACTCTCACCAAAATAACTGCCAATATGGATTTTGCAATCTAAATGTAGCGTATGATGCTCAATTAGCTCATTACACATCCAGTAGAAGGTGATGTGGTATCCGACTGAGCTTGGACCCATAAGAAATTTTACCATGATGTACTATAGTACATACCATGGTATACCATGGTAGTACCATGGTACCTTACATCTAACCATGGTACATACTATATAGTACTTCAGATATTATCATGGTACCATGGTACATTGCATGGTACTGTATATGTTACTATGGTACATAGTATGGTACCTCAGATTTACCATGGTACCTACCATGGTACATACCATAGAACCTCAGATATAACCATGGTACATACTTTATAGTACTTCAGATATTATCATGGTACCATGATAATATCTGAAGTACTATACTGTACAGTATGTTACTATGGTACATAGTATGGTACCTCAGATTTAACATGGTACATGCCCTAGTACTTCAGATATAACTATGGTACATTCTGCCGTACATATTACCATGGTACATACTACCTCAGATATAACCATGGTACCTCAAATATTACCATGGTACTTTGCATGGACGCATGGTACAGACATCTTTTTACTTTAAGCCCGGGGTAAACTTTAGGCTTAAACTTTAGCAAAAATAAAAATAACTAATGAATAATAACTAAGCCAAATATTTTTATTTTATTTTAATTATTATTGTGAGTGACTGCAGTAGTGTGGGCATAGGCCATTTGGTCTATGAACGAGTCATAGATCTCCAAAATCAGTTTTAAATGTATAATTTAATATTAATGAGATTTTTATTTAAGTAATGTTCTAATTCTAGATGTTTGTAAATGCTGCATGATTTTGACGTGGTTTAATCAATGGCCGTGCGCGTGAACTTTGAACATTCATGTCGCTTTCAAACACTGGAGCGGCCGCGGCGCAGAGTTGCCATGGAAACGGCGCTGGACCACTGCGACTGGTAAGCAGGAAACTCCCATAGACAGTAAAAGAAACTCCCTCTCTCGCTGTTGAGAATGTACTATCCGCTGCAGGCTCACTCATCTCGGCTCTGTCTGATTAACGTACAGAAAGTGAAACATTTTGCGCGGACGTTTCTCCTCTGCTGATCTCTCGCGGTGATTTTGGCGAATTTGTATGAAGAAAAAACTCCTTATTCCAGGTTAACTAACAATGCTTGTAACGCGCGTTACTGACATTTGTACCGAGTAAAATATTACTTTTTTTCCCCCTGTAATGCCTTACATTACCGTGTTACAGCAAAAAGCAATACATTACAGTAATTAATTACTTTTGTAACGCGTTACTCCCAACACTGGATTTTTCCAGTCTGTTCTGTGTCTGTCACGGTTGATTTATGCACTGTTTCCTCTGTGTCTCGTGTCACTGTTTGTTTACATGTCTGTGAGTGTGCGTGAGTGGGCGTTGTCCCGTGCGCGTGGTTGTTCAGTGCTCCAGCTGCTATCAATCACTCTAATTCCCCGCTTCAGGTGCAATCTATTCCCGCTCTCCATAAATACTGACTCATCTCTCCTTTCCAGTGTCCATCTGTTGTTTGCAGCCCTGTTTTGTGTGTGTCGTGCCATTTCATCCGGATCATGTGTCGTCTGTGGATATCGTCTTCTCTGTTTCACCGCACCCGAGCACCGAGCACTGGAGATTCCACGGTTCACCACATCTGAGCACCATACCACCTGACCATCGAAGTCCCTGCGAGAGAGAGCCTGATTGTCTTCCCCCTGAGAGAGCCAGTTCGCCTTTCCCTGAGAGAACGTCCAGCATTGACTTTTGAGTGATATTACCTTTGAGCTTTGCTGTTCTAATAAACACAGTTTTCACCCGCATTTGCTTCCAGTGTTCTATCATGACAGAACGGATGGACCATGACATGGGAGCAGCAGGTGGTTCTTCAGCCTCTTTAGAGGAGTTTATCCGAGTGTGCATCGGTCGGATGGATGCACAGGAACGCAGCCAGGGGGAGACGGGACGAGCAATTCAGGCTCTTGTCTCGCAGGTGTCCGAGCTCACCCAGCGATTCCATCAGCTTCAACCTCCCACTGCGCCAGCACCACCAGACGCACCGGCAGTCCCCCCCACACCAGCTGTGCCTCTCTCCCAGTCGGAACCCAGACTTCCAACCCCCGAGTCATACTCTGGTGAGCCCAACTACTGCCGGCCGTTTCTAACACGTTGCAGTATGCATTTCTCCCTACAGCCGAAGACCTTCGAGAGGGAGGAATCGAAAGTGGCGTTCGTGTTAACGTTACTGACTGGGAGAGCGGCGCTTTGGGGGACTGCGGTGTGGGAAAATCAAGACCAGTGCTGCTCCTAGTTCCAGGCGCTCGCGACGGAGATGAGGAGGGTCTTTGATCGTGCCGTCGCGGGAAGAGAGGCTGCCAGAGCTTTGGCAGATCTACGCCAGGGAGATCGATCCGTCTCGGACTATTCCATTGAGTTCAAGACCTTGGCAGCCGAGTGTCGCTGGAACGAGGAGGCGCAGTGGGATTTATTCCTGCATGGGCTGGCCGAACGCGTCCAAAGGGAGATCTATGCCCTGGACCTGCCCCCGTCTTTAAACGGACTTATGGATCTGGCCTTGAGGGTGGACGCTCGTCTGTCTCGGATCGGTCAACAAACGTCACCCAACAGAGTACGCGGCAGCGTGGAACTCCAGCGGTCCAGCGGCATGGACGCGTTCGGTCCCCACGATCCCGAGCCCATGCAGGTAGGGCGAGCTCGGCTTTCCCGGGAGGAGAGAGAAAGGCGGAGATCCCAGGGCCTTTGTCTATACTGTGGTGGCGCCGGACATTTCGCTCATAGCTGTCCAGTAAAAGGCCCAGCCCGATAGTAAGTATGAGGCTACTATCGGGTGGGATCTCCGCAGAAAAGACCTCATCCACTTCCACCATCCTCCCGGTAAGACTGAGATGGTCAACTCACGATCACCACTGCAAGGCACTTATAGACTCGGGAGCAGAAGGTAACTTTATGGATCACCGTTTTGCGTTACAATTTCAAATTCCCCTCCGAACACTCCCTCAGAATATCACAGTAAACGCATTAAACGGACAAACACTACCTGCCATCTCTCAAGTCACCGAGAGCCTCACACTCATCACATCTGGAAACCACGCAGAGACCATTTCATTTTACATCATGGACTCCCATCTCCGCCTAAGGGCAAGATTTATTCACTCTCGGTTCCGGAGAGAGAGGCTATGGAGAAATATATTTCTGATTCTCTAGCAACCGGGTTCATCCGGCCTTCCTCTTCTCCAGCGGGGGCGGGGTTCTTTTTTGTGGGGAAGAAGGACGGCTCTCTGCGACCTTGCATTGACTACCGAGGGTTGAATAACATCACGGTGAAGAACACTTATCCTTTGCCGTTGATGTCTTCAGCCTTCGAGAGGTTGCAGGGAGCGTCACTCTTCACAAAATTGGACTTACGTAATGCTTATCATTTGGTCCGTATCAGGAAGGGGGATGAATGGAAGTCTGCTTTTAACACCCCTAGGGGGCACTTTGAATATTTGGTTATGCCGTTTGGCTTATCCAATAGTCCCGCAGTCTTCCAGGCACTCGTCAATGATGTGTTGCGAGACATGATCGATCAATTCATATATGTTTACCTGGATTTTTTCTTCGTCTCTCCAGGAGCATGTGCAACATGTCCGACAAGTGCTTCAAAGATTGCTAGAGAATGGGCTTTTTGTCAAGGCGGAGAAATGCGTATTCCATGCACAGTCGGTTCCTTTTCTGGGTCACATCGTGTCGGTTGAAGGAATGCGTATGGATCCTGACAAAGTTAAGGCGGTGGTAGAATGGCCAATCCCAGATTCCCGCAAGGCCCTGCAGCGGTTTCTGGGATTCGCCAACTTCTATCGGCGGTTTATTCGCAACTTCGGCCAACTAGCCGCACCTCTGACTGCACTGACCTCGCCCAAAACTGCGTTCAGGTGGTCAGACGCAGCTGAGGCTGCGTTTGCCAAACTTAAGAGCCGCTTTGTTTCAGCTCCCATCTTAATTGCCCCGGATACGTCACGTCAGTTTGTGGTGGAGGTCGATGCGTCAGAGGTGGGGGTAGGCACAGTTCTTTCCCAATGCTCTCCTTCAGACGACAAGATGCATCCTTGCGCGTTTTTGTCACATCGTCTATCTCCTGCCGAACGAAATTATGACATTGGTAACCGAGAGTTGTTGGCAGTCAAGTTGGCCTTGGAGGAATGGCGTCACTGGTTGGAGGGATCAGGGGTACCCTTTATCGTTTGGACAGACCAAAAGAATCTGGAGTATATTAGGACCGCCAAAAGATTGAACTCCAGGCAGGCTCGGTGGGCACTGTTTTTCGGTCGTTTCGATTTTACTCTTTCATATCGTCCGGGGTCCAAAAACATCAAACCCGATTCTTTGTCGCGTATTTTTGATCGTCCCGAACACGAACCTACTCCCGAGCGCATTTTTCCAGAGACCCTAATTATCTCTTCGCTCACATGGGAGGTCGAATCGAGGGTCAAGAAGGCCTTGGAAGGGGTAACGCCCCCGATCCGGTGTCCACCTAACCACTTATTTGTGCCGGAGGGATTACGATCAGACGTTATCCAGTGGGGTCATTGCTCTAATCTAGCCTGCCATCCAGGGGTGAGTCGTACTATCTATTTAGTTAAGCAGCGATTCTGGTGGCCACTTATGGCTCGTGATGTTCACAGTTTTGTTTTGGCTTGCTCTAGTTGTGCCACTGGTAAGTCATCCAATCGACCCCCAGATGGGTTACTTCAACCGCTGTCGGTACCTTCGAGACCCTGGTCCCCAGTGTGCGAAATACGGGGGGGTCCGGGGGGCTCGACCCCCCCGATTAACCCATGAGACCCCCTGAAAGCCTCAAAAGCAAAATTTGAAGGGGGTCTCAAATTTGGTAAAAGTGTTAATTAATTTCGTTAACATTAACTATGACGAAAAATGTACATTGATGACCTTTTTTCCCCTGACTTAGACAAGACGATGAGAGACGAATTAAACGATAACTGTGACTATATCAACACATGCAATATTGTTGACAAAAAAAGACGGGACTGAAATATGTAAAAAAAAAAAAACTTGACCAAAATCACTTATTTTTGTCGAATAAAGGAGGAGACAACGCATTACAGACTGCTTTTACGAGCGTTCATGCTTACGGTTGCCAGATTTCAATAATATAAACCCCAGTCAGTGCTTTTCTGTTAAAAGGGCACGTTTTCTACCCGGTCTTTTCAATAGTATCTGGCAACCATCCGCATGCGCGCTTTCTACACTTCTGAAGAAGCGCGGATGATCTGAAAACAAAATAAGCTGGAGTTCCGCGATCTTCATTTGAGATTTTCTACTTAAATTAAAGTGTCATTAATTCGGTCTCCGTTCTGTCACGAGCAGCTTGCGCTGTTTGTGCGACTAAATCTGCGAACAAATTGCAGCTGATATTGTCACACCATGATCGGTCATACTGCAGGCTCTCATTTACAAGTGCACTGATTGCGTGCCAGTGTCCGATAGGCTATAACGTTACCTGGCATTTTTTCAGTTGATTGCTCTTGTAAGTGCGCCAGATTGGTGCCAATTATTGTCATGTCTGCATTGTAATGCACAACTTTGCCTTTCCTTGTTATAAATAACGTGCATCCAAACAACTTTAGCCAATGCAACCTCCTATTGCTTTACGAATACTAGGCTATAACGTGATATTGCATTGGCATTTGTTTGAATGTAACATCTATGCAAAATAATCCTTGAATCATTTCTTATTTAAGGCCATTCCCGTTTCGAATATGTGATTTGTGTATTGTCAACAATAAGCATAAACATTCTGCATTTCCATTTTGTAGTATGGATCATTCATTGCGACATCATGTTTAAGAATCTGTTATCTGATAAAATACTTCATTCTACTGCCCACTGACATACTTTTAAAGCTACTGTTGTCCCTTTTTTTGGCCTTCAAAACACCTTAAAATGCAAATGTCGAGATCAAGAAAATCTAAATTTTCTCGGGGGGGGGGACCCCGAACCCCCCTAGCGAGATAATTTTTTTAACCTCTGTGTTTATAAAACCCTGCGTCGGCCCTGCACCCAGTAAAGACAGTGATGCAATGATCCTTTGAATAGTTCTCCTATTTTCATGTGTGGATGGACTAAGGAATAGTCACTCAAAATTCATAATTATTTAGTTTTCTCTTTCTATAGTCTGTGGGCCAGTATTAATTGCAAAAACTGCACCTCTTCTGTGGCTATATTAATTTCATAATGATGAAGCCTTTCTCCGTGAAGTCAATCAGCAAAAGTTAAGGGATAATGTGCAAATATACTGGCCCATTTTGGTGGGAACTAATATTCAATACTAGTCTTACATGTCACTTTTTATAACACGTTCATCCTTTGCTGGGATGCTTAAAAAAATATTGGGGGCATAAATTAAGTGTAGTCTATACCCACTTCTCCAGGCACCACTACATCACTGAGCATATCAGATTATCAAAAGGTTTAAGGTTTGTGCATGTGTGTGTTCGTGTAGGCTATAGACTGATTGCGGCTTGCATCCATGAAATATTGTAATGTTATAGGCCTACTGTATGAGAAAATTTAGATCAGTATATTGCGCAACAATCTGGAGATGGGGACCCCCCCGAATATTGACGGGTATTTCGCACACTGCTGGTCCCACATCGCTCTAGATTTTATAACCGCCCTCCCACCCTCCCAGGGTAACACGGTAGTTTTAACCGTGGTGGACCGGTTCTTGAAGGCGGCCCACTTTATTCCCTTGCCCAAATTGCCTTCAGCCAAGGAGACAGCGGTGGCAGTCGTAAACCACGTCTTTCGGTTACATGGCCTCCCGACAGACGTGGTTTCCGACAGGGGACCCCAATTTGTGTCCAAATTCTGGCGAGAGTTTTGTAAATTGCTGGGGGCGACGGTCAGTCTGTCCTCTGGGTTCCATCCCCAGAGCAATGGTCAAACGGAGAGAGCCAACCAAGATTTGGAAAGAACACTACGATGTTTGGTCTCCAGGAGTCCTTCCCTCTGGAGTCAACAACTTTCTATGGTGGAGTACGCCCACAATACGTTGCCAGCGGCATCCACGGGCCTGTCTCCGTTTGAGTGTAGTGTAGGGTACCAACCACCTGTTTTTCCTAGTACGGAATCCGAAGTCGCGGTCTCCTCTGCCCACGCCTTCATCCAGAGGTGTCACCGTACTTGGACGAGAGCCCGGGAGACACTCCTCCAAGTGCGGGAGCGCACCAAGGCCAAAGCCGATCGCCACCGGTCAAGGCCTCCCGTATACGTCGTCGGTTCCAAAGTGTGGCTTTCTACCAAGAACATTCCTCTCCGCTCCGTGTCGAATAAATTAGCTCCTAAATTCATTGGCCCGTTTTCTGTCACCAAGATGGTTAGCCCGGTGGCAGTCCGCCTCAACCTTCCTCCGGCGTACAGGAGAATTCATCCGGTTTTCCACGTTTCAAAGATAAAGCCCGTGTTTTTTTCACGTATTATTCCGCCAGTCCCGGTTCCCCCACCGCCGCGGCTCGTAGACGGGGAACCATCCTATTCGGTCCGTCGCATCCTGGATTCTAGGCGGAGGGGACGCGGGTTCCAGTACTTGGTGGATTGGGAAGGTTACGGTCCGGAGGAGAGAAGTTGGGTTCCTGCTCATGACATCCTGGATCACTCCCTTATCGATGATTACAATCGACAGGTAAGGAGGTCTGGGAATGCCGTGAGGCATTCCTAGGAGAGGGGGTACTGTCACGGTTGATTTATGCACTGTTTCCTCTGTGTCTCGTGTCACTGTTTGTTTACATGTCTGTGAGTGTGCGTGAGTGGGCGTTGTCCCGTGCGCGTGGTTGTTCAGTGCTCCAGCTGCTATCAATCACTCTAATTCCCCGCTTCAGGTGCAATCTATTCCCGCTCTCCATAAATACTGACTCATCTCTCCTTTCCAGTGTCCATCCGTTGTTTGCAGCCCTGTTTTGTGTGTGTCGTGCCGTTTCATCCGGATCATGTGTCGTCTGTGGATATCGTCTTCTCTGTTTCACCGCACCCGAGCACCGAGCACTGGAGATTCCACGGTTCACCACATCTGAGCACCATACCACCTGACCATCGAAGTCCCTGTGAGAGAGAGCCTGATTGTCTTCCCCCTGAGAGAGCCAGTTCGCCTTTCCCTGAGAGAACGTCCAGCATTGACTTTTGAGTGATATTACCTTTGAGCTTTGCTGTTCTAATAAACACAGTTTTCACCCGCATTTGCTTCCAGTGTTCTATCATGACAGTGTCTAGAAGTGGTGAGCATAATGGCAGGATTTATTAAAGCTTGCAACATTTGCCAGACACTTGGCAGCTTTGAGGAGATGGAGTTGCGGGAGGTAAGATGTAGATTGATAAGAATAAAACAAAAAAAAGTGTTGTTGAGGCGAGGTTAATGTCAAACGTCTTATCTTAATGGTGCTCCATGTCTTGTTAGGCTGTTAGCAAACAAATAATACTACTTTGTAGTGTTGTAGTCAAGACCACCTATACCGAGTCATGACCAAGACAGGCCGAGACCGAGTCAAGACCAAGACCAATGCATGACACACTTATGATAAAATATATAATATGCATATGCGGCCATTTTAAAACTCAAAGTTCCGTAAAAATGCTAATCTCACTGAGGTATTAATCTAGACACAGTCCATTAGGCCTATGTCCTAAATTAATGTGAATAACAGGTGGTGGAATATGTATCATACAGATCCATGCATTAAGTCTTGCCTAATAGGCAAATTATTTTATATATATTGTTCATTACATGTTGGTACATATTGTGCAGATTTATTGTGCAAAGGGGAAGGAAACCCTGTATTTGTATTTTATTTTGATTACAGTTTGTACATATCTCACATGTGGTTTGACTTGTTTTTGGTTAATATCGCCCAGTTTGGATTGGGGGGATGTAAAAAAAAAAAAATCTTGCATCACAATAAGTGTATTGTGATTGTCAAAACATTTTATTAAGTAAACAGAATTGTATTAGTTTTAGTGACAACATGTT
Organism: Rutilus rutilus; assembly: GCF_951802725.1. Lineage (NCBI taxonomy): Eukaryota > Metazoa > Chordata > Actinopteri > Cypriniformes > Leuciscidae > Rutilus > Rutilus rutilus. The sequence continues at coordinate 43,988,255 of NC_140214.1, read as the reverse complement.
ACAATGTTTACATGGTACAATTTCTGGTAAGCTACGCTTTTTTATTATTGCTTGACACAAATTTCATGATTTCAATTCTTGTGATTTGATTCAATATTGACTCATTTGGATAAATATTAGGTACACAAGATAGGTGTTATTTTTTCTCAAAAAAAAAAAAAAAAAAACTCACCTAATCCTGTAAACACATGAGAGCCCTATCAGCTGGTAGTATTATTTAGGGTTAAAAATAACTAAAATAAAATATAATGCGTTTTTATTATTATAATAACAACTTTATTTAATGATATAAGTAAAATATAATAAATATGTAATATAGTAGCCTACACATATTTAGTAAAATACTCTACTAACGTGCTATATATTATGGTAATTAAATGGCTTTCCTGAGGTAAATGTTATGTTACAATTGTTCTCCAGCTGTTTTACCTCTTTCCGCGGTTGAAAAACACTGACTGATCGATATTATGTATATATGGGGGAGATATAGCCTAGAAATCTAGACGCACCCTAGCGGCAGCAAAATGTATTTTGCAGCCAGGTGGGTCTAGACACTCTCAATAAGACCTTCTAGCTGCAAAAACCCAAATTGGGTCAGGCCAATCACAACGCATATAGAGTAGGCGGGGCGGGCTTAACATAATGACGACAGAGATGTGACGGTTCCCGACCCTGGCGTGCTGGCGAACAGTCTTTCGAATCGGCTTTGGCCGCGACTCTGGAGGACTTGGAGTTAAGTTTTTCTTTGAGAAAAGAGCAAAGAACGGCACTTAAGTCATTCTTTAAAAAGGAAGATGTGTTCGTAGTTTTGCCGGTGTTGGGCGCGGTTGTCACTGCGTGCTTCGTGATCTACGCAAACAGCGTAACTTCTGACTATAAGCCAAAGGTGAAGTATTTACGACACGTTTGTTTAGAAATGCTTTTTTTTGCCTGTCAGATATGGCAAAAGTTGAATCTATCATCTAACGTTTGCTCAGCTGTTGGGAAAACGCTCTGGTTGGTTGTAGCGCTGTCCTATTGCGTGCAGAGGGAATTTGAAAGACAGCCGTTTATCCCGCCCCTCGGATTGAGCCGTGTCTATGGTGAGTTTCCAGATGTAACATCTTGATGTAGGTCTGGCTTGCCAGGCTAGGGGAGATACAGATTTGACTCACTTCTGCACCCAGCCTCAAGCGGCCAGTCGATGAATTGCCGTTTAATTCACTTCTGTGTTGGTTTCAAGAGAGAGACAGGGAGGTTGCCGCTTGTTTGAAAGGCATGAAGATACAGCGTGAAGAGACTGTAGGCCTACGTGAAGATGCAATACAGCTGGAAAACACCACCACCCTTTCTGCCAAATGAGATAACGTTATGTTTATGTTAGACTTTTTATTGTCTTGTTTCTGTTTTAGACGACAAGCAGACATTATACACTCACATATTTTTTATATATGGGTCAATGACGTGACGCCTACATTTTCTGTCCGATTGCATTTTTTCAGGCAAAAACGGGTTTAAATGCATAAAAAGATACTGCATATTTGAAGTACCTCTCCCATGTATGTACTCACTTTAACTCATCAAAAACCTTTACTTATTTGTTATTTTTTTTGTTATTTAAAGTGTCAAAACATCATGTGGTGCGACCGTCCGGCCATAACTTCTGTTTTGAAAACGTCTTTGAAATTACTCTGAATTTATTCAAATTTATTTTCTGCACTATTTGGCATGATTTCCAAAATGTTTTGTAATCCTTTAAAAAAATTCAAAGCATTTGTATTTATATTTCCATCATAATATACAAACAAACTTTGTAATTCTCTCAAATTGGAAAAAAAATAAACCTCTGTAATGGTTGGTATGTAGTTGCCAAATTTGGATGTCATGTGGTATGACCTCAAAAAAAAATTAATATTAAAGTTATTTCTACAAATATATATTTGTATTATACATTTCATAGTGACCTTTTTTAGGGAAGCTAGCTTGTTTTGTATAGGTGGCCAATTCTGTGCCTGTAAATTTTGAATGAATTTGAAAATCATGTGGTGCGACCAAATATCATGTGGTGCGACCATTGCAGACTGTTTTCCATGATAGATATATGTCCTAGATTGGCAGTTTTATGCTTTAATATTCAATTGACAGTTTATATACAAAAAATACTTTAATTTAGTATCATTTGGAATAGATTTTTATGCTATTTGGGATATTTTCTTCATATATTTCAAGTTTGTTTACTCTTTGTACAATATGAGAAAAATACTAAAATTTCAGTTTAGTAATTAAGCATTTATTAGTAGTGTATTTATTATTGCCTATTTATTTGTTTAAAACTATTTGAATCTATTTTACCAGATGCCACTGCCAAGCGAAAAAATTCTGACCCTGCAGCAATAGCGGAGTACCTTGATAGGAGAAGAGTGAAATATTATTACAATATAAAATATCTGTTTTCTATGTGAATATATAGTAAACTGTCATTTATTCCTGTGATCAAAGCTAAATTTAATCTTCAGCATCTTTAATCCAGTCTTCAGTGTCACATGATCCTTCAGAAATCATTCTAATATGTAACCCTGGACCACAAAACCAGTCACATGGGTCAATTTTTTACAATTGAGATTTATACATCATATGAAAGCTGAAAAAATAAGCTTTCCATTGATGTATGGTTTGTTAAGATAGAACAATATTTGGCCGATACAACTGAAAATCTGGAATCTGCAAAAAAATCGAAACATTGAGAAAATCACCTTTAAAGTTGTCCATTTATGTTTGCGATATTGCTATATTCACTCATCAAAAATAAATATTTTATATATTTATGGTAGGACATTTACAAAATATGAAACTCTTTATTTAATATCCTAATGATTTTTGGAATAAAAGAAAAATCGATAATTTTGACCCATACAATGTATTGTTGGCTATTGCCACAAATATATCCTGTGCCACTTGTGACTGTTTTTGTGATCCAGGGTCACTAATGATTTGCTGCTCAAGAAACACTTCTGATTATTATCATATTTTTGTGGAAACTGATACATTTTATATGTCAGGATTATTTGATGAATAGAACGTTCAAAAGAACAGCATTTATTTGAAATAGAATCTTTCGTAACATTATAGCCTAAATATCTTTACTGTCACTTTTTATCAACTGAATGTGTCCTTGATTAATAAAAGTATTAATTACTTAAAAAACTATTGACCCCAAATGTTACCTGTATACAATAATTTTATGAAATAATTGATATCTATAACATTATTATTTGTTAGAAAGAAATTCTAAGTCAAGTTAAAAGAAATGGTGCACTTGTGTTTTTGATGTGATTTTTATTTACAAAAAGAGTTTACGTTCAGGAAAATTCTGTGAAATTTGTATGAAATCTGGTTTAAATCAAAATTTTTTTTATAAAATGTATTGTTCATTGATCTCTTTAAATAGATTTTTAACTATATAAGGTCTTCGTGTCATTTGGAGCGACCACTTATCATGTGGTGCGACCAATAAAAGCAATCACTGTATTAAATGTAAAATATAATATATCATTTCTGTGGCTGAAATATGAATCACTGATACAGTATGCTTTAGTAAATTATATTTTTAAAACATTTATATCAGTTTTATGTGATTTACAGGAAAAGTAAGTCTGTTAACTAGATTTAAGAAGGCAACTCAGAAATTATAGACCAAAAAACGAGATCATTATTTACAAAAACTCAAAAGAAATGCAAAACTTGGTTTCTAAACACTTTAATTACTAAGAATTTGTAAAAAAAAATGTTTAAGCATGTTAAGGAAATTAATTAATTTTAAGATAAATCACAGTCGCACCACATGACATTTTTTAAGGCTACGGACAATTCATCTAGATGAAAAAACACTAAAATCACTTAAATTGAATTTTTTTAATGAATTTAGGTGTACACAACATCCTTAATGTTTGAACAATTGCAACAGATATTTTTTTTTTTTTTTTGTATTTTAAAATTGACCTGTCGAAAATCCTTATACGTCATTGACCCATATATGACTTTAAACCCAGTTAATGACCTTGAAATATTAATTTACATTTAACATGACTCCTATTATTTATACTTCTGCTAGTAACGCTAGTCATTCTTTACCAGTTCCCTCCATGGCTGGACTGGCCATTGGGCATACCGGGCAAATGCCCGGTGGGCCGACGTGCTTTTTGGGCCGATATATCTCATACTCATACTTTTTTTTTTTTTTTTTTTTTTTTTACGGCCCATAAAATGTGTACATCTGCAGCCCATTCGTTTTGTTTTGTTTTGCTTAATTGGCGGCGCTGGGTTTGTGCCGGTGTTGTGCCGAAAAGTGATGGTCTGCCGAAAATTGATTGTATTATTTATTGCAATAAGTAGAGGCTTCAATCATTTTGTTGTAAGTAGAATACTGCATTTTATTGGTTGTTTTTGACATTTAAAGGTATTTTAACAGGTAAAAAGGGGTTGGTACACAGCAGGTAAAATAATGCATAAGGATAGTTGCAAAAGAGATCTAGGGCCCTATCTTGCACCCAGCGCAATTGACTTTGTACACCGACGCATGTATCATTCCTATTTTGCACCCGCGCAAAGCGGACTCCACAGAAGCACGTCGTTTAACTAAGAAATACACTTGCGCTCCCCGGGGCGGTTCAGCGCAAAGAGGAGGCGTGTTCCGGCGCAAACGTTCCCTCATGCTATTTTACAGGTTTAGAAAACAATTGCGCCACTGACCGAAAAAAAACCAGTTTAAAGTCAGTGGCGCGTTGCGCATGTTATTCATATGCTATTTTGCATGCTTGGCCTTAATCAATGTAGCCTGTGCACAACGCGCATACACTTTGATTCTCTCATCTACACACAGATGCAGCAGTTATCATTTTTGCAAATCATACATTATTACGATAGATAGATAGATAGATAGATAGATAGATAGATAGATAGATAGATAGATAGATAGATAGATAGATAGATAGACATTTTATTATAAAAGCATACGTCTAGCTTACACATTTACCCAAATTATCATACGCCTGTTTAACCGAAGTTAATTTGGGTGTGTTTCTCCATCCCCAACGTCCCTGACGAGATTGACGGTCTCCTCGGCTGTGAACCGCTCCTGTCGTGCGCCTGGAAAATCCGCCGTTATAATAGGAATCCGCTTTAGAACAAGCGCGCCTGCTCTTAAAGTGAATGTGAGATGTTGCTCTGATTGGTTTATTTCACGTTACGCCCAAACCACACCTATGAATAATGAAGCTACTTCAGACCAACCCCTTTTAGATTTGCGCCAGGCGCAAGAGTCATTTATCCCGCCGGGAAAATAGCAACAGCGCCAAGACCCGCCCACAAAGTTACTTGCGCTTTGACGTTTCAGATCGTTAAAATAGGGCCCCATGTCTTTATTTTATATAGGCTACAGCTCAGCAGCAAGTCATGTTATTATAGGCTACAGTCTGTTTTCCAAATAGCCCACAAACACGTATTCCATCGGCAACAACAGGCTTCTATTATTTCCTATAATCATGTAAATGTCATACCTGATTAAGCTATAAACTGCAAACACTTATTTGGCCACAATTGTTATTATTATGTTAAAAGAAACGTTAAAGTATCTCACAGACATAGGCCTACCTCTGCTATTACCACGGACATAAACTAATGGTTATTTGCACGTTATGTGTGTTTGATCCAGCTAGACGTAAAGAGACTGGGCACAATCAATTTTTGGCGGACCATCACTTTTCGGCACGACACCTGTTTAATGCATTGGTCAAAGTCAGTGTTAGTTTTTTTTCTGACAGACAAGCCCATGAAACACGTAGATCAGCGGCCCATTGGCTCTTTTCTTGATTGACACTGGGCTGGCCCAATCACAACTTTAAACGAGTGAGCGAGCGTGCAGCAGTGTCAGTGTGTATCTGTCAAAATAGTCAGCGAGATGGAGAAGAAACGCAAGGAATGTGCAGAGAAATAGCGTGAAAAAATAGAACCAGGCCCTTAAAGCAGACACTGTAAACTGTGTCAAAATATATGTTTTCTGACCTTCATCAGCTCCTGTGGCAGATGATGATAGTGAGGACGGAGGATCAGGAGAGAGATGAGAGAGTGTAGAGTCCGCGGTAAGCAGAACTACTTTCAAAACACTTAGGCCATGTCATGAGTGTAGATTATTTCCACATCTGCATAGTTGACGATTACCGCAATTCACTAGAAATTTAATAAGAGGCGTTTGTAAACCATGTTTTCCGCCAAAATAAAAGCTTGATGCAGTTTGCGTCAAAATAAAAGATCATGTGCTTATCTCTTTCAAATATAGAAATTGGTACAACACTAATTATGAAAGTTTCCTTTATTTTTTAGTGCATTTGTTTTACAAAATATGGCTATTACTGTCATTGGATTAATATTATAACTATTATTATGTAGTAGGTGTAATGTAAATAGACACTAATAGACCAACTAAAAGAGGTTTGAATTTTTCTTTGTTTAATTTGCAAACTGAATATGGGTTGGAGCTTTTAATTTTGAACTCTCAAAGTGCACCAGATTGATGAATTTAACATTAAAATGCAAAAAAAAAAAAAAATCTCACGGGGGGGCATGCCCCCGAACCCCCCTAGAAGGAACGGGGTCACACCACCATAGTTTTAACAAAAAAATCCTGTAAGAAACACTTGTATTGCTATGCCAGAGCCACTTATGGCTTGTTTTAGGATTCACCACTGGAGTTATAGTTCAACTGTATTAATAAATATAAAATTTGGACTTATTTCATCTGTTAACTCTCACTCGTTCCTACAATCACCCATTACATCATTAGTGGTTTTAATTAATAGGAGTTGGTATGCATAATTAAGGTCGTGTAAAGATGGGTGGTGTTTATGATCATATTGTGGGCCGGTCTGGGCAAAAATGCCCGGGCCGATTTTTTGTCCCAGTCCAGCCCTGGTTCCCTCCTCATTAGTTTGTTTCATTGAGTTTGTTGTTTTCTTATCTATTGACAGGACTTTGCTGCTGTACTGTAACTCTCACATCCCAAGCACCACAACCTGCATGCTCCTTATGGTTTGTATTTTGTTTTATTAGGATTTTTTTATTATTAATTATTATGAGTGTTCAATATCGGCAAAACACATTTAAATTTAAGGTCTGAGGAAAAATGTTAATAGAAAAATGTGGTTGCTGAATACCCCCTTCAAAGATTTGTATTCTTGTATGGTCAGTAGAAAAACAAATTGTATAGTGAAGATTTAAACAACTATGTTTGGAGCAGTTTTTTGAAGTGATCTTGTACTGTTTTTCATTTTGTAATATTTGTGTAAGGTGATGGGCATTCAGGATTTCTGTCATTCAAGAAGTTATTATTGACCACATCTCCTACCCCATTGAGCTACAAAATACCAGAAGAAAATGCAGCTTATCATGGAGTTCATATAAAGGTAAGCAACACATTTTTAATGAAATTATTTATAGAGCATGTTGTTGTTACTGTTTATTCAGTTGAAAATAATGAAACATAAGGTATAGTTGAGCAGACAAGCTAACATGACATGCACTTGGGGTCCACTGGAAACAGAAGTCTTAGCATGTTATATACAGTGTTTGAATCTGAAAGAATTAGGGATGGCAGTTGATAATTTAACGAATGTAAAATAAAGTACGATTGTTTTTCAACCTCAATCTGGTCTGCATGATGCTTTGTAGTTCAGTTTCCTCCATTTAATTTCTTGTGTAGCTAAAAACATATCCATTTTTTTCTTCATATCCAACTTTCCTGTGCAGAAATCCTGAACGAAGGTCGAAAAGGCTGAGATGAAGGAAACCAAACATCTACACATTCCGCCAAGACTGCTGAAGTTCCTGTATGAACAACTTCGAAAATCCATGTTAAGTTTAAGCTTTTGTCAAATCTCAAAATGGGACTTTAACTGAACATACAGAAAAGTAAAGTTTTTCACGCAAGTTGTTCATCCCAAAATGAAAATAATGTAATTAATTACTCGCCCACCTGATGTTGCGACCATAGACTGTAAAAAAAGATGGACGACGCCCCTTCGCTCTCTTCCATTGGTGAGAACTGAAGCCGCCAGTGTCCCGATATGGTGCTGACATCTTGGAATTTGAGTCTGCGCAGTAGCGATCTCGGGACCAGACCCGCGCAGTGGCGATCTCGGGACCAGACCCGCGCAGTGGCGATCTCGGGACCAGACCTGCGCAGTAGCGATCTCGGGACCAGACCCGCGCAGTAGCGATCTCGGGACCACACCCGCGCAGTAGCGATCTCGGGACCAGACCCGCGCAGAAGTGATCTCGGGACCAGACCCGCGCAGTAGCGATCTCAGGACCACACCCGCGCAGTAGCGATCTCGGCACCAGACCCGTGCTCGGGACCACACCCGCGCAGTAGCGATCTCGGGACCAGACCCGCGCAGTAGCGATCTCGGGACCACACCCGCGCAGTAGCGATCTCGGGACCACACCAGACCCGCGCAGTAGCGATCTCGGGACCAGACCCACGCAGGAGCGATCTCGGGACCAGACCCGCGCAGGAGCGATCTCGGGACCAGACCCGCGCAGGAGCAATCTCGGGACCAGACCCGCGGTGATCTCGGGACCAGACCGCGCAGTAGCGATCTCGGGACCAGACCCGCGCAGTAGCGATCTCGGCACCAGACCCGCGCAGTAGCGATCTCGGCACCAGACCCGCGCAGTAGCGATCTCGGGACCAGACCCGCGCAGTAGCGATCTCGGCACCAGACCCGCGCAGTAGCGATCTCGGGACCAGACCCGCACAGTAATCAGCAGGAAGTAAAGCCGCGAAATCAACGCTCCGCCCTCACTCTTGCAGAGAGAGTGCATTCTGCACACTTTTGAAAAAATTGATTGCAGTACGACAAGAGGCTTGTTAAAATAAAGTAAATACAATCTCCTCAGTCCTCCGAAGATCCCGAAAAAAATGTCCGTTGGTGCTTCAGTGACTACTTCGCTCAGAGAACCTGTCAATCACAGCTGTCAATCATGACGTTACACCACCGCATCACGTAACTAACTAAAAACCAACTTATTTTTGAAACAGACACTTGAACTTACATCTGCGTGATAAAAACGACAGCAAATGACAGAAACCACCTTTGGAAAAAAGATATTTGAAGTGTAATTTAATTGTTTAGTTGGTCTCACGTCCCGTTGAATAACACGGGGAGGCGGGTTCTCTTGGCAAGTGCACAGCACTCACAATGAAATGGATAAGTACGTTATCAGATTCATAAATATTGCACCATTTAAACATCATTTAAAGTACAAGTGATTGAAACTATCTTTGTCATAGAATTCATACTTTGCAGTCACGTGACTACCATGGATACCTGGCGGGCAACAAACGGGTATTTTCAACGTAGAGTCTTGTAGTTCCAGGTCTTTCTAGTAGCTGTCAAGTCGTTTAGCGAGCTAGCTGCCTAACTATGGACTAGGATTAACTCCAAGGTAGCTCAATTGTGTAAAGCAGACAAGGTTTTTTAAGATAATCGAGTAGTAATAATTCCTCCGTAAATAATCTAGCTCTACTGTTGGGTCATCTCTGGTTCTCATTGAAAACCATAGATATCACAAACCTCAAAACAACCTATCACACACTTTTGTTGTTGTTAGCAAAAGACGACAGCTGTTACTGTGCGTTCACACCGGCGAGAGCGTCAAAGTGCCCGGAAGTCATTCATTTTTAATAGCGATTTCAAAATCGCCGGCGGCGGTGTGAACGTACAATTAGCCTAGCTTAGACTCATAACACAAACAGCTGACTCGCCGAACCAGCTGGTGATGTTGATTGACGAAACTACAGGGTAACTTAAAGACACGATTAATTACATGATCATACACCCATTGTATTCAAACAAATGTTGAAATTACCTTTGATGGAGTGATGGAATGATCACTGCACAGACGTGTATACTGTGCTTATCTCATCTGCGGTTAGTGCAACCAATCGCACAACAACTATCTGGTGATGCAAATGCTTTGTGCGTGAAAAAAAGAAATCTAATTGCATTGCACCCATGCACTCTCACCCTGCTTCTGGGTCAACAGCACGCGTGCATTGTGGCGCTCTTGTGATCGTGCGTCAGCGATCTATATTTTGTGAGAAAATATGTTTTTTGTTTTGTTTTTCACAAAAAACATTTGTGCCACTTCCTAAATTTGAGGTTAAACCACTGGAGTCACATGGATTACATTTATGTCTGTATACCTTTCTGAACCTTGAAAGTCGTAGTTGCGTAAGCTGTCAATGGAGGGACAGAAATCTCTCAGATTTCCTCAAAAAGATTTTGTTCTTGTTACAGAGCTGGCTCCCGCACCGCCTCCTCTCCACCACCAGAGGGAGCCTTCACCGGAATACTAGTTCTCTCGGGAACTCCAATCCCCATAATGCTTCATACCTGGGACTGATTGCGCACACACCTGCACCTCATTCAGACTCTCTATTTAATCCACACTCAAATGGAAGATCAGTGCGAAGTATTGCATTGCCACGGCCTGTAATTTCTGAGCGTTTACCCTATTCTACTGATCTTGTTGCCGACCTCGGATTGTTATCTCACTTCTGCCTGCTTGCTGCCTGTCTTGACTTGGATTGCCTTTGGATTATTGTCTCTTGCTGCCTGCCCCGATCTTCTGCCGGTTACCTGACTACTCTCTCTGTGTTGACCTTTGATTTCCCTGTTTGCTGTTCTCTGACCCCTGCCTGTTTGACGTTCCTTCAATAAAGCTGCAAATGGATCCTTCTCAATCTCCTGTATCATTACAGTTCTGAAGATGAATTGAAGTCTTGTGGGGTGTGGAACAACATGAGCGTGAGTAATTAATGACAATTAAAATTTTGGGGTGAACTAACCCTTGAAGGAAAATTGTGTTCTCTTACTGAAAAATGGCATCAGCACTGTAACGCCGGTTTCACACTGCATGCATTAGCAGAGCGTAAGCAGCGGAGGAGCAGTGCATATGGTGAGCAGGAGCAGGACACGCGCGTTTTGCTTTCACACTGGCAGCGTTTGTCACGCGCGACTGAACTGCGGGTTTTGTACAGACAGAGTAGGCTACTCTATAATGGATAAGTTGGCATTGCTTTATTTCGTTTTCAAATACATTTAAGAGAAAATACTTGTCAAGAAGCTTTGTAGCTGTCGCAGATATTTTTTCACCTTTGAAAGTTTTTGGTTTGTTTTTGTTTTTGTTTTATAAATTTTGTGTATTATGTGAGAATTGTATTGATCTACATGATAGTTTGGTAATAGTGACACCTACTGGGAAAAGGAGTAACTTGAGCACACGGTATGTTTGTATGTATTTTGGTTATTGTTTATTTATAATTGATGTACTGTGTGTATTGATTTCAGTTTTAATGGGATATGTTTCGAGCGATGTCATGGCAGAATCGCTTCAACAAAATTGATTGTAATTTTGGTTTATTTAGCAGTTTTTTCACGGTGTCCATTCGATGTTTGTGATATGGAATATCTTGATTCCGGAAAGGAAGACATTAAAAGATCGAAGGCATCAGTTGAAGCGTGATTTTTTTTTTTCTGATCTGGAAAAAACCTTCAGGAGCCGTTATAAGCTTATTTTATTAAGAATTTCATTTATATAACTTTTGGTTCATCTTTGTTTTTCTTGTTCGGGCAACAAGTTTGTTTTTGGACATTTGTTTTCTTTTTAAATTGTTTTTGGTCATTTGATTGACTGTTTAAAACACAATAGATATCATCAATGCGCTTTTTGGGTAAAACTGCGGTGTATTTTGGACATGATCAATGCACTGTCACTTTAATTCAGCGTAAGCGGTGCGTTAAAATAGACTGGGCACCGAAACTATCGCGGCACTGCTGTTCCTGCTCTGCTCCTGCTACGCGCTGCCGCGCCGCTTCTGCGTGCGGTGTGAATGCACTCATTGAATAACATGGACGCCGAAAAAAATACGCTCTGCTCACGCGCCGCTGACGCTTGCGGTGTGAAACCGGCGTAATATTTCACTCTACTATTGACTACAAGTCTAAAGCAATGTTTAGGCAAGGCAAGTTTATTTATATAGCACATTTTATACACAGTGGCAATTCAAAGTGCTTTACATAGAAGAAATTAAAATAATAAAAAGAATAAGAATAATTAAAACAGTTTATACAGATAAAAATAAAATACAGTACAGTTCAAACAGTCGGACGAACATTGGCACAGTGCTCATTCATTAAATGCATAGCTAAACAGATGTGTTTTGAGTCTGGATTTGAATGTGACTACTATAGGAGCACATCTGATCTCTTCTGGAAGCTGGTTCCAGCTGCGGCTGGCATAATAGCTAAAAGCGGACTCGCCATGCTTAGAGTGAACCCTTGGTATTTCTAGCTGATATGATCCTAATGATCTGAGTGATCTGTTGGGTTTATATTCAGTGAGCATATCTGCAATGTATTGAGGTCCTAGGCCATTGAATGATTTATATACCAGTAATAATACTTTAAAATCAATCCTAAATCTAACTGGGAGCCAGTGTAAAGACCTGAGGACTGGTGTGAAATGTTCATATTTTCTGGTTCTGCTCAGAATCCTGGCGGCAGCGTTCTGTATGAGCTGCAACTGTCTTATGGTCTTTTTGGGAAGGCCAGTGAGGAGTCCATTACAGTAATCCACCCTGCTGGTGATGAAAGCATGAACAAGTTTCTCTAAGTCTTGTCTGGAAACAAAGCATCTAATTCTTGCAATATTTTTTAGATGATAGTATGCTGATTTTAGTTATTGCTTTGACATGACTACTGAAACTGAGGTCTGACTCTAGTGTCACACCAAGATTCCTGACTTGATGTTTAGTTGTTTGACCCCTAGAGTGAAGGTATGCGTTCACCTTGAGAACTTCATCTTTGTTTCCAAACGCAATGACTTCAGTTTTGTCTTTGTTTAATTGAAGAAAGTTTTGACACATCCAACTGTTGACTTCATCAATGCATTGGCACAGGGAGTCAATGGGGCTGTAATCGTTAGGCGATAGGGCTAAGTGGAGCTGTGTGTCGTCTGCATAGCTGTGGCAAGCAATTTGGTTCTTTCTCATTATTTGGCTCATTGGAAGCATGTACAGGTTGAACAGGAGTGGCGCAAGAATTGAGCCTTGAGGGACTCCGCATGTCATGGATGTCCACTCTGACTTATGGTCTCCTATACTCACATAATAACCTCTCCCATCTAAGTATGACCTGAACCATTTTAGGACTATGCCAGAAAGCCCCACCCAGTTTTCCAGCCTGTCAAGAAGTATGTTATGATCGACAGTGTCAAATGCAGCACTGAGGTCGAGTAGTACCAGCACTGATAATTTGTCTGAATCAGTATTTAAGCGAATGTCGTTTATTATCTTTATGAGCGCTGTCTCTGTGCTGTGATGTGGTCGGAAACCAGATTGAAAATTGTCAAAGTATCCATTCGAGCATAAGAATTTATTCAGCTGATTGAAGACAACTTTTTCAATGATCTTGCCTATGAAAGGAAGATTTGAGATCGGTCTATAGTTGCTTAATATGGTCTTATCCAGATTGCTCTTTTTCAGGAGGGGCTTGACAACTGCAGTTTTAAGGGAGTTTGGAAAACTCCCAGAGAGAAGTGAAGCATTTACCACTTCTAGAAGATCTGCTTCTAAACTGTTAAACACACTTTTGAAAAATGATGTGGGAAGTGTGTCAAGAGCACATGTTGATGTTTTAAGGTGCTGTACGGTTTCTTCCAAAATTGTGCCATCAATTTCTTTGAAGTCAGACATCGTAACAACTTTCTCAGGTGGTTTGATCTGTCTGACCCCAGCGTAACTCAAGGATGTGCTGATCACCTTTCTGATATTATTGATTTTCTCAGAGAAGAAAGAAGCAAACTCACTGCACTTGCTGTCTGAGAGCATTTCACTGGGAATCTGGCTTGGGGGGTTTGTCAGTCTCTCTACAGTAGCAAAAAGAGTGCGTGTGTTGTTTAAATTACTGTTTATAATATTTGAGAAGAAAGTCTGTCTAGCTTTGCCTAGTTCCATATTGAAAGCATGAAGGCTGTCTTTGTAGATGTTATAATGGACTACAAGTTTTGTCTTCTTTGTGTTTAATGATAAAAGCAGCAGCCCTGTCTTCGTATTCAATTTGTTTTTGTTTCCTTCTTTCTGTATTGTATTGTATTGTATTGTATTGTATTGTATTGTATTGTATTTGTATTGTATTGTATTTGAATCTTGACTTTTAGTTTATTATTCATGTTTTGTGAAGAATTTTGTGAGCTATTTGGTGCAACACCAATATTGTGCAAGTACCTGCTCATGTTTTCTTTTTTAATTCTGTCCCTTGTTTGTTTAATGTCTCAATACATATTCCACAATACAAGCACTTTTAATGGTGCTTTGCACATTGTTTAATTTGTCATATATCTATTGAATGCATTTAAGAATGTTTACATGAAAATGTTTACGAAAATAAACCATGTTCAATTTGTATATATCTTTCTTGAATTATTTGCTACCAAAAGATATGCTATAAAAATTCTATAAAAATAGAAATTTCTGTATAAGGATTATCCGTGAATAGTACAGAAAATGTACTGTTGATATACAGATTTTTCCGTTTTAGAGTTCAACTGTCCGTAATTTAACAGAAAATGTTCATTATCTGTTTGTTTTTTTTGGAACAATTTGACGTTAGAAATCAGGACAGCCTAAATACACACTTGTTTTTCATGGCCTATAATTAAGGTTGGTTTTACTATTTTCCATTGAGTTTGATACTGTTTTGCCACTCCTGGTTCTTTCCATTATATATTTGAGTCTGATATTGCCTTGCCACCTCTGATTTAAAATGTTGAGTTTGATGCTGTTTTACCACTCCTATTTTTCCATTTTATATTGGAGTCTGACACTGCCATCTCTGTTTTACTATTTTATATGTGAGTCTGATACTGTTTTGCTACTCCTGTTTTAAGGTTGCTCTTAGCTTTGTTGCTTATTTGTGTTGTGTTGTTATGCAGGCATTATTTTCTCTTAATTTGGCTGTTCTGTAAAGCATTTTGGTCAGCCAGTGGCTGTTGTAAAATGTGCTATATAAATAAAAATTAACGTGAACATGAAAATACTTGCATGTAACTACAGCTGTAATTAACTTCTGTAATTGCATTTATTATTAGGCTACACTGTTAACCCGCCCCTTACACCTCAACCCACCCTTAAACCGACCCATACCACCAAACCTGTCCCTAACCTTACCCGTATCCCAGCTCAGTGTTTTACAAGACAATATGAACACAATAAGTACATTGTACTTTTTTTTTTTTTTTTTTTTTTTTTTTTTTTAATGATAATACAAAGTAGTTAAAGACATCTAAAGTGAGACCATAAACTGCAACACAAGAGATAAACTTATTTTAAGTAATGAATCACAAGAAAATCATACTGATGTGTGTTCGTGATTAAACCACATGCTCTCATTACCTGTTACAACAATCTTGTATTTTGAAACAATGAGTTTAACTATGACCTGTAATAAGAGAATGAGATCAGATTTTGTTAGGATGTTGAACTGTGTGATAAGTGTAATCAAATGTAGTTTTGTACATAACAGCACCTAAAGCAAATAACGAAAAAGCCCTCAACTTTTATAGACTGCTAAATTGCTTAAGCAACAGCCAATCACAGGGCTATTCCCTCCCCTACTAGTGTGCAGACACACAGATATGCATCGACATCGGCATCTGGTTTGTTACAGGATGTCGTTGAATCGAGATTACGTTTCTGATATGAGTGAAAGATTTAATAGTATAATAGAAAGAATGTGAAACACCCAGCAGCTTCCTGATCAGAGGTCTTCAGAGGATCTTGTAGAAAGGTATTTATTTAGAATATTCTGGAAAATATCTGCAAAGGACCCAATGCACAGCGTGGTTCATATGTGTAAAGTTTCCGTTCTTAACGTGTTCGTTTCTGATTATTTAAACACCGATACTTGTTTCGAAACGACATCAGATGCTATTTACTATAACGATACTGAACTACTGTTGGCATGTTTCTCTTCCACTGACATTGAGTAGGCCTAACTGAAGTGAGTAATGTTTAAGTAATGCTAATAAGAAAAAAGTCCATGATATTGTCTCAGTATTTGCACATAACTGCATAAAGTGTGTTTGGAGATGACTTCTGGAATCTGCCTTAGGCATAAACGAGGCCTTGCTTCAGCCTTGGAATCGCTTGCATAGGACCCCTCCCCAGGGTTCATACAAGGTGCTTAAAGTGCTTTTGATTTAAAGGGATACTTCACCTCTGGAAAGATTAATGTGTATTTAAAATGGGTCATTTATGTAGTAGAAATGTGAAATTATTTTTGAATTTGGAGAAAAGCCTGAAAATGTATTTTCGGCTCATGTTGATGAAAGACAACAACTCCCAGAATGCACTTGCTTCGCTGCCCTATGAGGCCACGCCTACCAGTAACAGTTAAACAACTAGGCTAGGCTACTAGTTGACTCGAAACTTAAAAGACGCCGTTTTATCGTTAGTCTCCGTGACGAGTCTGCCCGGGATTTCGAGATCGCCCAAAATGTCCGGGATTCGGCTTTTGCGTTCTACAGTCTTCATTCATCATGTTTACTGTGGCTCTGCCTCCCGTCCCCCCATTACAGCACCATTTGACAAAGTACATCTAGAACAGGGCTGGGCAAACAACGGTTTTAAATATATATGTATTTAAATATTGTATTTGAGTTAGGATGTTTGGTCCAAAATCACTATTTTGATGCAATACAAGCAAGATCCTGTAGTTTGCGCGAACCTGCTTTTATCCTTTATTTTCAGTGTTTTCATTGGTGATTAGATGTAGCCTAGAAGTGATTTGATAATTGTTAATGACTCATTATAAAAATGAGGATCGTTTCTCACTATTCCAAAAGTTTGTTTCCAGAACAGTATTATAGACTATAGATTATTATATTTGTATTTATATCCAGTGATATGCACAGTGGTAGAGATAAATAAAAAAAAAACTGTTTTTTTAACCTACACTAGTAATTAAGTGTCAGTTTTAAATAAATAAAACAAATCCTTTTGATGCACACAGTGTGCAGCCTTTCCCTGGGATTCAGAAATGTGACGTGTCCTTCCGGCCTCGAGAACAGGTGTCCTCTCACTTTTCTAATTTTAATTTCATCCCACCTGGACGGGTGTAATCTCTTATGGCCCACCAAAATATTTTTAAATTGGAAGATGGGGAATGTCACATTCATTTTTTAGTAATGTGTGTGTGTGTGTGTGTGTGTGTGTGTGTGTGTGTGTGTAATGTGTTTGTAAACATTTTAAGGAACACTGCATATGAATCCATTTTCCGTGACCAATCTAACTTATCTAAAGTGAGGACTATTTACTCCTAATAAACAGTTAACAGTACCTTTAGTACGAGCTAATTAAACAATAATAATTGTGTTAATTACAGAAACAATGAATGAAGAATTCACTATTTGTAAACAGCCTAATATATTAACAGTGTAGAGACTACAATACATTAACTATGAATGAACTATAAACTAATTGTTTAATGATTTGTACTTTAAGTACCATATCACTGTATACTCACTATAAAGTATTACCCAGTCTTCTAAAGCTTTTAACACTATAAATGCCTAGAGGTAATCTCTCCAATAGAAGACCACTCGCTTTTCATTCGCTCGTCTATTGCTTCCTGTCTCCGCCCATCTGATCTCAAACGGCCCATCCATGATGTCTGCTGATCGGTTCCTGTAGAGTAGCGGAGGACAGCATGAAGAGCTTCTGGATGTTGCTGGATCTTCTGGAGGACTCCCAAGTGTTTTCAATCCATCTCTAAACCTAACAGAGAAGATAATCCAACACTGCATTATTAAACAGTGTTCCTGTCACGTATATCTTCAGTTCGTGTCACCTTCATGGACTTTTAGTTTGGCATTGTTGGGGAAGCAGACGCACTCTGTCAGTCTAAATCTAGACACATCAGGGGTTTTCTGTTTTAGCTGAGGATGGTGTTGTTTAAGTGGCGCCAAATTAAATAACTAATCAGTTTTTACAACAGAAATTATTCAATCAAAAACTTACTTAAGCTTTTCTTCTAAAGCAAAATGAATGTCCTATTATCACTGTGAAGCTGCTTTGAAGCGATCTGTGTTGTGATAAGCGCTCTATAAATGAAGGTGACTTGGCTTGTCAGTCACATGTTTCCTTTGTTTGATTTTCCCGCCACTCGTCAGTCACCATAGACACTAATCCTCCACCACAGATGCTCATCATTTACTTACTTTTGTCTGTGTATTTAGTTTCTCTGTTTTCAGTCTTTAGTGTTGGTCGATGTTTGCGTGTTCACCCCATGTTTAAACAATTAACCGCACTGTTACGCCCCCTGTCTGTTCTTGTGTTTATTGCTATTAAAACCACTTTGTATTGGATTCTGTCTACCCTCGTCTTCATCATCTTCTTATGACAGTCACTTAAACCCTTATTGCTTTTTTATTACAATCGCTACTACCGAGGTAGACCTAAAAGAGTAGCTAAAATAGTGAACTTGCAAAAACACATGTAAAGCTATTTGTCCACTAGACTAAGAGAGCACAGTATTCACTGAGACGAGATGTACCTTTCAGAGGGACCACGGACACGGTGAACTACTAGAAACATTAGAAGATCCTCCAGTAACGGATTCTTGTCCATCAAACTTGTAAGAGGTCTTAGGCAGCCAGCATGAGACAAGTGATCTGTCAAAGGCTCAGTAGACGTCTGAAGCTCCTCCACTGTTCTGGATTCACAGATCTGGCTCCAAAAACAAACAAAACAAAAATGATATATATATATAGAGAGAGAGAGAGAGAGAGAGAGAGAGAGAGAGAGAGAGAGAGAGAATTTTTGTTTTGTTTGTTTAAAAAATAAATACATAAAAAAAATATATATACATACAGTGCTATGCATAAGTTTAGACACCCATGCTAAAGTTGACTAAAAAGAGGAATAAAAAATCTTATTTTGGAAATTGAACTTAATGCCTTAATTTAAAAAATTAGGAAAAATCCAACCTTTAAGGACACCAATTTTCTTTGTGAATGAATAATGTATCATAAATAAATAAATGTTCTTCCTTAAAATACATGGTGCATAAGTGTGTACACCCCTATGTTAAATTCCCATAGAGGCAGGCAGATTTTTATTTTTAAGTATTTAAAAAAAAAAAAATGTTAGGATACTATGCATCCTGATAAAGTTCCCTTGGCCTTTGGAATTAAAATAGCCCCACATCATCACATAGCCTTCACCATACCTAGAGATTGGCATGGTTTTATTTCAGTTAGCCTAATAGCTGGTTTGATTTGCATTGAGAGATGATCTTATGGAAAGTACCCCATGCCAATCTCTAGGTATGGTGAAGGCTATGTGATGATGTGGGGCTATTTTAATTCCAAAGGCCAAGGGAACTTTATCAGGATGCATAGTATCCTAACATTTTTTTTTTTTTAAATACTTAAAAATAAAAATCTGCCTGCCTCTATGGGAATTTAACATAGGGGTGTACTCACTTATGCACCCTGTATTTTAAGGAAGAACATTTATTTATTTACGATACATTATTCATTCACAAAGAAAATTGGTGTCCTTAAAGGTTGGATTTTTCCTAATTTTTTAATTAAGGCATTAAGTTCAATTTCCAAAAGATGATTTTTTATTCCTCTTTTTAGTCAACTTTAGCATGGGTGTATTCACTTATGCATAGCACTGTATATATAATGTATTTATTTTTTAAACATCCAAATGCAAGGACCACCCATTGGCCCAACGACGGAATCCAACGGCCTGGCGAAGGAATAATGTGTGTATGTCTTTTCAGCGCTCCAGTGAAGTTCACTTATTGGAATTTAGTTTCAATATTACTTTAGCTCCACGCTTAATCTGACTCCAATTTCAAATGATAATCAAATTTAGATCGTATTTCTGATTAGAAAATAATCATAAATATTGATTTTGAATTAATTTAGATCTTTTATTATTCTGAGCATCTCATAATTTCAAATATTCGTTCATTACGGACCTAGTGTCACTTTGAGACGTCACGTCGCGACTGCGCGCTCACGATCACAAACTAGCCAGTCCTGAAATAGTCAGAGGGTGCAGTGCAAGTATTTTACCCTAAGCGGCCGCTCACTGGAGACCCATAGGTGTAATTTTTTATAATATTTGCAGCGTACAACATGCTAAGTCAGGAGATAGTCAGAAATCAGAAGGTCTTCCTACGATGTTCCCCATGCTCCATTCAAAGTGCCTCCAGTTTGATCTATCCTGGACAAAGATTTGCGGAAACACCAGACTACACATTAATCTGCTAAAATGAATGATTTCTGAAACTTCAGAATAAATCAAGATGTAACATTTATTTGTCAGGTAAAAATGCATCATGCCAATTACAGAAGTAAATGATTAAAAGCCAATTCAGAAAAATACATGACATCATTTACTCAAAGATGACTCTAAAAGTAAGTAATGTTTTCCTGACAAAGACACACAGTGATGTGTGAGGGCTTTCCAACAGGAAAACACTGAAACAGCACTGTATGGGGGTTCCTGGTAAAGAGTCCCAAAGACTGCTCTGACACCCAGCCTTAAATACCCAGGTGAGAACAAAAAGGGTTATACAAATATTGTTTAGAGTTGTTTGGGCCAATCCATGTACCCCAGGGGGGTAGCACCTGGTTTCAGGAGATATCGTAAAGAGATATCACCCAGAGAGGAGAAACAGGATTCTCCTAAGTTCTCAATCTTTCTCGTTAAACCAATGACTGCAATGAAATTAAGACCATTTTACCAATCGCACTGAGACACTTAAAATGATACCAAACATGGAAAGGAAAAACAACATATTCACAAGATACACCATATGTGATATATAGATATTCTTAATGAACTTTCAGTGACTTGAGGAGGGAGAGGGGGAGAGAGAGGGGGAGGGAGAGGGGGAGAGAGAGGGGGATGCAGAGATAAGGAAGAAGGACCGTTTGGACAGGGGATGTCCTGTGCTCTGTCTTTGCTATCTGCTGTCCAGGGTGCATTTTATGGCTTTATTGCAGGGTGAGTTTTATTTTAAGAGGAAAATCAGTCCTTAAAAAAAAATTATATATATACATTACACAAGTAGAGAAAGTAAAAGTGCCCACAAACCCGTTTCAGTGTTTCAGAGAGTTCATTGTCTGCAATGTCCTCAGTGACGGGTCTGCTCATCTCTGGTCCTTTAACTAAGCAGCTGAAAAGAGTTTCAGAGAGGAAACATGGTGCTGGTCCTCCATGAACCAGGCTGACAGCAATGATCGACCAGCAAAACAATATCTGTCATCCCGCACAGCTGTAAAATAAGGAGAATAAAAGTCCAATCAGGCAACTACCACTTTGTTATAATAATGCGGCCCAAAATAAATATTATACAATGAATTCAGCAAATTCATTATTACTATCATTTCAACTGACTCAATGCAATTATATATACCAAAGGAATCAAGTGTCCCTCATGTCCCTCAACATCTCAGAGTGAGATAGTGCTTCCATAAGTAGCCGTACAGATTCTCGTCGGGCCGCCAAGATCTACAGCTTCTTCGGTTGTGCCCTTGTCATCAGAGAACTTAATGCACATTGTGTGGTTTGGGTTGTAGGACGTTCTTCTAAAGCCTCGAATAGCTCCATCAAGCACTGCTGCACGATTGATGCTGAATCTGCAAATGCCTGTGCTTTTAATCTTTTCACCAAGTTCTTTTAAGATTTCACTTATGGAGGAATCTTCTTTGGGGCGTCTAAAATTACAATAACAGAAAATAAATCTTTCAGAACATGTTTAGATGGACAGCAATAATTCAACTATTCATCTGATTAGACGGATATTATCAAGACTGCAAACAAATGTTCATGAACCTAAAGGCAATACTTACAGGTAAAAATATCCAACCCAGATACCATCAACTTTTCCCATTTTAGTTGCAGTGCATACAACATGCATTTACTCTAATCACAACTTCTAAACCATGAGTAATATATGCTAAAGACATAAGCTAAATTGTTAGGCTCTTTACATTGGTTACATTATGTCAAAATCCCATCTCAAAAATGTGTAGTAAAAAGTCTCCTAATTAAAAAAGCTCCTACTTCATGTTAAAGGAGAACTCCGGTCAATTTTAACATTGAGCTCATTTTTTTGTAAATTTGGAGTGCTGTCAATACAGAGAACAACGAAAAAAATCGGTGTTGCCTACAACGTGTTATCCTCTTTTTAAAATTTGCACCCTGTTGACTTCAATGGGGCAAGTTTTAAACCAGCTTTTAGCCTCTTAACATCCTTGATGTGTCATTACAAGTGCACAGGTCATGTGAGTGATTCCTTCAGAGTGAACACGGGTGAATCTGACTGCAGTAGATGTGAAAGATATTAATAAAAATGATGTTATTTCAGCCAGCGCACATACCTGTATTTACATCCTGTTTTCGGTCGAAGTCCATAGTAATCGATTGTCGAGTTCACACGCATAGGTTTAGTTACCTATGATCACGCGCGTGAACTCGACAATCAGTAAAATTATTGCTTTAATTTAGCATAATGCCCTTACGTCTGGTCCTCAATACTGGCAATAATGGCTGTGTACAGTTCTTCGTCTTCATCTTCATCTAATGAGTCATTTATGAGGTTAAAGGGATACTTCAGGATTTAGCATTAAGCTTTGATTAAACACTTGAGACTAAACACAACAGTTCTAGCATGAGATCAAGCTTGGCATTTTAAAACCTTAACTAATCCTAAAGAATTGTACACACCTGCATATGCACGATTACAAACCCACTTACCCCAGCTTACCCCACACCACAGGGAGTTTCCCTTTAAATGCCTCATGGATTGTATTCATGATTGTTCTGTAGTCCCACGCTTTAGCAAACTCAAAAGCACTTATTATGTGGCCCTTTTCATACAACTTCTGCTTCGTCCTCTGCTTGACCACTTTGTTTTCTTTGGGGTGTGTCAGTAGAATTATATCTTTATTATAAATCCTATGATATGGTGGTTTTGGAAAAAAAGGACAAATAAATTGTTAAATGTCATATAAGTGCTATTAGTTGCTGTAACCCCTCCTCTAGTCTGCCAGAAACTGTCAAGACACAAAGAAGAGGATGGCCACTGTGAATGTTGGTAATTGTGTAACTAAGAGATCTTACACACACACACACACACACACACACACACACACACACACACACACATAGGTGCTAAACTAAAGAACTAAACTTCCGGTTGCAATGAAACGACTTCCGAACACACTAAAAATGTTTTTGCTCTCTCACACGCGAGAATGTTTGAAAGTGCAGTGTCTTTGTGCAGGAACAACAGAACGAGGGCAATTACAGGGTATGTGCAAGGAGTTTCACTGTAACTGCATGTGTCTCATATATATGCACAAATATATCAAGTGTTTCACATGTGTTTCGTCTCATCCAGCCTCCCATATTAAAGACTCGCTCTACTATGCTTCTCTCACAGGAGTGTGTGTTGTTGAGTCTCACAGGACTTGTATATGCATTTGTTTATTGTGATGGTTACTTTTATTCATTCTTTTACTCATTTATTCATGTTTCTTATTGTGAGTAAATAAAATATAATTATTTCATTAATTTATGCATTAATTGAAACTGAGATGTGTTCACTGCATTTATTTAATGTGTATTCATGCATATCTATGTCATGTCATATGACAAAACAAATGACATTTTGTTTTACTAAAATATATAATTTTCAGTTAAAAAGTTATATAATTAAGTATTGGTCAGCATTTATCATTATAATGGTGTGTAAGTGTTGGGGTGGGCTAGCAATGCAATTCTTTCTGGGGTAATCTTTATTTTTAAGGAGGGATATTTACATTTTTTGGAGTATAAAATCATCAGTTTTCTCCAAAGGCGAGATCTTGGAGCAGCCGCCGTATCCTCTGTGCAGACATTACACACATTACACACATTACACACGCTGAGGAGAACTGCTCTAGGCTGGCGAGTTACTGGTGTTATCAAGTGTTAGTGCACCTGTCGCTCATAACTTATAGTTACATACAAGATCAGGGAAAGATTCCAGTTCTTTAATGAACAATCATAATGACAATAAACTAAACAAAATAAGAAAACATAAATATCATGGGTTTGCGTTCATCATAGTATGAGATTATATACACAGGGGAAAAAGCACAATGACAAAGTTAAATATATTTGAATAATTGATCATAATACATTAAAAAAAAAAGTTTATCATTTATAAACCTGAGGGATGAAACTAGTTAAACATGAATGAGATTTAAGCCACTTTTGCTTGGGTAAAACATTTTGCATCTAAAATAAAGAAATTAACAACATATTAAAGAGATGACGATTTTGGGTTTTCGTAATAAAAAATATCTTTAAGGATAAAACTGTGGGCATTATAGAGTTAAAATATAAGAACTTAAATCAGCCCTAAATGTATTGGTTATACTACAATCACAAAATAAATGGGCACTTGATTCTTCAACAAAACCACAAAATGATCAAGTTTCATCAATATCAAGATATTTACAGATAGATGAATTAAAGCTGTCGCTCACATCTTTAAGTTGTTGCGCTTGTGATAACGTTGTAGGTCACATGATAACGTCAACATGGCGGATGACGTACGGCTCGCATTCATACTTAACGAGATCAGGCTATATAGTACCTACTCTTTTAGCGCTCGTTAAGCAAGTACTTATTAATAATAATAATAATAATAAATTTTATTACAGACTCACAGGTTCAAATAAAAACAAGACAGTACACACAATACAATAAAAACTTCAGAGGAGACAACTATACCAATGCTTCCATAACTTGGACTTATACCGTGTAGTACTAAACTTGATGCTGGTCAATGCCATAATTATGTAATTCTCTGAGTTATTCAGCCGACATATAAATTTGTACATAACATTTCTCAATGTGGCTTGCAGTGTGTTAACACCTGCAGCCACAAACATCTCACTGGCACTACACCAGCGTGGTCTTCTCAGCAGAATTCTCAGTGCATCATTCTAAGCTACCTGGAGTTTATGCAGGCTAGCTTTGCTGAAACTAGACCACAAGTGTGCATTGTGGAGAGGAGTGCAGTATGCTCTGAACAAAGCAACTTTCACTCTATCTGTGCACCCACCAAACTTACGTACCAAACTATTCGCCTGAGCATATAAAGAACGGCATTGCCTGTAAACATCAAGGTCATCCTTCAACTGGTCTGTAATGAGATGCCCAAGATACTTGTATTTGCTCAAAACTCTCAAGGTATTACCTGCCAATTTAAAAGGAGGAAACATTAGACATTTGTCCTCCTTTGTTCTGCAAATCATCACCGCACTCTTGTCTGTATTAAATTTCATGTCATGAACAGTTCCATAGTCAGAGCAAACATTAAGAAGCTGTTGGAGACCAGCACTGCTGGGACTGAAGACCACAAGGTCATCTGCATACATAATATGATTCACTAAAGTGTTGCCTATCATACACCCAGTGTTACACGAATACAGGCAGACAGAGAGCTCATCAACATACATGTTAAAAAGAATAGGGGAGAGGATTCCACCTTGTCTGACCCCGTTCCTGACCCCAAAAGGGGCAGAAACACAGTGGCCCCATTTTATAAACATAGACTGGTTGGCATACCAGTAGGACAGAATTCTCACAATACATTTAGGTACACCTCTCTTACTCATTTTGTCAAATAACTTGTATTGATTGACGCGATCAAAAGCTTTTGAGGCATCAATAAAACTCATTAAGACTGAGGAGTTCTTATCTCTATACGTATTAACAATTTCCTTTAAGGAATATATGGCCATATCTGTGCCATGTTTGGGTTTAAAGCCAAATTGGTTGTCAGTAGAGGGGATAATGTCCACAATTCTGCTCAACAAGATGCTTTCAAAAACTTTAGACAATACACTGGCAAGGGCTATTGGTCTGTAGTTATCAGAGCAACCAACCTTACCAGACTTATCCTTGATCACCGGCACAAGCAAGACAGATATCATTGTATCCGGCAGGAAACCATGAATTAAAAAAGAATTAAAGCAGATACCAAGAAGGGGGGCTACCCTCATGCTGGCATATTTAATGTGCTCAGCAGTTATGTGATCCAACCCGCTTGCTTTATTATCTGCTAACTTATTTATAGTGCGTGATACCTCATGTGAAAAAATTGCCTTAAAATCAACACACTTAACATTGTCAGACATATAAATATCACTTTTAACACAATTAAACAAGGTCCTGTAGTTATTGAAATTAAGTCCTTTTAAACAACAATTAGTTAGTCATGTGACAATTATTTTTGCAATCACCTGATTACGTGATGTAGAATAGTCACAAGAGAGAAGAAATTGTTAGATAAATATAGAGGACATATCTCACCAAAAAAATACACAACACAACAAAAAAATAAAAAAAAATAATTATATATATATATATATGTGACCAGTCACGGAAAGTAGGGACACAAGTCGGTTCTGGGGCATTTTGAGTTATTCGCATATTCTGAAAGTGTAGTATTCAAGCTTTCCAACGATGTGTACCACATGGAAATCTGATAATATTTGGAGAAGTTGTGGCCATTTGAAGGTAGGCACTCAAAAAAACTGAAATGGTAGAAATCTGCTTCTAAAGATTGGCAAGTTCTCGCCCTTCTGGGAATGACAATAGGGCTCATTTACATCTCATTTAGATAAGTCATACCCCCTGTAAAGCTCCCCCGTCTCCCCCTCCCCCCTGAATGTACCAATTCTACAAATTCTCTAAATAAAACATCTCCAGTTAACTGGCAGAGCATTCATTTCGTTCGTTTTTTAAATAAGATACTAGCGCTGAAATGTGTTTTTTTTAAATCAAGTGATCAAAGTGCTCGTTGCCGCTGCGATCAGTGGCGCAGATACAGATACAGATCAGGGCTCGCGCACACACTGCATTGTCTTCACTCGACGCGCGCTATATCCGTTGCGGATACTCTCTATTCGTTCTGTTGAAATAAAATAATTCAAACGTTTACGTGTCCCTGCTTGATATACAACCACTGATGAACATAATCGTTTTGATGAGAGAAAAAAAACTATACGAGAAAAAAAAAAAGAACTATACTAGGGCGGATTCGAACTCTCAACCTCTGACACGGCTGGCGAAAGCTCTACCACTGTACCATTCATATACACGTTAATAGTACGAGCGGATCTATGTATTGGCACTGACAACATGTATTAGGCTATATTTCATTAAACGACGAATTAAACCCCATGTAACCTACTATTTAAATCGATTGCTGGACATCGTAATGTTATTGGCGTCCATCTTCATTGAATTTTGAAATCAGATAGAGCCGGCCAGAGCGCTGCATAATAAGTAGCCACGCCGGCTTATTCAGTATGGAAATACGCACCGACAATGACACGCCCCTACTGCGTGCTAGAATCTCCGAAAAACAAGCCGATTTCAACATCAAAATGTACGCTTTTAAATATACCAATACTGCTATCTCTGCTATGGAGAGGCTTCTTCGTGATCTCAACTAACAGATTCTGCAAAAAAACGAAAATCACCAATTTTGAAAAAAAACGCTTCTTTCTCATTTTGCTCGAAAGTTGTGCTGCCGACTTGTGTCCCTGGTTTCCGTGACGGGTCACATATATATATATATATATTGTTACGTATGTGTACGTATTTAGAGTGTTGCAATAGGGAGATGTGGGTAGTTTGTTGTTGTTGTTGTTGTTGTTGTTGTGTGTGTGTGTGTGTGTGTGTGTGTGTGTGTGTGTGTGCGCGCGTGCGTGCGTGCGTGCGTGTGTGTGTGTGTGTGTGTGTGTGTTCCAGATGTTCATTGGATCGATCTACAGCCTGTCAGCAAGGCTGGATACCCCCAGGGGCACTGAAGCTCATTTCTCAACTCAAACTAGAAACAACAACTAAATGCACTGTGTTTTCAAATTAAAATAATATATTTTTTAAATTAAATATTGTTATTTGTCTCAATAATACAAGAGTTAAAAATAAATGTCATATTTACCTGTGCCTGTCTAACAGGTAGACCTAGGACATATACCGAAATTGAATAAAGTTATCAAACTGCACTGCATACATTATAAATTAAATATAGACTAATCCTTATTATAGCAAAAATAAAAAGAATAAAAACTTTAGTCAACAGCAGTGAGGCATTTTCTCTGTTTTTTTGTTCTTTGATTAACTTTACTGACAGAAAGCTTTATTGGCTGCTGTCTCTTTAAAGGGTCATGAAACCCTAAACCAAATTTTCTGAGATTTTAACAGAGGTATGTGTGTTGAACACCACTGAAGACAATGTTAGCATCTGTTAGATTTTATAGTAGGGGGAAAATGGTTAAATTTGAGTTTTTTCCCGCTATTTTCATCTTCCGGGTTTAAAATCTTCATCGTGTCCGCGTCACAGGCAGTGATGTGGCAGAGCACTATAGTACTCTGATGACTCATCGGTGTCTTATTAGGCTTGTTCGACTTGAACCGGCGCTGCACAGACCGATCGGTGAATGACATCAAAGTACCGCGAGAGCGAATAGAAAGTAGACGGCACTTATATGCTTTTGAATTGCTCTCGCGGTACTTTGATGTCATAAACCGATCGGTCTGTGCAGCGCCAGTTCAAGTCGAACAAGCCTATTGTAAACTGGGGGGCGCGCAAGATGGTGGCCGAGACAGTTGGCAATATATAAGGCTAAGAAAAGATAAATGATTTTCTCACCTTAAAGGTTAAATTCGATCAGTGCAAACAACTGGAAATATATACTTATATTGTGGTCTTAATAAGAGGACGATTTTGATTCCTTTTTCAAGCGTGAGTTTTGATTTAAACAGACTATCTAGCACAGTTGTAAAAAAAAAGAAGAAAAAAAAAAGAAAGAAAAGATGACAGACAAAAGGCCAAGAGATCAAGGTAAAAAGACAAACAAGACGCTTTCATTCACCACCGAGAACAGAGATGTGAATGAGGACGTTATGGAAGTTGTCAAAGCAGGTGATATACATACCTACACTAATTCAGACGGTGTCCCTCTTCCTGAGTCAGCTCCGTGCACTCCAGTCGCAAAAAAAGGTCAAGTTGAACCTACACTCTCCGAATTGCAAGATAACATCGTGAGGCTTGTAGCTGAAAAAATAAAAGAGAACGCGGACAATCTTGCAGGCCTGATAAAGAAAAATGCGGACACCATCGAAGCTTTAAAGGAATCATCAGAGTTTCTCTTCAACGAAGTTCAAGACATGAAAACAGAAATAAAAACGGTTAAAAATATAAGTGATGACCATCAGAAGAGAATTACAGGCCTGGAAGACAGATTGAATGATATGGACCGCTATCACAGAAGATGGACCTTGAGGCTGTATGGCTTGCCAGAGCAGGAAGGAGAAGATGTTTAACAGCGTGTGAGTGACATCTGTAAGGCAGTCATTCAAGATCCTGAAGAGGATCTTCGCTCCCAAATTGATGTAAGCCACAGGATTGGGAGGAGAGAGGATGGTAAAACTCGACCGGTGATAACAAGATTTACATCAAGATCGACCAAAGAAAAGGTATGGAAATGCGCGAAGAATTCGGAATTTCTCAAAATAAAGAAGATAAAATTCGGCGAAGACTTGACCACGAAAGACAAAGAGACTCGCACTAAACTGTGGCCACAGACTGAAGAGGCACGGAAGCAAGGGAAGAGAGCCTTCTTCGTCGGAGCTAAAGCCATCATTGAGGGTAAAGAAATACAAATGTAATGATACCTCTGATGTGATCTAAAAGTGAAGTTGCCTATGGACTTTCGTTGAGAAGTTCGGTTGTATTCTAAAATACATCTAGTGATGTGCTGTTATATTTAATGTTTAAAGGGACTGTGTGTAGGAATTTCTCCCATCTAGTGGTGAAATTGTATTTTGCATTCAAACGAATAATGCTCTCCAGCGCCTCACTTTTCCAAATGCGCGTTGCATCTACGGTAGACGTTATGTACTAAAAAGCTATGACAGGATGTCTTCTAATAGCACTTCGAGTTTTCCTTCGGGTGAACAGGTTTGTTATTTAAAACAAACTGAAACTTGAAACAATGAAAAAAAGAATGTTACAGTATGAATTACTGACTGTGAAAAACATTAACTATGGTAATTAGTAGTAATGCCTTCTTTACTCGTTATATTTTTTGAAGTACGTGCATTGTTAGATATCATCATCATCATCATCAGAGCCTTCTCTAACGTTACTTTACTCAATAGCTGCTATTCATCAAAGAGCCTGTTTAACTTTTAACTATAAATGTTCTACTGTCTATATAATAAAGTACACAACCAAGCAATGAAAAAAAAGCTTGTAATTAAGACCGTAACATTGACTTACCTGTCGAGAAGAAAGCAGGCAACTTCAGCGTCTCTTTTGAAAGCTTTCTCCTGCATTAGCTATCCCGACATTAACCCTTGTTTTTGTAATCTCCGGTCACGTTTCCTTTTATGGTCTATTTTGGACTTTTTCGACGACGAGGACTCCTTATCCTGTGACTCAGCATATGTATGAATGAACGGTGTATAAATAACCGTGCAGTGCAGCCTTTTAAACTTGCCGCGGCAGTGACAAGCGCCTCTCACTGCTCTGCTTCTGCTGGCTTCAGTCACGTGACGCTGGCTCTGAACGAAAACGCGTTGTGGAAACACGTTGGCCTAGTACTTTTTGTCCCTCTCTGCTATTATAGTTTTTCAAGATGGCGGAACTACCAACCCAGTCTCTTACTACTGCGTATCTATACCACGAGTTTTCATTTTCATTTGGCGTAGTATTTACACGCCAAAGTCACATTTCGCGTTCATATGGTACACAAAACCCTCCCGTTAAACTTCTATTGATGGAAAATGCGTATGCATTGCACGCAGAAATGTATTATAGTTAACGTCATCGTCCCGCCCCTTAATCGTACGAAGATTCACGATTCCATCTCGTGCAGATGCCGAAGGTGCATGCAGAAATACGTGTTATTATTTTATTTATTTTTTATTTTTATTTATTTATTTTTTTGTACAGAAACATAACTCATAATCTCTAATGGGGGCGAATGGTCACATCATTTAATCTATTGATTCGTGACACGGGCACGTTTATTTCGTTATTTTCGTAATACCAGCACGTTTTTTAAACTAATGTATTTTAAATGGGAAGCGTCTTTCGTGATCACAGCACGATTCTTTCTGCCTATCGAGCTGCAGCAGAGAACCTGTTTAATCAACATTAATTCACGAGATTTTATCTTGTCATGGACCATGGTTTATGTATTTTTTTTAATGTTATTTTTCGATCTTATTGCCAGGGAAGCTGGATTGCTTTGCTGTTTATTGATATTTAAAAAATTATATTTTATCAGTATGAAATCGCGCTGAAGAAGTCTCGTTCCGAACACATCGCGATATTTGGCATCAGTTCACGTGTGCCAGATGTTGGTAAGTAGTAATAAATACGCTGTCCTAATAATGTGTGATATAATGTCTTTTCTGTTTGTCGATATTAATAAGATTAGCTCACATTCAGTCACTGCATTATATCTGTCATCGCCACGGAGGCTTTGCGTTTCATTGCTTTCTAATTCTAAACAGGGTGATTAAACACCGTCTGTCACGTGACGTGCTGTTGTATTTGTAGTAGAAGCACAGTAAAAACAACACTTACCATGCTTTAACCACATTAACATTAGTTTTACTGTGATAAGTGTAGTAAAAAGACAGTAATCACAAAACTGACCATGCGTTTACCACACTATTGGTAGTTTTAATGTGATACGTATTGTAAATGTACAGTAACCACAATACTTACCATGCTTTTACTACAGTAACCCTAATTTTACTGTGATAGGTGTGGTAAAAGGACAGTAACCACAAAACTTACCATGCTTTTACCACAGTAACCCAAATTTTACTGTGATAGGTGTGGTAAAAGGACAGTAACCACAACACTTACCATGCTTTTACCACAGTAACCCAAATTTTACTGTGATAGGTGTGGTAAAAGGACAGTAACCACAACACTTACCATGCTTTTACCACAGTAACCCTAATTTTACTGTGATACGTATTGTAAAAGGACAGTAACCACAAAACTTACCATGCTTTTACCACAGTAACCCTAATTTTACTGTGATAGGTGTGGTAAAAGGACAGTAACCACAACAATTACCATGCTTTTACCACAGTAACCCTAATTTTACTGTGATAGGTGTGGTAAAAGGACAGTAACCACAAAACTTACCATGCTTTTACCACAGTAACCCAAATTTTACTGTGATAGGTGTGGTAAAAGGACAGTAACCACAACACTTACCATGCTTTTACCACAGTAACCCTAATTTTACTGTGATACGTATTGTAAAAGGACAGTAACCACAAAACTTACCATGCTTTTACCACAGTAACCCTAATTTTACTGTGATAGGTGTGGTAAAAGGACAGTAACCACAACAATTACCATGCTTTTACCACAGTAACCCTAATTTTACTGTGATAGGTGTGGTAAAAGGACAGTAACCACAAAACTTACCATGCTTTAAACCTCAGTAACCTTAGTTTTACTGTGATTGGTGTAGTACAGGGCAGTAATCACAAAACTTACCATGCTATTCCCCAGAATTGGTAGTTTTAAAGTGATATTTGTTGTAAATGCATATTAAACACAACACTTGCCATGCTTTTAATGCTTTATAATGTAACATCCAATATTTGTAAGGCAGTACTTTGTCCTTTAAAGAATCCTATATATTATTTATTATACATAATGATATTTTCCTTTCTTTTTTTTCAGCTGAAAAGACCAAAAGGGCCTTTCGGACTCAGTCAGCCCATTATTGTTTGAGGACAAGTAAACGGAGGAGACGGAAAGCTGCATAGGTAAATATTTGCAATGTATATGTTGTTTTTAACCCTAAATCAAATAATTTATCAAGCATTTGTTGTTTCTTAAACCTTTTCTCACAAAACCCATAGCCCAATCAGTATGAACATAGTCTGAAGGTCTTAATAATTCACAAGATTTAACAAGTTGTCAAATTCGTACGATACTCTTACATATTTGTATACTCATACACAATCCTGCAGCTTTTACTCCTAGTGCTGTCATTGGCTACTGCCTCAATTCCTGTACGGAATTATCGCGATATTTGTAAATCAGTTGAGCCCCTTCTTAGAAAGTAGTCGGATGTCCCACACACTGTTAGAAAGTTGATATTAATTGCATTGTAAATGGTAAATGGTAAATGGACTGCATTTATATAGCGCTTTCACAGACCTATGGCCACCAAAGCGCTGTACATATAGCCTCACATTCACCCATTCACTCACTCATTCATACACCGACGGCGGTGTCAGCCATGCAAGGCGCCATCCAGCTCGTCGGGAGCAGCTGGGGTTAGGTGTCTTGCTCATGGACACCTCGACACTTGGTCAGGTGGAACCGGGGAATGAACCACCAACCTTTCGGTTTGTGGACAACCTACATGAACCACTGAGCCACTGCCGCCCCGCGGCATCATTGTATTTATTACAATTATTACAAATTGGTCCCCGTCTGTTTATGTTCCAGTGATACATGATGTCTCTCCACACCTCATAACCTACCTCTGTTTGCAAGAGTGGAAAAGCTTATCTGACATTATCATGTCACATGACATCAGATACTCAATTATTTTGTCGTAATCAGAGCAGTTACACTGCCCTACCCGTTTGCATGTAAATCATTTTCATACGATTATTAATTGCTTTTATAGACATACTTTTATTCATAGAAATGCCCACATATCAGTGAACTTATAACATAAAAATGCTTTTAACATTTAATTATGCAACACTCTTTACAGAAAAATATCCCACAGTTATGGATAAACTCACAACGTCATCATCAAGTGCTGTGCTGGGCACATTGGGCAACAAGTGTCCTCCAACGTATTCGATCCGTGGCCAAGTTCTTCACATCTTCCCATGGGACACTGACATTCTTCAGGTCTTCGTGAAACATCTGTCTCTGTGTCTTCCTTGGTCTTCCCTGTCTCCTGCATCCTCCTGGTGGTGTCCACTTCATCACTGTGTTTGGGTGTTGTTGTTTGGGCATGCGTAGGATGTGTCCAGTGAGGTGCACCCTTTGCTCTGTCTCAGTTTCTGAAAGTCTTCATGTAGTACCACTCCTCCTCGTGATCTCTTTGATATATGCAGAACCAATGTTGAAAATAGTGATTTATCTTTTTCCATATTGTTAAAGCATTTTGTTTTCTCTTTCAGCTTCATAAACTGTACTTGATTTCTGCCTAATGCCTTTATAAAAAAGGGTCAGTGCTCATCAGGTGTTTTGCTAAAGGACATATTCATTGCATAGTTACAATAAAAGTGACCAATAATCACAAGGATATAGAATGAAAGTTGAGAATGTAAAATGTTGTGCTTATGTTTTTGCCTATTTGTTCTTTAAAGCAAAGAAACAAATGTATTTTCACATAACAAAGTTGAATCTCATCTCTTGGTTTGTAAATATATAACTTCATCATAGCAATTTTTTAATGTTAATGTATGTGTCACTATAATAGATTGCCCCTGTATCTGGATATTTTTAATTAACTGATTTTTATACTGTTGTGCAGTAGTTTTGGCACTACATTTGTCTTTAAACAGTTTGACATTAAATATTGGAATATGCTTTCAAAATTGTGTCCATTCATTTGTGCTTTTGTTACATTTATTTGAATATAATTGATATACCTTTAATATACTATACATAGTGATAATGAATCATTATATTCCAACACAATATAAAATTCTGTAGGTGACTGAATATGATTCTCTGGCACTCAGTTTATGGCTTCAGCAGATGTGAATGTATCAACATGATGTTAATGTATTTTTGAAGACACATTTTTATTTATCTTGAATCTCATTTGTCTTTATGCTACTTTATCAACTTTATTGATAAAGTGTTGTTTAATAAAGTCCTCCAATAAAGTGTTGTTTAATAAAGTATGGTGAATATTGTGTATTGAAAGTGGTGTTGGTACAGTAAATAGAATTTTCTATTTTAGAAATTTTAATTTCTTATTTATTTAGTATTTATTTTTAATTTAGTTTTAGTCATTTTCATTTAGTAATTTAGTACTAGTAATTTAGTACTTTAGTAATTTAGTTTTAAATTCATAATTTAAAAACAACTACATATAATTAATGACCATGATTATTTTACTTAGAACAAAAAAACTTAGATCTGGTTAATGATATTTGGGACAACAATGCAACATAAGTTGCATATACTTGCATGTATGTCACGTTTCAGTGAAATAAAGGGAAACTAAATTACAAGAGGCTGCAGTGGGCTATCTTCCTATAAACACTTCAAGCATAATTGAAGATGATCCATGTTGATCATTCTAGTACATCTACTACTGCTTTTCAAATGAAAGCATAGACATTACTGATGTCAGGCATATAAGCAGCAATCAGAGGGGGTGAAAAGGAAATGTTGGCACTGTTTTTTTTGTTGTTTTACTGAATGGTGCATTATCCTTGTGTAATAGTAATACTGTGTGTACATCTGTGTAGATTGTATTGCCCTTTCACCTCCAGGGGCCCAGCAACGGCCCCCAGAAGAGCAAAGAAATTGCACATTTCAAATGGCTGTAACTCAAAGTCCGGTTAGTGTATCAAAGAGAAAATCGGCAGGACAACTGCTTATGCTATGTTTAATAAATAATGTTGGCCACAGTTATCAGACATATATGGAAAGCTGGCATAAAGGTTATTTTTAAAGTGCTCACAGTAAAATATCAAATTTCAGCCTGTCCCTCATATATGTCATAAAGGTTTGCACAATGAACAAATTTAGATATCCAGTTGTCCATTAAATATATTATTTATTTAACATTTATTGTTTCATTACTAAACGTTTTAAACTACATTACCCACATGTCTCTGTCATTCTATCAGCGGAACCAGAAGCATTGTGCTGTAGTTCATTGAAATGTGCAGACATGCTTAGGGTTAGGGTTAGGATCTCAGTAGAGAGTAACTTCTCACAACATAGAGACACTTTATAGTTAGCTTAATCTATAACTAACGTAATAATAACACCAAAACATACTTTGTAACATGAAGCGCCGTTTTATATGTGTTAAACGATTGTCCAATCACAGCGAGTTCTGCGATAAAGTCACAGCCAATAACAACCCAGCTGAACAGATGCGTCACACCCCATGCCCATTTATGGCAAATGATGACATCTCTTCTGGTTCCGCCTGCAGGGATAGATACCTTATATATTTTATATTTAGGCTGTCAAACATGTATTCATTCTAATTAAATTATAAAACTCATATTTAAAAACAAAAGACTCCTTTGTGTGGTTACCATCCAAAAACGAGTTCACATGATCAATGCTACAAATTAGCTTTTTTGATTAGACTGATGCATAAATACATTTGAAAGAGAAACTTTTTTCTAAGCAATGGCCTACAGCAGGGTAGTTTTGCAGTATTTTAATTAAAGATAATTGCATGTTCTAAAGTGCTTCTAACATTTACAGTGTATGTATAGTATATTAAAGGTATATCAATTATATTCAAATAAATGTAACAAAAGCACAAATGAATGGACACAATTTTGAAAGCATATTCCAATATTTAATGTCCAACTGTTTAAAGACAAATGTAGTGCCAAAACTACAGCACAAAAGTATAAAAATCAGTTAATTAAAAATATCCAGATACAGGGGCAATCTATTATAGTGACACATACATTAACATTAAAAAATTGCTATGATGAAGTTATATATTTACAAACCAAGAGATGAGATTCAACTTTGTTATGTGAAAATACATTTGTTTCTTTGCTTTAAAGAACAAATAGGCAAAAACATAAGCACAACATTTTACATTCTCAACTTTCATTCTATATCCTTGTGATTATTGGTCACTTTTATTGTAACTATGCAATGAATATGTCCTTTAGCAAAACACCTGATGAGCACTGACCCTTTTTTATAAAGGCATTAGGCAGAAATCAAGTACAGTTTATGAAGCTGAAAGAGAAAACAAAATGCTTTAACAATATGGAAAAAGATAAATCACTATTTTCAACATTGGTTCTGCATATATCAAAGAGATCACGAGGAGGAGTGGTACTACATGAAGACTTTCAGAAACTGTGACAGAGCAAAGGGTGCACCTCACTGGACACATCCTACGCATGCCCAAACAACAACACCCAAACACAGTGATGAAGTGGACACCACCAGGAGGATGCAGGAGACAGGTAAGACCAAGGAAGACACAGAGACAGATGTTTCACGAAGACCTGAAGAATGTCAGTGTCCCATGGGAAGATGTGAAGAACTTGGCCACGGATCGAATACGTTGGAGGACACTTGTTGCCCAATGTGCCCAGCACAGCACTTGATGATGACGTTGTGAGTTTATCCATAACTGTGGGATATTTTTCTGTAAAGAGTGTTGCATAATTAAATGTTAAAAGCATTTTTATGTTATAAGTTCACTGATATGTGGGCATTTCTATGAAT
This sequence comes from Rutilus rutilus, assembly GCF_951802725.1. Taxonomy (NCBI): domain Eukaryota; kingdom Metazoa; phylum Chordata; class Actinopteri; order Cypriniformes; family Leuciscidae; genus Rutilus; species Rutilus rutilus. The sequence goes on along the minus strand of NC_140214.1, from coordinate 43,950,597 downwards.
AAAAGTATGTCTATAAAAGCAAGCAATAATCGTATGAAAATGATTTACATGCAAACGGGTAGGGCAGTGTAACTGCTCTGATTACGACAAAATAATTGAGTATCTGATGTCATGTGACATGATAATGTCAGATAAGCTTTTCCACTCTTGCAAACAGAGGTAGGTTATGAGGTGTGGAGAGACATCATGTATCACTGGAACATAAACAGACGGGGACCAATTTGTAATAATTGTAATAAATACAATGCAATTAATATCAACTTTCTAACAGTGTGTAGGACATCCGACTACTTTCCAAGAAGGGGCTCAACTGATTTACAAATATTGCGATAATTCCGTACAGGAATTGAGGCAGTAGCCAATGACAGCACTAGGAGTAAAAGCTGCAGGATTGTGTACGAGTATACAAATATGTAAGAGTATCGTACGAATTTGACAACTTGTTAAATCTTGTGAATTATTAAGACCTTCAGACTATGTTCATACTGATTGGGCTATGGGTTTTGTGAGAAAAAGTTTAAGAAACAACAAATGCTTGATAAATTATTTGATTTAGGGTTAAAAACAACACATACATTGCAAATATTTACCTATGCAGCTTTCCGTCTCCTCCGTTTACTTGTCCTCAAACAATATAGGGCTGACTGAGTCCGAAAGGCCCTTTTGGTCTTTTCAGCTGAAAAAAAAAGAAAAGAAAATATCATTATGTATAATTAATAATATATAGGATTCTTTAAAGGACAAAGTACTGCCTTACAAATATTGGATGTTACATTATAAAGCATTAAAAGCATGGCAAGTGTTGTGTTTAATATGCATTTACAACAAATATCACTTTAAAACTACCAATTCTGGGGAATAGCATGGTAAGTTTTGTGATAACTGCCCTGTACTACACCAATCACAGTAAAATTAAGGTTACTGAGGTTTAAAGCATGGTAAGTTTTGTGGTTACTGTCCTTTTACCACACCTATCACAGTAAAATTAGGGTTACTGTGGTAAAAGCATGGTAAGTGTTGTGGTTACTGTCCTTTTACCACACCTATCACAGTAAAATTAGGGTTACTGTGGTAAAAGCATGGTAAGTTGTAGCGGAGAGCAGATCACCAGTCTGCATGGTGATTAAATCAAATTAATTAATGCAGTCCAAATCCACAAAACCCCTGTCTCGCTCTGACTCAAGCTATTCTGACATTCCAAAGCACTCTCATTTACGACACCTCTGTTGTCTTAAGATTGCTCTGCGCCTTGCAGACCAGATGGCACCGAAAAATGGTGTAAATCATGGACTATCTCTCTCTCTACATGATCTCTTACGTCTAAATCAACAAAGACCGTCTGTTTAGGGCTTGGAGAGCCTAACGCTGACCAATGAGAGCGAGCCCGAAAGCACCCCCTCCTAGGGAGTCTCTCGAACACTGATTTGCACATAGACACTAATTAACTCTTCACAACAATAAAACAGTGTTGTAAGAACAGATGCCCAAAACATGTGGTTTCTGCTGAGTACATCAAGGCAAGGAGTCAAACGAACGCACACACATAAACCTCACCCCGCAGCGCCAGGGACAAGAGTTCAGCGTGCGGTTGTGAACTTTCCACACACACACAGAAACACACGCAGGCCCCACCACGTGTGATCCAAAATCCTTGTATAAAATATTTTAAATGTATTTTCTTGATGTGCATGATCCCCTGTCCCAAATGTTATGCCTATGTAGTTTATTGGCCTGTAATCACTCTGTGGTGCCCACAATTACAAGAAATGATGTACCTCCTTGATTTTAGATCTTAGAACTGTCATTCGCGGTATTGCCGTGTTCCACAAACCCCAACGATGCTGGATCTTTAACACAAAATATCAGAGAATGCATTGTTTATTAAATACCAGCGTTATTAAGTTATGGACGAATTCATCGTTTCAAAACCCCGCGGAAAGGGGGGCGTATAGACCTCGAAACGTCAGGAGGTGGGCCCGATACGTTGTTAAAGACGATTGGCCCACGTACGTGAGGGAGGCGTGAGTTTAGCCCTTTAAAATTCCGCGCCCCTCTCCTCTCAGTGCAGTCCGCCAGAGAGAGAAAGACGACACGCCTCCTTCCCTCAAGGAAGCTTCGCTCGCTTTTATTTTCTTTTTATTTCCAAGTCTTTTCTTAGAGCTACTATTACTTCAGTATAGTCTTCTGAAACCAACCCACGAAATCAACTTAAGGCTAAGATAATCTTTGCTGAGTCTTCGCTCGCTTCAAGTCGCCATAGCAACCAGAACGCTGTGACCACGTGATCCAGGTGCCTTTATATCCAACCCAGACGAACACACACACAGAAGGCCGATCTTCCAAACAGAGTAACGTAGATCTTTTAAATTTGCTATCTGAAGGAAATGCTGTTTAAAGTGTCTAAATATTACTGAGAAACGTTGGGGTTTTGTGGTGAATGACTAAACTGTTTCTATCTCTATCTCTAAATTCTCTTTCACACACACACACATACACACACACACACACACACACACATACTCTCACCCACGTGTGCAAAGACAAACACACTACCACGTGCTCACGGAGCCGCCGACACACCCACCTTACAAACGCTACCATCTCAACATCTCACACGCACACCTAAAATCATTCTTACCTCAACTATTAGTTTCCTCTCGCTGATTCTCTCTCTCTCTCTCTCTCTCTCTCTCTCTTCCTTTCTCTCAAACCTTTTTATTTTGTTGTATTTCTGTATTACGATCGTTATATTGCCTGTTTTGTTTATGCATTTTTATTCATGCGTGATTTGAAGTAATTGTGTAATCGCTAGCTTGTTTAAATAAACTTTGTTAAATCATTTGAATTAAGTTTGCCTGTTTGTTTCAAATTCTGAGTCCCTGAGGAGTGCAGATCTTACCTTATAAGCTCTACGATTGGTCTTACTATTAAAAGAAATCTAAAAATTGTCTAAAACACGAAGATAATTATCTTCTTTGTGGCCACAAGAAAGTGTTATCTATCAGTGTTAAAGACGCCCGATTTCTGTTCATAACTTATACATTCGGTCCGCTGGACGGCCCGTCTGCATGATAAATGAACATTCTTCAACTTCTACCTCAAATTCCCCCTAATTGAGTAAATTCTACCCGTCTCTATCAGTGATTACTACAAGTAATTGGGAAATCGCTGATACAAGCCGAGGTTTTGACCTATTCCCTATTTTTGAATAAATTAATTTATGGAAGCAACAGATGCATATTCACATTGATGAATATTACCGCTAATTCGAGCTAATTAATTCCCCAACACCAAGTCATTGTTGTTACATAAATAATGGTGGAGAATGCTGGCACTCTCATACTCAGTTTTGATACAAATTGTGCAATTTGATATTCATGTGTGATTTTTGAAAGTTTAACGTTTTGTGCGCGTTTGAAACGTTAAGGAATAAGTATTGAATTACTGAATAAGTCGACTCGGAAAACTGATCAAAGGGCAAAAAGCCATAAACCACCAGTAAATCTGGTCGTGGAGAAAACCTGCAGTTATACAGTATTGTTGCGAGTCCAAAATTAGAGGAAAATAAACATCTCTTTGTGCTTGACCGTACATGTAATTCTGTTTTAATACCTGTGTTGGAACAAAGGAGTCCATCAGGCATTGTTACCGGTATTTCTGTAAACCTCGAGAGCAAAGTAAGCTACTCCGGTCAGAAAGAATATTCGATTGTAAGTCGCTAGCAACGACACGTTACGGGTTAAACCACTGGCCTCGCTAACCAGCAAGAAACCCGCGTTATAGTTTCTGCACGGAACAGAAACAAAAGATCCGCCGTGATCTCTCAAGAATTTATTTGCAGTGTGATTTTTGTGTTTGTAAAAGGTCTGCGTGACCTTCTTAAAGAATTTATTTGCAGTGTGATTTTTGTGTTTGTAAAAGGCCTGCACGCGTGAAATTGCGATTGCTGAAGTCAATCTTACAGGCGTGTATTGTTCTCATTCTTTAAATTTACCACCTTGTGTCTTTGTTCCGCGTAAGCGCAACACTGCCACCGCGTGGTCGACGACGGGTAAAGACCCCTCGGCCATTTCCTTCCGCCTTGATTTTTGGTGATTCAAAAAATTCGCGGTCGTAAGTATCTAAGAAGTTGTTTAAATACACATTTGCATTTACAACTCGCTAAGTTCGTTTAAAACAACCCTTGTATTCTGGACTGAGACATTTTATTGTGAATTTAAATTCCCAGAAAAGAAACCGGAGATTATAGAGTGTCTCAATCCAAAAGCACTGATAGTTCACCCGGAAGAGGACAGTGCCCCACGTGGCCACACCCCTCCAGGTCAACTATCCCTCTTCTCCTCAGGGCCACTATACCCTGCTGTGTTTTCCACTTCTAAATCTACCTTGATGATTCTGTTTGGGTTTATTCCCATTTTAATAATCATTTAATAACAACTTCAATGTTATAGTGATTATTTTATTTTGTTGTTGAAAGCCTTCCATTTCTCCAAAAAGAAAAAAAAAAAGATTTTTTTTTTTTTTTTTTTGTCATTTCCAATCATCATAACCCCTGAGAAAGACAGAGCCCCCTAGTGGAAGCTCCCTGTCCAAGTCAGCTTTCTACAAATTTACTCTGTTGAATTTCATTCCATAGATGCTGTTTTCGAATGATTAGTTTATAATCATTACAAAATAACTTAAGTGTTGTTTGATTGTTATAAATAACCATTCGAATTCCCTGTTAAGGTACCCCAGGCTTATTTGGATTTGATTTTAAGCCAATTTTGAATTAAAAATCTAAGTGTGTCCAACAGTTAAGGCGAACCGACTAGAGGAAGAGCGCCCACTAGAGGCTCTATTAACCCACTACAGTGGTCTACCGCACCGCTTCTCCTGCTTCCACCTACATCGAGGAACCGCTAACCTTCTTCTGTTTCACCTTTGACTGACAAAGACCATACACCCTTTTAATTCGTTTTTCCGTTTCAAGGTTGGTTTAATTTTACTTTGTTTTTGTCTTTCCTCTCCTCTACGAAGTTTAGTTTGTTATCCTTGGTTTTACCACATAACCCCATTTGGTGTAAACAAGAAATCTTAATTCACTTTAGAGTCCCGTGTTTCACTCCATGTTGTGGCTCTTATAGGCAAGAATCTCAGCACCTGCAGTGGACTAGTGGAGTCCCGTTTCGACCTCTGTGGGTGAGTCTCCCGACTGACGTTTCCGACACTGACCGTGCGGTGACCCTTGAGTTTCTCTTACCTCTGCCACGGGCGGCGGCACGCAGTTCGTGACCTCAGCAATCCGGTGCTTCGGAGTGTCAGCCATAAAAACCTACGCAAAAGTCAATTGTTGGGACCGCTGCGCAAACACTAGGCAGTCCCTGCCATCGTTCTGTGACGCACCCACCTTTGCATTGCGTTCGGTTGGTTGATATCTCCGGAACTACTAGGATTGTGCTAAAAGTCACCCTGTTTGAGGGGTCGTGTCTGTGAGCAGAGTAACGGAGGACCCAAAGTCACGGCGGCCAGGTGTTCGGGGCGCCAGATAGGTTGACTGCGCTCAGAGGGGGCCGGCCGGGGCGACCTCCGTCCATTTCAGGTAGACTGAACTTTAAAAAAAAAATATATATATATATAACTCTGCCTCCCACTGTAAGCCACATAATCTTAAATATTTCCCCCAAGGCACATCCTTTGTGCTATTAGTGTCCAAATTACAGCTCAGATCAAATCACTGATATTTTGTTTTGTTTTTGTGTTCAATTCCTGTTTCTTCCTTCCCTTTCAATCCTCGCCTACTCGTGCCTTGCACGTTCTGTGGTAACTTGTTTTTCAGTGCACCAACGAGACCCCAAAAAGCTAAGTAATAGAGGGACAACTGAACAGTCTCTATTCCGGGTCCTATGCTGACCCGCCTAACTGTCTAAAGTCAGTTAGCCCAAAGTTCTATAGACGGCATACCGTCCTATAGTTTATTAGCTTCACGACACGATTGCATTGGCCCGTCTTGTGTGTGTGTGTGGGTTGTGTTTTCTCTCGCCTACAGTGAGTCAGCATGTCACGCTCATCCAGTCCTGCGGCTCACTGGAGTGACCTGGAAGCGTGGTTGTCCGCCATGACTACGGGCTGTCTATCCAAGGACTTCGGGGACCCAAGGCTCCTGACCCAACAGGAACTGGACGCCAACGTGGACCAGATCATGTCCCAGGACCCCACGCAGGCCTACAGTTCAAAAGAATGGAGTCGCCTCATCGGGAGTCTCTCTCACTACCTGGTGTCCCAGGCACGTCTGCTGGAGGAGGACAAAGCCCAGCTGGAAAAGGACAAAGCCCAGCTGGAAAAGGACAAAGCCCAGCTGGAAAAGGACAAAGCCAAGCTGGAAAAGGACACCGCTGGACTAAAGACTCAGCTAAGGGAGGCCTGCAAACAAAAGGAGCTGGCACAACAACAACTGGACGAGCTACTTCAGGAAACTGAGGAGGAAACACACCCGGAACTACAACAGGAAGTGGAAAGACTACAACAGGAAGTGGAAAGATTACAGCAGGCCCTGGAGGACCTGCGTCTGGACACGGACAGGACAGTGGAGGCGGAGAAACAGACCACGGCTGCCCTAAATTCCCAGATGCTACGTGGAGAGGATCTGCTAGCAAGAGCACGCACAGAATTAAAGGACAGAGACGCTAGAATCAAAGTTTGTGAAACATTTTTGCAGAAATCCCGAGCCGAAAGTGACGAGCTCATCCAACAAAGACATGAGCTTAAGGACGAGCTGGACATGGTCCACCGTGAACTCAAACATGTGTACGACCTACAAGATAAGCGGGAGGGGGAGACACACATCACCCCGACTCTCCTTACCCGCGAACCTGCACTTCACAGCCCAACTATTAAAGCTAAAGAAGAAGAGGAAAGCCCACGTCCTGACACTATCTCACCTGCTGGCCCCGTCCCGGAAAGACGAGCCACCAGTCACCGCACAGCCTCTAAAGAACTGGACAAGCTGGCAAGAAACATCCCTCCATTCAACCCAAATCCAACAGGTGGCAACGACGTGCACTCTTATTTAACCGATATTGAATTTCACTTGCAAACTGTGGACAATGTCATGACTTGGGACAAGTTATATCTCCTTCGGATCACTTCTGGGCGCATCGTGAGAAGTTTCCTGGATCGCCAGCCAGAATCTGTCAAAACGAATTATCCACAATTACGACAAGCCCTGATCCGTGAATTCTCTGATCCAGACTCGGACCAAGGCATCCTTGCGGCAATGGACCTCAAACAAGCTCGTCTGGAAACGCCGCAAGCCTACTACGAACGTCTGCGGCTCGCCTACTTCGGACCGAGGCACACATGGAAGAGGACGTGAGTTTCAAAACACTTTTTCTGTGGAATCTCCACCCAAGTCAAAGTGCGCACCTGGGCGTTCTAGTCTGTCCACGGACCCTGTCAATTCAACAGCTACGCGACCTGGCCCACAAAGCGTACGTAAAACAAAAGACTGTGTCTGAAAAACCTGTAAAATACCCCACAGTGTGTGCCGTCTCTGCGCCCGGTCCAGAACTTGCCCTGGAAGGTGCACAGCCTGCCAACTACGAACCCGGCAACAAGCAGTCCCGACCGTTCCAAGCCGGCAGAGGACAGCGAAACCGGGGGGGTGTCCGCCCAAGGCCGCAAAATGATCGTTTCGGGGGATCCTGGGACCGGCATCGCTTCTCCCACAACCAAAGAGGCGGAGGCAGCTGGGAAACCGACCGACACCCCAGAAGGGGCCGACCCCGATCTCCCCGAACCACAAGCCCAGATAAACGGCCAAGGGACCCATCTCGACATGACAACGGTAAACTCAAAATGGAGCCCACATCCGACAGAAACAGTGCAGCCACGCCCGAAGAAGCAGAACTTCTAAGAGCACTGAGAGATCTTGTCCAAAAGAAACCTCACAAGGAAGACAAAGATAAACCAGACACCGCATGACTAACCCACAGGCCTGAAACCAATGCTCCTCACGCTGACAGCCCACCTGAAACTATTGTTAAACCTCAGACTGTTGAACTCGCTGTCACATCACAAAATGACAGCTCCACTCACTCCCTCAAGCCGACAGCCCCACAGAACACTGCTGTCAGATCACAGACTTTTGAACTGGCTGTTACATCACCAGACGACAGCGTCACTCACTACAGCCAGCTGACAACGTCACTTCCTGGACGGGACTGCAGCAGCCCTCGGGACGAGGTACCAGACAGTGCGGTCTTGTTGATCTGCACCCACAATGAGCCACCCAAAACTTACCCTGACTGCCTCTCAATCAACACACAAGACCCTACACCACAACTTCTGGGTAACCTAATTGAGAGAGGAGTGGCACGAAAACTGTACTTAACCCTTACCTTGGAAAAGGAAATGCAGATCGAAGCACTCGTGGACACCGGCTCCGATCTAACGCTTATTTCTGTTCAACTGTTTGAAAAACTCCAGTTCAAAGCTCAAAGACAAAACAGAACTCTTAAAATCCACACTTGCGAGTTGAACGTGCAGTCATACAGCCAAAATGACATCCAGCTAAGGAATGTAGCTCCCATTCACCTGGCAATCGGTCCTATGAGCATCATCCATCCAGTATACGTATCTCCGATGAACACTTATCAATTTCTCATAGGCAAGGACCTGCTGGATCGCTTTGAACCCTTGTTAGACCTCAAGCACCTACAAGTTTGGGCACAAGTGCCCGAACCCATCCCCCTCCAACCACACAAATCCCTTGAACCAGACTGTCAAGCCACGGGGGTCACGGAAATTCCCTCAACCAACCATGAGGACAAAGCCACCACTGCTGATCAAAGTTCAAGGTCGCTCCTCTGCACTTTCAAAACCACCCAAGGTTCTGAGAACTACTGTCCCCAGGTCGAAACGGACCTGCAACTGCAAAATACAAACACCACAGACATTATTCTGGCCCTATGGGCAGACAACTCAGCCATCAGTCTCTCACTATTCAATACCATTATTGAAAACACACCGGACCTGCCCTATACCGGCAAACGCACCCGTTTCCCTTTAAACTCAGAGCCATCCTCAATGACATCTGCCAAAGGGATCTGTGCTCTGAACATAAAATGGAACCACCGGTACTTGACCCATTACTTCCTGATCCTGGAAAATCCAGCCCACGACGTCTACATTGGAGCAGACATCTTGATTCGCCTCAAGGCTCATGTGGACATGTTCAATGAGGTTGTATGGGCTCCATTGACTTCACAGCCACCTGCTCCCATCAGTCGTAACAATCTACTGTCTGGACAAACCATCCCAGACATATGCACTCTCATCACCGAACAGGGAACAGTGGTACCTGCTTATACCAAAGGAGTCGCCGTGCGACTCAACCTGCGACAGGGCCAAACCCTAAACCACACGCTGGCTTTCTTCCAACCTTCACCTGAATGTATGGCACTCGGACTCACCCTCGAAGCCACACCCCTCACTGAAGTATCATCTCGGGTAGTTTATATTCTGTTCAACAATTGTACAGCAACTGACATCAGCATCCCCAAAGCCTACCGACTGGGATGGCTAGTCAGTCACGACTTTCATGACTTTGAACTGATGCTACCCATCATAGGGCCCATCCCACCTGCACTGATACCCGAAGGGCATACAGACAACACATTGTTCACAGCACCCTTCCAATTCATTGCCATCACATCTGTCATGCCGATGGCCAAAGATCAGGTGTGCAGAACGGAACTGACAGAGGACCAACACCTCGCAGTGTACACAGTCTCCCACCAGCCTGTCGGTGAGACTGGCGCACCGGCCACACCTGTCAAAACCAACCCGACTGATGACAAGCCAACCGATGAACCATACCAAGGTTTTGAATCTCAAGTGCAACAAATTCTACAGGATGCCGACGCACTCCAGAATGAAACAGACCGCCAAAGACTACGACAAGTCCTTTACAAGTTCAAAGAATCCTTTGCAAAAGACTCTTTAGACTGTGGGCTCACTGACCTCCACACCGTGCGTATCCCCACGCACCCTGAGGCTCCTCCCACCTTCGTCAAGCAATACAAAATTCCCATCGCTTCACACGAACCAGTGCAGGAAATCATCGAAACCATGCTTGAGAAAGGTGTGATAAGAATTTGTAACAGCACCTACTCCGCCCCCATTTGGCCTGTTCTCAAGCCAAACGGCAAGTGGAGACCAACGATTGACTATCGAAAACTGAATCAACAGGTGCCGTTGTCACGGTGGCCCATGACTCAGCTGGAACAGGAAATCCCACGGATCAGAGGAGCCACCATCTTCTCCACACTCGATGTGGCCTCTGGATTCTGGACCATTCCGGTACACCCCGACGACCAACACAAGCTGGCCTTTACGTTTGGCAACCGACAGTACACTTTCAATAGATGTCCGTTCGGATATGCAAACTCACCAGCCGAGTTCAACATCTTCCTAAACAAAGCATGCCCAGACGCCAGAATGAGAGGTAACCTGATTTACGTCGACGACGTACTCATGAAAAGCACAACGGTGGCAGACCACCTCAAAGAAATTGACTATGTTTTAAACCAGTTGACCACTGCCGGCGCCAAAATAGCCCTCCACAGAGGACAATGGTGCCGTACCAAAGTCGACTACGTCGGCCTACGCATTGGACATCATGGCATCGAACCACAAACAAACCGTATTCATGCCATCCAAAACATCAAGCCTCCCTCTAACATCTCTGAACTACGAAGCTTCCTAGGAGTATGCAATTACTCCCGACAGTTCATCGAAAACTATTCAGACATCGCCAAGCCTCTGACAGCCCTGCTGAAAAAGGACTGCCCTTTCGTCTGGTCAGACGCACAGGAACACGCCATGGCAGCACTAAAAAGACACTTATGCACAGCACCATGCCTTGCTTACCCTGACCCACAGAAAGAATTCCACCTGGAAGCTGGGTTCTCAGATCAATGTCTCAGTGCTGGCCTATACCAACAACACGACCAAGACAAAAAGGTGGTCGCATACGCCAGCAAAACACTTCTACCTCCAGAATGTAAATTCTCAGACTGTGAAAAAGCTTTGCTCTGCACAGTATGGGCCATTCAGCGTTTCTCCAACTACATTGGGGCACAAAAGGTTATCATAGACACTTGCCACCAGCCTGTCACGTTTCTCAATAGCCAGAGAATTCGTGATGGCGTGGTAACCAATTCACGCATAGCTACATGGCTAATGGCTCTCCAAGGAAGAAATGTCGAAGCCCGATATGCACAAAGTCACAAATCTGCTCTAGGTAACGGCTTGGCGGCATGTCAAAACTGCTCGGACAACTCACCTGCTGCAACGCCGGAAACACCCGAGCCCCAGCAGCCACAACTGACTTGTCACAGGTACTTCGAAAAGAATGCGTGCGAAGGTATGCCCACAGCTTACGTTGATGGGTGCTCCTACAACAGCGACGGCACCCTGAAAGCAGGTGCAGGGGTACTATGGGTGAACAACCACCCATGCCCACCACAAGACTTCAAGCTGGGCCCCCAGTCATCACAATATGCAGAAATAGCAGCAATTCTCATAACTCTGCAAATCGCATCGGCCCATAGCATCAGAGAACTTCTCATCTGCACAGACTCTAACTACGCCAGACTCAGTTTTGTATGCCATCTCCCCACCTGGAAACAGAATGGGTTCAAAACTGCTAACAACAAGCCTGTCAAGCATCAACACCTGTTCCAAGAATGTGATAACATCACAACAGCACACGACGTCACCGTGTACTGGAAAAAGGTGAAAGGACACTCAAAACTACCAGGCCAAGACAAAGACTACAATGACCACACTGACGCCCCCGCAAAAGCGGGCGCACTACACGGTGAACCATGGTCTTCCCCAACAGCCACACCCACCCCCGACATTACGGTGATAACCCGCAGCAAGCGGCATCCACCTGCTGCTGAAACTGCTTCACAACTTATATCACTAACTCCGCAAATTTCAAACAACGACATTGCGGACATGCAAGCCTCCGACACTGCTATAAAGACAATTAAGGCAAACCTCCTCTGCCCCTCCACCTTCCCTATCGCACCTTCGGACATCAACGATAACTCAGATCTCAGACATTTACATAACTGCAAACACAAGCTGCGTGTGCGGGACGAGATTCTATGGTTTGTCACCGATGACACCACTTCGCCTAAACTCGTTGTGCCCCGATGCCAAAGGGGGGAGTTCATAAACCACGCCCACAACGCACCATACGCTGGACACCACGGTACCAGAGCCACGTATGAGACACTTAGACAGGTGGCATATTGGCCATGTATGCAGCATGTAAATCACAGAGCCCCACTGCAACGCAGAGGGATCACGTTCCCCTGGTCAGACCTTCAAATTGACTGGGTAGGACCCCTGCCCAGATCAACAAGAGGCAATAAGTACTTTCTCACGGTGGTGTGCCAATTCACCAAGTGGGTAGAATGTTTGCCAGCACCTAACGACACTGCCCAGACAACGGCATACCTCCTGATGAACCACATCTTCTCCCGATTTGGCCTACCGCTCAGAGTCAATTCTGACCGAGGAACTCATTTCACCGCAGAGATCATGCAAAAGATCTGGAGAACTCTAGGGGTACAAGCTAAACTTCACATCAGTCACCATCCGATCTCATCCGGACAGGTAGAAAGGTCTAACCGAACGGTGGTCGCCATGTTGAGAAAATACGTGGCAGCTAATCAGAAAGACTGGGATGTGAAACTTCCCCTGGTACTGATGGCCATCCGAGCCACCCCGCAGGAATCAACGCGAGTACCGCCGTTTGAACTCATGACTGGAAGGCAGATGACTCTGCCATTACACCTGTTGTACCAACCAGGAAACCACAACCTCGTCACTGCCTACACCACGTCCCAGTATCTGGACGAGCTCCATAGACACTTGAAAACAACTTTCGCTTTCGCCCAGCAACACCTGAAAACCAGCGCCGCGGGCCAGAAAGCATATTACGATCGAAAGGCATCACACCAAGAGTTCGGCGTGGGCGACAAAGTCCTGTATTACAGTTTCGCCTTGCCACCCAAACAGTTGTCGAAAAAGTTCCTGCCCCATTGGACTGGACCTCATGAAATAGTGAACAAACTCTCCCCCGTAGCATACCAGATCCAGCTTAAAAGGGGACAAAGAGAACCAGTTCTCAAATGGGTCCACCGCAATCAGATTAGACGGTATCTGGCCCTTAGCAAAGACAGACAGGAAGAGGCCAATACCAGCTAAACTCAACCACCGTCATCACAACGAAAACAACTGTCCTATGCAATCCAGAACAACCCTCGCTGACCTGTACCTCCTCTCTGTTCCCTTCTCCTCCAGCTCTCTCTCTCTCTTGCCTGTAACAGGATGCTGCTGTGGATCATCATCATGTGTTTCCAGACTACCGAAAGCCAGCCGCCACCCGACCTCGTCTCTCCAGCACCGGCCTCGGGAATTGTGTTGAGAGAGCAGCACGGACTGCTCATAACGAACTGTCGAACGCACACCCAGAAGGTGTACGTGCGACTCGACCCTCGAAACGTCTACCGTGCACACTACCCAAAAACGGCCGTCCTGTACAGCTGGGCAGGTGCCAAATGGACAGAGGCCGCCCTCAACCACGCTGAAGCCGACGTCGAACACATGCTGAGCCAACTCGAGAAGATGACCCTCACCCAGGCCGAATTGAGCGGGCACAACAGGCGCTCCAAACATTTCCTAGGAGCCCTGCTTGGAGCCGCTGCTGCTGTAGGCACACTGTTCAACATTGGTATGTCCAGTGTCAACGCGGTGAACATCGCCACGGTACGACGACAGGTAGCAGAAATCCAGACGGAACTTCCACAGCTGAAAGATCAACTCACCACACAGAGCGCATCTTTGACCACCATAGGCAGGACACTGAGAGGCACGGTCACCGTCCTCAACACACATAGTGTCATGCTGTTGGTCACCGCATTAATGGGCGACATGCTCAGAGAAGTGAGCTCTTCCATAGACCAGTTAGCCATGGGCAGGATCCCACCATATCTGGTACCCCTGAGTCTGGTACAGACCGTGCTGGCCTCCGCCATCACTACACCTGCTGATCCTATACAAACTCATCTCGCCTACTCCTTGGGAAGTGCCATCCCACTGTATGTGGACCCGGCACAGCGAGAAATGGGTTTCTTACTCAACTTACCCATTATAGAGTCAAGCCGAATCTACCAACTTAAAGACGTGGTCAATATTGGATTCTGGCAGGGAAACACGCAATTCAAGGTACGGACTCCAGAAGTGGTAGCGTACCACGACAGTAACCCGCAACTGTACCTAGCCCCTAACCTGCACATGTGCATCCTCACGAAAGACATACACTATCTCTGCCCTAGCAAACCCTTCCTCCGGGATAACACCGATGGGATCTGCGGCCTCCAACAACTAGCCAACGACGCACGTTGTCCGGCTGATGCGACACCTCGCAACCAGGTCACCGAGACGCAAGCTGAGATTGTAGGAAACCGATGGCTCGTGAACACTCCAGTACGGTCAGCGACACTGACCTATGACCAACACGACACTGCTACACGTGTCAACCTGCTCAACCAAAGCATGTGGATTCAAGTCCCACGAGGAGCCATCCTCCACCTAGATGACCTAGCCTTGTACCACCTCCCAAGTGAAGAGTACCAAGCCGAGCTAGAAATTCCGTCTTTCTTCAAGAACCGCAATTTCACTCTAGATCCCGAACTAGAAGATTGGATTGAAAAAGGGGGGTCACAAGTCATCGACATAGTCCCCCTGGACTCAGCCCTTCAAGCATTGTCTCGACTACCCATTCTGACCACTTCACCTGTGGTACAAACATGGACAGCCGCTGATACCGCACTGTGCATTACCAGCATCCTCGGACACGCCCTAGCTTTGGTTTTGGCCTATATCCTGTACAGAAGGATCAACGCCATTCGAACCTCCACCGCCAAGCTCACAGAGGCAGTCTCCGTCGGCTTCAAGAGAAACCTCCGGAAGGATGACTCCCCACTAGAGCAAGCTGAAGACCTCATCGAGCTCAAACTGCAGTCCTAAGCAACACCCGTGTGCCGCTTCCTCCCATCCATGCACCTGCCATCTGACCATTGTTACTGTGATGACTCGACTAGGCCCATACACGCCCGGTCGACTCACCAAAGGGGGGACTGTAGCGGAGAGCAGATCACCAGTCTGCATGGTGATTAAATCAAATTAATTAATGCAGTCCAAATCCACAAAACCCCTGTCTCGCTCTGACTCAAGCTATTCTGACATTCCAAAGCACTCTCATTTACGACACCTCTGTTGTCTTAAGATTGCTCTGCGCCTTGCAGACCAGATGGCACCGAAAAATGGTGTAAATCATGGACTATCTCTCTCTCTACATGATCTCTTACGTCTAAATCAACAAAGACCGTCTGTTTAGGGCTTGGAGAGCCTAACGCTGACCAATGAGAGCGAGCCCGAAAGCACCCCCTCCTAGGGAGTCTCTCGAACACTGATTTGCACATAGACACTAATTAACTCTTCACAACAATAAAACAGTGTTGTAAGAACAGATGCCCAAAACATGTGGTTTCTGCTGAGTACATCAAGGCAAGGAGTCAAACGAACGCACACACATAAACCTCACCCCGCAGCGCCAGGGACAAGAGTTCAGCGTGCGGTTGTGAACTTTCCACACACACACAGAAACACACGCAGGCCCCACCACGTGTGATCCAAAATCCTTGTATAAAATATTTTAAATGTATTTTCTTGATGTGCATGATCCCCTGTCCCAAATGTTATGCCTATGTAGTTTATTGGCCTGTAATCACTCTGTGGTGCCCACAATTACAAGAAATGATGTACCTCCTTGATTTTAGATCTTAGAACTGTCATTCGCGGTATTGCCGTGTTCCACAAACCCCAACGATGCTGGATCTTTAACACAAAATATCAGAGAATGCATTGTTTATTAACAAAGACAAAGATTGTTTATTAACTTTGTGTGCAAAGACAAACACACTACCACGTGCTCACGGAGCCACCGACACACCCACCTTACAAACGCTACCATCTCAACATCTCACACGCACACCTAAAATCATTCTTACCTCAACTATTAGTTTCCTCTCGCTGATTCTCTCTCTCTCTCTCTCTCTCTCTCTCTCTCTTCCTTTCTCTCAAACCTTTTTATTTTGTTGTATTTCTGTATTACGATCGTTATATTGCCTGTTTTGTTTATGCATTTTTATTCATGCGTGATTTGAAGTAATTGTGTAATCGCTAGCTTGTTTAAATAAACTTTGTTAAATCATTTGAATTAAGTTTGCCTGTTTGTTTCAAATTCTGAGTCCCTGAGGAGTGCAGATCTTACCTTATAAGCTCTACGATTGGTCTTACTATTAAAAGAAATCTAAAAATTGTCTAAAACACGAAGATAATTATCTTCTTTGTGGCCACAAGAAAGTGTTATCTATCAGTGTTAAAGATGCCCGATTTCTGTTCATAACTTATACATTCGGTCCGCTGGACGGCCCGTCTGCATGATAAATGAACATTCTTCAACTTCTACCTCAAATTCCCCCTAATTGAGTAAATTCTACCCGTCTCTATCAGTGATTACTACAAGTAATTGGGAAATCGCTGATACAAGCCGAGGTTTTGACCTATTCCCTATTTTTGAATAAATTAATTTATGGAAGCAACAGATGCATATTCACATTGATGAATATTACCGCTAATTCGAGCTAATTAATTCCCCAACACCAAGTCATTGTTGTTACAAAGTTTTGTGGTTACTGTCCTTTTACAATACGTATCACAGTAAAATTAGGGTTACTGTGGTAAAAGCATGGTAAGTTTTGTGGTTACTGTCCTTTTACCATACCTATCACAGTAAAATTAGGGTTACTGTGGTAAAAGCATGGTAAGTTTTGTGGTTACTGTCCTTTTACCACACCTATCACAGTAAAATTAGGGTTACTGTGGTAAAAGCATGGTAAGTTTTGTGGTTACTGTCCTTTTACCACACCTATCAAAGTAAAATTAGGGTTACTGTAGTAAAAGCATGGTAAGTATTGTGGTTACTGTACATTTACAATACGTATCACATTAAAACTACCAATAGTGTGGTAAACGCATGGTCAGTTTTGTGATTACTGTCTTTTTACTACACTTATCACAGTAAAACTAATGTTAATGTGGTTAAAGCATGGTAAGTGTTGTTTTTACTGTGCTTCTACTACAAATACAACAGCACGTCACGTGACAGACGGTGTTCAATCACCCTGTTTAGAATTAGAAAGCAATGAAATGCAAAGCCTCCGTGGCGATGACAGATATAATGCAGTGACTGAATGTGAGCTAATCTTATTAATATCGACAAACAGAAAAGACATTATATCACACATTATTAGGACAGCGTATTTATTACTACTTACCAACATCTGGCACACGTGAACTGATGCCAAATATCGCGATGTGTTCGGAACGAGACTTCTTCAGCGCGATTTCATACTGATAAAATATAATTTTTTAAATATCAATAAACAGCATATCCAGCTTCCCTGGCAATAAGATCGAAAAATAACATTAAAATAAATACATAAACCATGGTCCATGACAAGATAAAATCTCGTGAATTAATGTTGATTAAACAGGTTCTCTGCTGCAGCTCGATAGGCAGAAAGAATCGTGCTGTGATCACGAAAGACGCTTCCCATTTAAAATACATTAATTTAAAAAATGTGCTGGTATTACGAAAATAACGAAATAAACGTGCCCGTGTCACGAATCAATAGATTAAATGATGTGACCATTCGCCCCCATTAGAGATTATGAGTTATGTTTCTGTACAAAAAAAAATAAAAAAATAAATAAAAAAAATAAAATAATAATAACACGTATTTCTGCATGCACCTTCGGCATCTGCACGAGATGGAATCGTGAATCTTCGTACGATTAAGGGGCGGGACGATGACGTTAACTATAATACATTTCTGCGTGCAATGCATACGCATTTTCCATCAATAGAAGTTTAACGGGAGGGTTTTGCGTACCATATGAACGCGAAATGTGACTTTGGCGTGTAAATACTACGCCAAATGAAAATGAAAACGTACTCGGTTACTAACGTAACCTCGGTTCTCTCTAGAAGAGGGAACGAGTACTGCGTCTTAGCTAAGACGCTGCGGGAAAAGTCTCTTTTCACGAATATTGAAGCAAAAAATTATCCTTAATTTTAATATTTGTAAAACGCATTTGCCACAGTATGCAGCCATAGGCAAGACGGCTCGTTTGCTCATTGGCTGTTGTACTAGCAAATGCATAAGCCTATCGAGCGCAGGCTGATGCAACATCAGACCAATGAGGCCACTTCCCGCCGACGCGGGCATGGCCTCGCCCTATAAAGGTAGCTCGAAAAGGCTGACTCACTTGATTTATTTCAACGAAGAAGCGAACCAAAGTGAATCGTACGCACGGCAGGGAACGCAGTACTCGTTCCCTCTTCTAGAGAGAACCGAGGTTACGTTAGTAACCGAGTACGTTCTCTTACGAGAGTTCTCTCGTACTGCGTCTTAGCTAAGACGCTGCGGGAACCCAATGTAAGACGCCGTGCGTGCAGGGATTAACAACCATAAACCTGGAGGCTGACCCAGGATTTACAGTGCACAATCACCAGAGGGACTGACATAGAGTCCTAGAACAAGAGGAGGAACTCTCCGTTCTGATATGTGGCTGCGTCTGCAGACGTAATATAAGACATCACTTAGACAAGACACCCTTGACTAAAGTGGGAATATGGGTCTTACGTAAAACTGCCCGTAAGATAGTAGTAACGCACTGTGCTTGCATTCTCAGTGTTCAATTACACCGATAACAGCTTAGCCTGCAAAGCGGGAACCTCGAGGTTATAAAACCTGATAAATGTAGACGGCGAGGCCCAGCCTGCCGCCATACAAATATCCTGTAGAGATATTCCACTAGACCAGGCCCACGAAGAGGCAACGCCTCTCGTGGAGTGCGCTCTGACACCCAGCGGGCACTGAAGACCCCTGGAGGTGTATGCCAACGCTATGGCGTCAACTATCCATCTGGATAGGCCTTGTTTCGAAACAGCCGTTCCCTTGGAACGTCCACTGAACGAGACAAATAGTTGCTCAGTCTGTCTAAAGGCAGCAGAGCGAGACACATAGGCTCTTAAAACCCTGACAGGGCAGAGAGAGCCCAAGTCTCCTTCCTCTTCTAACACCGGCAGGGCGGACAGGGATATAACCTGAGCCCGAAACGGTGTGTTGAGGGATTTCGGCACATAGCCGTGCCTAGGTTTGAGTATGACTCTCGAGTCACTAGGCCCAAACTCCAGACACGACGGGCTCACTGAGAGCGCGTGCAGGTCCCCTATGCGCTTCACTGAAGCAAGGGCCAGCAAAAACACTGTCTTAAATGACAGATGTTTGAGACTAATCGACTGCATGGGCTCGAAAGGGGAACCTTTCATGGCCTCCAGGACCGTAGAGAGGTCCCAAACAGGGACCGACGGGGGTCTGGGAGGGTTCAGTCTCCTAGCTCCCTTGAGGAAGCGGATGACCAAATCGTTCCTTCCTATCGACTGACCGAGCGTTGTCTCAGCGAACGCTGCGATAGCCGCCACATATACTTTGAGCGTGGATGGGGCTCTGCCCTTATCCAACAGCTCTTGAAGGAAGGAGAGAACCTCCGTTACCTCACAGTCGAGGGGTGAGCATCCCCGAGCCACACACCAACTGGAGAATACCGACCACTTTGAGGCATAGAGCCGTCGAGTCGACGGTGCTCTAGCCTGAGTGATAGTATTTAGCACTCCTACTGAGAAATCAGCGGGTAACCGTTGAGAGCCCACACGTGTAAGGCCCACAACTTCGGTTGAGGGTGCCAAATCGAGCCCCTGGCCTGCGAGAGAAGGTCCCTTCTCAATGGCACCGGCCATGGGGCAGTGTCTGCCAACTGCATCAGCTCTGGAAACCAAGGTTGGTTCCTCCAGAGTGGTGCTACAAGCAGCACTGAGCATTTCGTTTCCCTCACTCGTTCTATCACCTCTGGAAGGAGGGAGACGGGGGGGAAAGCATAGAGCGGGCGGCGCGGCCACCTCTGGGACAGCGCGCTTTCGCTCTTGGAAAAGAACGCGGGGCAGTGAGCGTTTTCGCTGGACGCGAAGAGGTCCACTTCCGCTCTGCCAAATCTCTCCCACAGCAGCTGGACTGTTTGTGGGTGTAGAGACCATTCGCCCGCAGGAATGTTGTTCCTGGACAGCCTGTCTGGACCCACATTCTGTATCCCAGGCACATGAGCTGCTTTTAGCGAACGCAAGTTGTGCTGAGCCCATACCAGGAGGCGTTCCGCCAACCTGTATAGATCTCGGGATCTGAGACCGCCCTGGCGATTTATGTAGGACACCACCGACATGTTGTCCGAACGGACTAAGACGTGATGGCCCTTGATTTGGGGACGAAAACGTGTCAGCGCGTTTTCTACTGCCAGCATTTCCAGACAGTTGATGTGTCGGAGCTTTTCCCGTTCTGACCACAGGCCATATAACGGTCTGCCCTCGAGCAGCGCTCCCCATCCCGAGGTGGAGGCGTCCGTGGACACCACTCTCACTCTCGAGGAAGTCCCCAGGCTTGCACCTGTTTGGTACCAGCCGTTCACTGTCCAAGGTTCTAGAGCTGTAACACAGCTCTGGTTGACCTTGAGGCGCAGTCGACCAGAAGTCCACGCTCTGCGTGGTACCCGCGCTTTCAGCCAGAACTGTAGGGGGCGCATGCGGAGCAGGCCCAGCTGAAGAACTGGCGACACAGCCGCGCCGTCATAGACTGTGAGTCCAGAACTATGCCCAAAACAAAATCGTTTGACTGGGGTTCAGTGAACTCTTCGTCCAATTGACTCTGAGACCGAGTTTCTCGAGGTGATCGAGTAACATGGTCCTGTGCTCCACGAGCTCTGATCGTGAATGAGCCAGAATCAGCCAGTCGTCCAAATAGTTCAGCACTCGCATGCCTCTGAGTCTGAGAGGGGCGAGCGCTGCGTCCATGCACTTCGTAAATGTGCGAGGTGCCAGGGACAGACCGAATGGCAGGACTGTGTACTATGCGCGAGGATTTTCCTGGTCGTAAGCATTCTGAAACTGCGTTTCACTAATGCTTTGTTCAGCTGTCTCAGATCCAGTATGGGTCTGCAGCCCCCGTCTTTTTTGGGAACCAGAAAGTATCTGCTGTACAGCCCCCGTTCGCTTTGAGCATGAGATACAGGCTCTAAGCCCCTTTGCTCATCAGTTTTGAAATTTCGGCTCGGAGTAGGTGTGCTACTTCCGAATTCACCGTAGTTTCGACACGCGCCGTAAAGCGGGGAGGGCGTCGATAAAACTGTAGCGAGTAGCCTCTCTTTATAATGCTTAGCACCCATTCCGAAACCCCTGGAAGCGCTGCCCATGCATCTGCATGGATGGCTAAGGGTTGGATGCGAAGCGCACTCTGTTGGCTGAGCAACGGAGGCGCTTCGATGTGCTGTAACACAGGCGTTATGTCTGTGGCATTCGAGGCGTGGGGCGCGCTGATGACAGCGGGCAGAGCGCTCGTCCTCGACCCCGCTATGGCGCTTAGCCGAGTGAGGGAGGGCTGAGCGAGTCCCGTGGGACTCGTATCGTCTGTGAGTAAATGTGGGCTGGAAGCGCGCACCTTTACTACTTTTAGCGCGTTGTCTGTCTGAGCAGAACGAACGTGCACGGGTTTCGTTTTTACAGAAACCGTCAGACGTGCGTGACATAGTGTTCGTGTGCACTGAGGAGTGGGCACGTCTACTATGCAGTGCGCGCGATCGACTTGAGTCGATTTTATGGGCGCGAGCCCTGTGTGAAGGGCTGTGCTTGCGTGTACGGATGGGCACTGAATAGTGGGCATCAGCACTACATTTATAGCACCATCGGCCGTGGCCGGGTGTAGCCGTGAAACGGCTTTTGTGTGCAGGCAAACAGGCACGGGTTGTACCACGTGGTTGCCTGCTGCAAAATACATGTCTGCAGTCGCCTCTCAGGGAACTGGCAGAGCGATTTGTATTTGGCGGCATAAAAACTTTTTGCCATCTGAGCGGGGATCGAACACAAGTCGCCCGCACGAAAGCCTTAGAATCTACCACTGGACCACAGTGGAAGACACATTGACTTTCTGTTAACGCGAGTGTTTGTTTGCAAGCATGCGGGTAGCATGACGTGCAATATCAACATTCTCAGACGCACTCGACCTCGCCGCGGTGTTTAACCGAGTGAGGGAGGGCTGGGCGAGTCCCGTAGGACATGCAATGTCTGTGAGTGAATGTGGGCTCGGAAGAGCGGGCACATTTACTGCATTGAGCGCGCTGTCTGCCTGAGCAGAGCGAGTGCGGAAAGGCCTCTTAGTAGAAGAACGGTTTTTGTGTGCAGGCGAACGGGCACGGGTTATACCACGTGCTCGTCGGCTGCAAAAATTCACATCTGCAGTCGCCTTCCAGGGGACTGACAGAGCAAATTGTATGCGACGGCATAAATTTTTCAGCCGGCGGACCCGGGAACCGAACCCGGGTCGACTGCGCGATAGGCTATGAATCTACCACTGGACCACAGGGGAAGATACATAGACTTTCAGTTATCGCGAGTATTAACCACACTTACTGCATTGAGCGCGCTGTCTGCCTGAGCAGAGCGAGTGCGGAAAGGCAGTAGAACGGTTTTTGTGTGCAGGCGAACGGGCACGGGTTATACCACGTGCTCGTCGGCTGCAAAAATTCACATCTGCAGTCGCCTTCCAGGGGACTGACAGAGCAAATTGTATGCGACGGCATAAATTCACATCTGCAGTCGCCTTCCAGGGGACTGACAGAGCAAAATGTATGCGACGGCATAATTTTTCAGCCGGCGGACCCGGGAACCGAACCCGGGTCGACTGCGCGATAGGCTATGAATCTACCACTGGACCACAGGGGAAGATACATAGACTTTCAGTTATCGCGAGTATTAAACACACTAGCGTTCATTTGCAGGTATGCGTGTAGCACAACATGCAATACTGACATTTTCAGACGCCTGAAAAGTGCCAGAATGTGAGAAGAGAGGATAACGCCCGGTCTCAGCGGGGCTAAAGCACTCCATTCTCTTTTCGCCAGTGACGCACGGGAACCGTAGAAACGGTGTTCGGTTGCAGGCAAGCGGGTACCACGCGCTTGCTGGCTGCAAAAATGCACCTCTGCAGTCGCCCTCAGGGGAGTGACAGAGCGAAGCATTAGCGGCATAATTATATGCGGCCAGACCGGGAATCGAACCACAGTCGTCCGTGCGAAAAACCTAACACTCCACCACTGAGCCACAGGGGAATACAGGTTTTTGGATGCGTTGAGCGTCAACATTCTTCAGCGTTTGCTAGCAGGCGTACGCTTGCTGCAAATGACATTTCCAGTCGCCGACAGGGAACTGGGAAATGTAAGAGAAAAGAGGCCAGTACACAACGAACACACTTTTCTCCTTTCGCCGGTGAATGACGCGCAGAGGCAGGGTAGTTTTTCTTGTAACGTAAAGAAAAACTAACCCCGACCGTCCGCTTTCAGGAGGAGCAGCCTCGGAGAAGGATGCCAGGTGAGTCCTCAGAGTCACCATAGACAATTGGCTCGGAGTGGGGGCAGTCGCCGCCAGCGAGCGCGAGAGCTGCGAGATCCTCTAGGAAAGGGAGGGCGTCTTGAAAAAGACGCGAGCTCTTTTACGAGTGTGTGTCGCGGGGCGAACACACACACACACACACACAGAGAAACAGAAAGGATATGAGCGCCGGAAAGCGCAGCAGGTACGGCAGTGGAAGGCGGCGAAGGCCAGCGACTTCAGATGGCTCGTCCCGCTGATGTGCTTGCACTCAGACGACGCTTGCTTCTATCCGAGATCCAGCGATGTGAGAGGTTCGCTGAAGAGATGAAAAATCAAGTGAGTCAGCCTTTTCGAGCTACCTTTATAGGGCGAGGCCATGCCCGCGTCGGCGGGAAGTGGCCTCATTGGTCTGATGTTGCATCAGCCTGCGCTCGATAGGCTTATGCATTTGCTAGTACAACAGCCAATGAGCAAACGAGCCGTCTTGCCTATGGCTGCATACTGTGGCAAATGCGTTTTACAAATATTAAAATTAAGGATAATTTTTTGCTTCAATATTCGTGAAAAGAGACTTTTCCCGCAGCGTCTTAGCTAAGACGCAGTACGAGAGAACTCTCGTAAGAGAACTCGTGGTATAGATACGCAATAGTAAGAGACTGGGTTGGAACTACATGGAAGCCTCCGTGGACCTACCCGTCCCATGTATATAAAGATAATAAATTCTTCGTTTACGAGGATTAGTCTGATCATTGGCAGAGGTATTTGTACACCATTGAGGGCATATTTATTAATAAAAATATTGATTTTAGATAATAAAATACCTAAAAAGCTACACACAGTCCCTTTAACTGTTAAAGGGTCAGATTTGTAATCCCAAGTTTGCTTATTCTAATCAGTATTCAAAAGGTGAAGAAAATCATTTTCCCTCTTTGTTACAATTAAAACTCAAGTTTTGTTTTTGTTTTAGTTAACTTGTTCTACTTTTCAATTTGTCTTTGTCATTTTATTCGCTTAATGTGAGGGGTATACGAGAACAGACTAAGAGGAAAGCTGTATTTTTATTTTGTAAAACTTTCAAGGCAGATTTTTATTTTCTACAAGAAACACATGCCTTAGCTTTAGATTTTAATTTCTGGAAAAATCAGTGGGGAGACAATATCTGGATGGCTTATGGAAACAGTAAATCTGCTGGCGTTGCCATATTAAAGGGCTCCTTTCAGGGAAAAATCCTTAAAAATGTTGTTCATGATTTAGGAAGATGGGTTATTTTAGTTATTGAATTTATGGAGAATATTTTCATTTTGGGTAATATATATATGGTCATAATAATAGTCTTAAAAACACAGACCTTTTTGCAGAATTTGATGAACAAATAAATGCCTTATTAAATTCCTTCATCAACGCTAAATTAATTTTGGGGGGTGACTGGAACTGCATAAGTGACCCCATCAAAGACTGTCAACCTCAAATATCCTTAAGAGGCAATTATGGAGAGTTTAATAATCTTTGTATGCATTTAAACTGTAGTGACATATGGAGACTAAAAAATCCACAGCAAATCCAGTTCACTTGGAATAACAAAGATTTATCTAAGAGATCCAGGATTGACTTCTGGCTTATTTCAAATGAGTTGCTAGACAGTGTGGAAGAAACAAAAATAGAGCCCTCAGTATTTACTGATCGTAATATGATTACTTTAGTATTATGCATAAGGGGTCAATCAATAAAATATAAACCAAATTATTGGAAATTAAATAATACACTTTTGAGTGATAAAATCTTCAAAGAAAAAGCCAAAAAAATCATAAATGAAAATTTGATAGAAGCAAAAAAAGACAAAATATATGGCAAACATTGGGAATATACAAAATTTCAGATCCATAATATGGCCATTGAAAGGGCAAAAGAATTATCTAAGGAAAAAAGAATGAGACAAGATAGAATACTCAAGGGAATAATTTATATCTATGAAAAAAATGAGCAATCACAAGGTGACATCAATACTTTATTTGAATTACAAGCTGAATTGGAGAATATCTATCAAAATTTGGCACAGGGAGCCTTTATTCGTTCTAGGCGAAAATGGATAGAGCATGGTGAAAGGAATACGAAGTATTTTCATAATTTAGAAAAAAGAAATGTTAGTGTTAACAGTATTTATAAACTTAAAATTAATGATCAGATCTCTGAAGACTCCTCAAAAATGTCAAATTTTGTGGAAGATTTTTATACAAAACTATATTCCGAACAGAGCAGTTGTCAGAGCTCATATTTCCTCTCCTGTATAAAAAGTGTGGCTCAAGGTATTGATGAAACTCAGAAGGACATTTGTGATCAAGACATATCCCTAGAAGAACTTAAAAAGAACATTAGTAAGTTAAAAGATAATAAATCCCCAGGTAATGATGGCCTAACAGGTGAATTTTATAAAGCATTTCAAGATTACATTTCTGAATTCTTATTATTAGTTTTTAAGGAGGCTATAGAAACCTGTAGGCTTCCCCCGACTATGTGTCAAGGCTTAATTACATTATTACCAAAACCCAATAAGGATTGCTTGCTTCTTGACAACTGGAGGCCTATAACCTTAATTAATAATGATGCAAAATTGTATATTTTTGCACAAAGAATAAAGTTGTGCTTAGATACAATAATAGATGACAGTCAGTCTGGTTTTATGCAAGGACGGCATATTAGTAACAATATATTAATCTTAGATTTAATTGACTATAAGGATTACATAACCAATAATAGTTATATTCTATTTATAGATATATACAAAGCATTTGATACTGTGACACATGATTTTTTATTTGACGTATTCGATTTTTTTGGTTTTGGTCAATACTTTAAAAGGGCAATACAAACTTTATATAGTGACTGCAATAGTTCAGTTAAACTTCCATGGGGAACTACTCGTAGATTTAGCATCTCCCGGGGCATAAAACAAGGAGATCCGGCAGCTCCGTTCTTATTTCTTCTGGTCATGCAAACCATGGCTCTATGCATACAAAACGATTCGTTTCAAGGCATCAAAATTATGGAAAAAGAAATTAAATGTTGTCAGCTAGCTGATGATACAGCTATTTTTTTAAAAGACATATCACAGGTTAAAACAGTTATAGAGTGTCTCAATGTATTTTCTAAAGCTTCAGGTTTATCTTTAAATGTTAAAAAATGTACTCTTTTTCCACTTAAAAACAATGATATTCCCTTAACTGAATTTGAAGGTATTCCAGTTAGGGAGGAAGTCACGTACCTTGGTATCAATATCTGTAAAAATCAATCAGACAGAGTGCAATCTAATTTCCAACCCCTTATGGTGAAAACGAAAAAGAGATTTGATATGTGGCTCATGAGGGATTTATCACTCAAAGCTAGAGTTCTTTTGTCCAAAACTGAGGGGCTGTCTTGTTTAGTCTATCCTGCAAAAGTGTTAGATGTGTCAAAATCTTTTATTAAAAAAATTGATTCAACTTTATATGGAAAAACAAATCACACTATTTAAATAAAAATATATTATGTAATTCTTATAATCAAGGAGGTTTAAATGTGCTTGATTTTGGTACTTCTAATACAATTTTCAAGTTGAACTGGATTAAACATTATATTAAGCATACTGATAAACTATGGTATATTATTCCAAATCTTATTTTTGAAAAAGTTGGTGGTATAGAGTTCCTTTTAAAATGTGACTTTGAGGTTAACAAGCTCCCCATTCATCTATCCAATTTTCATAGACAGGCTCTTTTATGTTGGCTTCTTATATACAAACATAACTTCTCCCCCCACAAGCAGTTAATCTGGAATAATAAAATGGTTAAATATAAGAATAAATCGATCTTCTACGACAATTGGATTAAAAATGATATTCTAATGGTCTCACAACTGATTAATAACGAGGGTTCCCTTTCGTTGTCACTCCGAGTTACGTCGGATGACGACGAATGGGGTTTCGCTTAGAAATCCTATCATCTTCGAGTATTTAAAACGAGCCAATGGCAAAGAAATGCCATGGGTCTGCGGAATTTGCATAGCGTAACTCCGCCCCACCCTGGGGGTATATAAGGAAGTGCGCTGGCAACATGCAGATATGTTTTCGCTTTGGAGCCAAGTTGATGTACTTCACTCCACAGCCAATCCTGAGATTCATCTCTTCATTTCTCTTCGAGACGAGCCTCTCTCCGAGTGTTGGTGTGACAGCGAGTTCCAGCGAGTGCACATTCCCTGCTTATCTGTGCAGTGATTAGCCAGAGTGTGTGTTCATCTCCCTGGTCGCTTCAACATTTGTGGAGAAATCTCCTTTCACAAAAGAGCATTGCACGCGGCACGTCTTTTTAAAGATGCCTCGCCCGTGTATTTCTGGTTGCGGTCTGTACATTTCTGACTCTGATGGGCACAATCGCTGTCTTGTGTGTCTGGGTGTCGAGCACGCAAAAGCAGCGTTTGTGGATGAGTCATGTTCCCATTGCGGGAACATGCCCATCGCACGCTTGCGGTCGAGACTCAATGACCTTCGTGGTAGAGTCCCCTCACCCGCACCCCGATCTACGAGCTCCACGAGAGCTGGTACTTCGGCTGGCGGCCAGGGTGACCTGAGGGCGGTGTGGAACAAAGCGCCGATTATTCCACGCTCCACACCTCCCTCCAGCACTGTTCAACCCGCGAGTGTTCCGAATGAGCCTGCAGTACAGTCCACTGACTTGCCGCGGGTCTCATTCGGCGCTCCAGAGGAGGATTCTATGTCGATCGCTGCATCACAAGGTGGGCAGGAGTCCTTGGGAAGTGACGATTCGGCTGTGCTGCCACCCTCGGGTGTCCCAGCATTGCCCGAGTCTGATCCCGAGCTGTCGGCCATGCTTTCCCGGGCAGCCGCGGCCATTGGTCTAGAGTGGTCCCCGCCACCTGGTCCAGTGCGCTCGCGGCTGGACGATTGGTTTTTGGGAGCGGCCGCTGACCCTCGTCGCCGCCCAACCCCAATGCCTTTCTTCCCGGACGTGCATGAGGAGGTCACGAGGTCCTGGAAGGCACCATTGTCTTCCCGTGATCGCTCGGCGACCTCCTCCGCCTTGCCTCCTCTCGATCAGGCGGCTGCCAAAGGGTACACTGGGGTTCCCCAGGTTGAACGCTCTGTTGCGATGCAACTGTGTCCTCAGAGTGCTTCTTCCCGTGGCGACCCAAAGCACCCCTCCAAAGCCTGTAGGTTCTCCTCCACCCTCGTGGCGAAGGCCTATAGAGCTGCGGGGCTGGCAGCCTCCTCACTGCATGCCATGGCGACGCTGCAGGTCTACCAGGCCCAGCTGTTGCGTGACATGCACGAGTGGAGGACTGACCCAGCACTCTTTGATGAGTTGCGTGCCGCCACCGACCTCGCTCTCCGGGCGACGAAGGTGACCGCACGCTCTCTGGGTCAGGTGATGTCCACTTGTGTGGTCCAGGAACGACACCTGTGGCTCAACCTGGCCGATATGCGGGAGGCCGAGCGGACCCGGTTCCTCGACACCCCCATATCCCAGGCTGGCCTCTTCGGCGGCGCAGTCGAGGACTTTGCTCAGCAGTTCTCGACTGCCCAGAAGCAGACTGAGGCTTTAAAACACGTCCTGCCCCGGCGGCCCGCTGCTTCGGCAGCGCAGTCGTCGGCACAGGTGCCTCAGCCTGCTCGCCGCCGAGGGCGCCCTCCTGCGGCTCCCGCCCCTCCCGCCCCTCCCGATCGGCCCCAGCAGCCAGCTGCTTCCGGGCCGCGTCGTGGAGGAAGCCGCAGGAAGACGCCACAGCCCTCTCCCGCCCCGTGCCCCGCTAAACGCCAGGCCAAGCGGCGCTCCTGAGACGGGCTGCTCAGAGATGGCGATGAGTTCTTTTCAGGAGACGGTAGCAGGGCCGCTCCTTCCCCCGATGGAGGACCGGGGGAGAATCCTTGGTTTTCCCACTCCTGCTGCTCGTCTCACGACGGGCAGCACCTTAATGTGGTTAAAGAAAGAACTCTCTTCCCCATCTCTGAGCACACAGAGTGCGCGGATGACAGTGCGCGTCGCTCACGAGCCACGCCACTCTCGTCCCCCTCTGTCGCCAGTCCCCTGCAAGAGCACGCCTCAGTGGGACGCTGGTCCTCCCCTGGCCTCCTCTGGCAGGACGCGGCTAATGACCGTGCCCCCGCACCGGGCCGCTATACCACCCACGCCTGGGCCGGTCATTCCGCCTCGCTGCACCACCGAGGGTACGTCTGTGGTCCGTATGACCCCCCGGTACAGTTCCTGGAAGCCTGGTTAGAGCTTCCCAGGCTGTCCCGCTGGGTCACGAGGACCATCAGGCTCGGCTACGCGATTCAGTTCGCGCGGTCTCCTCCCCGCTTCAGGGGAGTCCGCTTCACTATGGTCGGTGGCAATGCCCCGGTTATGAGAGCGGAGGTCGCTACCTTACTGGCGAAGGGTGCGATCGAGACGAGCCGAAATGAGGTCCGGCTTTTACAGCCCTTACTTCATTGTACCGAAGAAATCCGGTGGGTTACGGCCAATCCTCGACTTGCGCGTCTTGAACCGCTCCCTTCACAGGATGCCGTTCAAGATGCTCACGGCCAAATGCATTTTCGAGTGCATACGGCCGCGGGATTGGTTTGCAGCGATCGACCTGAAGGACGCCTACTTCCATGTCTCCATTCTTCCTCGACACAGACCGTTTCTACGGTTTGCTTTCGAGGGGCAGGCATACCAGTACGCGGTTCTCCCCTTCGGGCTAGCCCTGTCTCCTCGCGTCTTTACGAAGGTCGTCGAGGCAGCCCTTGTTCCCCTACGAGAACACGGGGTTCGCATCCTGAACTATCTCGACGACTGGCTGATCCTAGCTCACTCTCGAGATCAGGTTTGCGAACACAGGGACCTTGTGCTCCGGCACCTAGCTCGTCTGGGCCTTCGGGTCAACTGGGAGAAGAGCCAACTCTGCCCCGTGCAGAGGATCTCTTTTCTCGGTATGGAGATCGACTCGGTCGCCATGTGCATGCAGCTTACGAGCGAGCGCGCGCAGTCACTGCTGACTTGCCTTCGTCTGTTCGAGGGCAAGAGTGTGGTTCCACTGAAACTGTTTCAGAGGCTCCTGGGGCATATGGCATCCGCAGCCGCAGTCACGCCGCTCGGGTTGCTTCATATGAGACCACTTCAGCTTTGGCTTCGCGATTGAGTCCCGAGGTGGGCATGGCATCACGGCACGCCCCGAGTCCCAGTGACTCCGACCTGCCGTCAGACCTTCACCCCGTGGTCGAACCTCAGTTTTCTTCGGGCCGGAGTGCCCTTGGAACGAGTGTCCAGGCATGTTGTTGTATCAACAGATGCCTCCACCACGGGCTGGGGCGCCATGTGCAATGGACATGCTGCGGCGGGCTCCTGGACAGGACCCCAGCGCCTTTGGCATGTCAATTGCCTCGAGTTGTTGGCTGTACAACACGTACTAGTCCGATCGGACAATACCGCGACTGTAGCGTACATCAACCGTCAAGGTGGTCTGCGCTCCCGCCGTATGTCACAACTCGCCCGCCACCTCCTTATATGGAGTCAGAAGCATCTGAGGTTGCTTCGAGCCATTTATATCCCGGGAGACCTGAACCAGGCGGCCGACGAGCTGTCTCTTGCTGGAGATTGGCGACTCCATCCCCAGATGGTTCAGCTGATTTGGGATCAGTTCGGGGATGCACAGGTGGTCCTGTTTGCCTCCCACGACTCGTCCCACTGCGACCTGTTTTATTCCCTGACCGAGGGCACGCTTGGCACGGATGCACTGGCGCACAGCTGGCCGCGGGGCCTCCGCAAGTATGCGTTTCCCCCAGTGAGCCTTCTTGCGCAGACCTTGCGCAAGATCAGGGAGGACGAGGAGCAGGTAATTTTGGTTGCCCCGTATTGGCCCAACCGCACCTGGTTCTCAGAACTAGTACTCCTCGCGACAGCACCTCCCTGGCCAATTCCTCTGAGGAAGGACCTGCTTTCTCAGGGACGGGGCACCTTATGGCATCCTCGTCCCGATCTTTGGAACCTCCACGTGTGGCTCCTGGATGGGACGAGGCAGGTTTGAGTACCCTACCACCAGCGGTGGTGGCTACCATCACTTCCGCTAGAGCATCGTCCACGAGACATGCCTATGCGTTGAAGTGGAACCTCTTCGTCAACTGGTGTTCTTCTAAAAATCTAGAACCCACGAAATGCCCCATCAGTGTCGTACTTTCCTTCCTGCAAGAAGGGTTAGAGCGAAGGCTGTCTCCCTCCACCCTGAAAGTGTATGTTGCCGCCATTGCCGCACATCACGACGCAGTTGATGGTAAGTCCTTGGGAAAGCACGACCTGATCGTCAGGTTCCTGAGGGGAGCCAGGAGACTGAATCCTCCTCGTCCTCCCCTCGTACCCTCTTGGGACCTCTCAGTGGTTTTAACTGCCCTGCAGAGTGCTCCCTTTGAGCCTCTGCAATCAGTGGAGCTTAAGTTCCTGTCAATGAAGACAGCGCTCCTGGTTGCATTGGCCTCCATCAAGAGGGTAGGGGACCTGCAGGCATTTTCGGTTGACGAAGCGTGCCTGGAATTCGGGCCGGCTAACTCTCACGTGATCCTGAGACCCCGGCCTGGATATGTGCCCAAGGTTCCCACCACTCCCTTTCGAGACCAGGTGGTGAACCTGCAAGCGCTGCCCTCGGAGGAGGCAGACCCAGCCTTGGCACTGCTCTGTCCAGTATGCGCACTCCGTGCCTACGTCGACAGAATGCAGTGTTTCAGGACCTCAGACCAGCTCTTTGTCTGTCATGGTGGGAAGCTGAAGGGAAAGGCTCTCTCCAAGCAAAGGTTGTCTCACTGGATAGTGGACGCCATTGCTTGGCATACCAGCAGCAAGGTCGACCGTGCCCCCTTGGTATGACGGCCCACTCCACTCGGAGTGTGGCATCCTCTTGGGCTCTAGCGCATGGCGCCTCGCTAACAGACATCTGCAGAGCTGCAGGCTGGGCGACACCTAATACATTCGCGAGATTCTACAATCTCCGAGTGGAGCCAGTTTCTTCTCATGTACTCGCTTCAACTAGCCGGTAATAGATTCTGCTCAGGTGTCTTCGCTTGCTCGCCATTCCTCTCCATGGATGGGATACGTGCGATATTCTCCTCAGGTGAGCCTAATAAGCCCTGAGTCTCCTCCAGCACTGACGACGTCAACGCCAGAGTTATGCCACCGGCAGCTTTCGCGCTTGGCTAGGTGCCTCCATGTGCATGGTTCCCCCTCCGGGTGACCCCCACATGTGTATTCCACTGTAAGCCTCTTTGAGCATGTGTCTTTCCCTTGGCAAGCCACCTTGCCACCCCTGGGGTTGAAATATTCCACCTGCGGCTGGACACCCCAGTGTTATTCCGTATGCAGCCCTTCGGGGTCATATGTGTATTCCAAGTTGGGCATGATTGCATATTTCCTCTGAGATATGCTCCCCAGTATACCTTGGTATTCCTGTGTTAAGTAGGACTCCTTCGTCCGTGCTAGTCTCACGACAGGGAGCTCAGACTTACGCAGGGCACTGGAAGACAGTCGAGAGGTGGCGTGATTACACTGGGAACCCCATTCGTCGTCATCCGACGTAACTCGGAGTGACAACGAAAGGGAACGTCTCGGTTACGTATGTAACCCTCGTTCCCTGAGTAGGGAACGGAGACGTTACGTCTCCCTGCCACTTCCGCTGTACCGCTGGAAACGCCTGAGTTCAGTCTCGGCTCCTCAGCGAAGACATATCTGCATGTTGCCAGCGCACTTCCTTATATACCCCCAGGGTGGGGCGGAGTTACGCTATGCAAATTCCGCAGACCCATGGCATTTCTTTGCCATTGGCTCGTTTTATATACTCGAAGATGATAGGATTTCTAAGCGAAACCCCATTCGTCGTCATCCGACGTAACGTCTCTGTTCCCTACTCAGGGAACGAGGGTTACATACGTAACCGAGACGTTACTTACTTACATATACAGAGTTTTTAAACATATTTGGGATTCCAATAACTCCACGAGAATATAATATTGTTTTTGATGCAATTCCAGTAGGTTTTTTGAGACTCTTGAGAGGTAGTAGTGAATCTCATAAGCAATCAATGGATAAAAAACTGGTTTTGTTAACCCTCTGGGGACCAAGCTGTTTTTGGGGCCCTTGAGATGTTCTGACATGCTCTGACATTTGTGCTTTTTTCAGTTATTTATAAACATGTTAATGGCAAAGGTGTAAATTCACTCTATATAGCACAAACAGGCCTACCATAATATGCGAGCAACATGTATGTAGATGTTTGTATTTTTAAGAGAATAATGTTTATGCGTGGTTATTTAAAAAAATAAAAATGAAAGTTGCTGAAATAAGACCACAAAACTCATACAAAATATGTGCCCACAAGACTTTTGACTAATGGATGTTTTCTCTTCGAGTTCTAGCTTCAAAATTATGTGAAAATAGTCTTGCTTTATCGTTCACAAAAAAAAATACATAGATTTAAATGGTATAAAACAGGTTTTGCTTGGAAAGCCAATATGCGAGGGGGAGGAGTAGTTTACACCTTAGTCCCACCCACTCTGCATAATGACTCTGCATAATTAGCCATTCATTCAGGTGTGACACTGACTGAGCCACAATGCAAGGACAAAATATATATTTTGAAGAAGACTTATATTGACCATTTAAGATTTTGCTTACATCTATCTTGTAAATATGTTTTGCTATTTTATTAAAAAGGTTACAATTACAACAATAATTACAATTTCAGCAATATTTCTGCAAAAAAGTACTCTTTCTTTGTAAAAAAAAAAAAAAAGATTATAGGGCTACATTTTATCATATGTATTCATTAGTTTGAATATAGCCAACATTGGAACATCTTAGTCTATGACTTTATTTTTGACAAAATAGTATTTTATATATATGAGCAGAAAAGCTTATTTGATGTGACAGTATATTCTACAGTAAAAACTGTACCCAAATCTAGTCAACAAAATGTTGTCTTTCATACTTCGCCTGACTGTAACGTTGTTTTTATGAAATATTAGGGCATAGCCTATAAATGTTAATTTGCAGTTTAATACGTTGCTTATACAAATACATTTTATTTCAACATATTTCAGTCGATTTTTACTCATCTCAGTAGGCTATAGCAAAGCAGTTTATTCTTTCACACACAGACGCGCGATTCATATTTAGGCTAAACAGTCTTTACAAATATGTACCCTTCATTCATCTCACAGAAACGCGATTCATATTTAGGCTAAACAGTCTTTACAAATATGTACCCTTCATTCATCTCACAGAAACGCGATTCATATTTAGGCTAAACAGTCTTTACAAATATGTACCCTTCATTCATCTCACAGAAACGCGATTCATATTATAGAAACGCGATTCAAGCCTACAACGTTATTCCATAACGTTATTCCACATTAACACTTGAGAAAGGATAACTTAGCCTACCTCACTCCTCAGCGGGATCTGCTCCTCATATTGCTCCTCATATCAGCACGGAAAATTTTCTCCATAAGGTAGGCTATATTATGCCTCTTTGTTTACAGCTGATGTGGGGGCGTTTCACAGACTGAAATGGTTCTCAGAATTTGCGTTTGAATAGCATGCGCTCTCCGGGGCGTGGTCAAATTACTTTTGAATGGCTCGTAATGAGCTCGACTGGAGTCGCTCTCTTTTTATACAGATTACAGAAGCTGATAATATTTGTTTTTTATATAAATTACTTCATTTAAAAGCTGCGATCTCAAGCTTTATGCCCGTGGGTCTGTTTGCCTGTTTGACTGAATTTTCGCGGAGTTATAGATCATTTTCGAACGCGTTTCAAATGGGAGTTTACTGACAGAGAGAAGGCAGAAATAGCATCATGTTAGTTTTTCTTTATTTGTCAAAAAGCAAAACACTTTATTTTTATTGTGAGTATACAGAAAAAAAATAGAAACTGAACAGGATCGATTGATGTATTACACGAAAATGAAAGATCAAAATTAACAGAGCATTTTGTGTTTATTTTTCATTGCTAAAAAAAAAAACGAGCAAAACGAAAGTCACCAGTATCACCAGAACAGGTTGTTTAACCATCCAAATGATTTCTAGACAGTTTTATTACGTTAAAAAAGTTACCAAGTTCTCCTTTAAGGCAGGAATGAATTCATGTGGATCAATTTGGCAGACAGTGGAAAACAACTGGATGGCATTCAAGCCTCTGTTCACTAACACTCAGAAGCCACTGACGAGAAGTGAGTTCAAAGACCTTCTTGTTGTGAATTGGAGTGATGAAGGCAGCAACCACAGACAGATTGAAGAGGACACCATCTTTGCTTGGGAATGTTTACTCAACAGCATTCAGGGTAGGTTTTAATATAATTAATGTATTTTCATTTATAATGTTGGTTTACGAGCTTGGTTATTTCACTTGGGCCTGGATACATAAACAGGGTTCAGATCAGGGGTGGGGAACGTTGATCCTGGATGGCTATTGTCCTGCAGAGTTTAGCTCCAACCCTGAAAAAAAAACTCACCTGCCTGTAACTTTAGCAATCCTGAAGACCTTGATTAGCTTCAGGTGTGTTTAATTAGGGTTGGAGCTAAACTCTGCAGGACAACGGCCCTCCAGGATCAACGTTCCCCACCCCTGGTTTAGATAAAGCCAGGATTAGGCCTTTGTTCCTTTAGGGCATTTAAGTAGATTTAATAAAAAATACTGTTGTGCATCTTCAGACAAAACAATGACACTGACATATTTTAAGAGATGTAAGTTTGAGTTGCTTTCAATTAAAACAGCTCAAACATTTAGTCCAGGACTAGGCTTAAACCTTGTCTATGAAACCGGGAATTGATGTTTTATCATGTGATTAACAGAAAAAGAGACCTCTCTGATGTTTGAGGATCTTCTGACATTCGTGACCGGTGCTGATGCTGTCCCTCCTCTTGGCTTTCCCAAAAGAGCTGAAATTGACTTTTACACTCAAGAAGATGGATGCCGGAGACTGCCTTATGCATCAACTTGCTCAATGGTGCTTTTCCTTCCAAGAGGGGTACTTGATGAATCAGAGTTAGAAAACCTGCTGATAGATTCAGTAAAAGGCTCAGTTGGGTTTGGAAAAATTTAGATCTGGTATAATATTCTGAATCTTGCTCTTGATCATGTTTTTGATCCTGCTGCCATGGTTTTCCAAATGTTCAATATATTAGAGTTAGGGATGGCCCGATACCGATACTGGCATCGGGGATCGGGCCGATACTGTCCTCATATACTCGTACTCGTACTCATAAAAATTCGCCGATACCACGGACCGATACCATGTACATTTTGCGAAACGAAACTGGCCGCCGCGAGCGCTTTGTCAAGGTGAACTGAGTCATAGACGCACGAGCTGGTTGAGCACATCCCTTTAAACAGACAACAGTGGAAAGTGTGTTCAGTCCGATGTCAATGGCAACGAAATTAAACGAGGCATGTAGCTTTAGCTTATTATATTAACGTTAACTGACGAGAGAGAGAGGCAGAGAGAGAGAGAGCGAGAAGCGCACTTCTGTTGAATGCTCTTGATTGCTGATCGTTCACTCAGCACATGTTATTTGGATGAAAACTAAATCGTATATGTAAGTAAAGTAAAACATGAACTGTTACCTGACTGAAGTATAACGAGTGGTTCCCTACATTATTACAGGACGTCTGCAGAGGTCAAGAAGTTTCATGAATGCAAACATCCGAAGCGCGCGCCCCTCAAACCTGCGTCTCAGCGCGCGAATACTGAATTAAATTGTCTTTCACGTCTTGCGCTTGTACTGACGAATTCACACACAACTATGTAATAACGCCCGTCTTGGTGAGTATCCTATAGTAAACAAAGTCGGTTATATCTCAAATGAACGTAGCATGTTCAAATGCGGTCCGTGCGCTCGGTCTTAAAGGGGCAGCAGTTTGATAAACCTGCACTGTGTTTTAATGTTAATCAAACAAAGGACAAAGAAATTACTCACTGCTCTTGACTAAATAGGCTACCCTTTTCAACTTTAGAAAAATATCCATCTATATATAATTCATACAGTAATGAATATGTTTTTTTTCACATTTGATTACTTTATTCAAATTTCTGTACCTGTTAGATCTACCCGGAAAAAACTCTAAAAACACTGTTTATTTCATTTGTAGCCTTTCTTTGGTCTATTGTATATATTTGTCCTATTTGTAATTCAATTGTTTGTTCTTATTTTGTTACTGACTGCTTACTTCTTTTAAATTCACATTAATTAGGCTGCTAGTTTTTGTTGTAGTATCAAAATTGGATTAAATTATTGATATTTCACTGGTTTTGACAAACATTTGAACCGCTGACCCAGTCCTCAGCACTGAGCCCTGCTGAAGCAGCTCTAAATAGGTGCTGTGCTATTAAATGAAAGATAAAATATGATAGAGCAATAGAATGAACAGTGACAGTAGGCTTACAGAAGCTCATATGCATTTTAGCAGGCTTAATTAAGCATGAAAATAACTGAAAGAAATATATATATTTGATTAACAAATTAAGCCAACTAATATGATTTATAATCTTTTGGTTTATCTACTAATACGTTTAAAAATGACAAATGCAGTGAAAATTCAGGTATCGGTTACGGTATCGGTATCGGCGAGTACCAAAAATTACAGTATCGGTATCGGACTCGTTCTGCAAAAAGTGGTATCGGGACATCCCTAATTAGAGTAATAGTTGACCTCAAAATGAAAATTATCCCATAATTTATTCACCCTCAAGTCTGTCATGATAAATCACTGGAAGCAATAGCAGGTGAACAAGTGTTTATTAGGACTCAACACTCAAAACATGAATATCACTCAAAGTCAATGAGGAAGTTCCTTCTCCGGGTGCACTCGCGAAATCGCTTCTTTTTCCACTCTATTGACGGGTACTCTCAGGGGAAGACGCTCAGGCTCGGTCACACAGGGACTTCGATGGTCTGGTGCTCGGTGCTCGGTGATCGGTGCTCGGGTGCGGTGAAACAACAGGAAAATCCACTGAAGACGACGACAACCCGGAAGACGACACGAACACAAATGAAGGACTGCCAACAACGGATGGACACTGGAATGGAGAGATGAGTGAGTATATGTAGAGAATGGTAATGGGAAACAGCTGAGGTGGGGAATGAGATGATTGCAGACACTGAACAAACACGCGAGCGGGACAACGCCCACTCACGCAAACTCACAGACATGTAAACAAACAGTTACACGAGACACAGAGGAAACGATGAATTATCAACCGTGACAGTACCCCCCCTGCCTCACGGCATTCCCAGACCTCCTTACCTGTCGATTGAAATCATCGATAAGGGAATGATCCAGGATGTCACGAGCAGGAACCCAACTCCTCTCCTCCGGACCGTAACCTTCCCAATCCACCAAGTACTGAAATCCGCGTCCCCTCCGCCTAGAATCCAGGATGCGACGGACCGAATAGGATGGTTCCCCGTCTACGAGTCGCGGCGGTGGGGGAACCGGGACTGGCGGATTAATACGTGAAAAAAACACAGGCTTGACTTTAGAAACGTGGAAGACGGGGTGAATTCTCCTGTACGCCGGAGGAAGATTGAGGCGGACTGCCACCGGACTAACAATCTTGGTGACAGAGAACGGGCCAAT
Organism: Rutilus rutilus; assembly: GCF_951802725.1. Classification (NCBI taxonomy): domain Eukaryota; kingdom Metazoa; phylum Chordata; class Actinopteri; order Cypriniformes; family Leuciscidae; genus Rutilus; species Rutilus rutilus. The sequence continues at coordinate 43,911,287 of NC_140214.1, read as the reverse complement.
AAATTTAGGAGCTAGTTTATTCGACACGGAACGGAGAGGAATGTTCTTGGTAGAAAGCCACACTTTGGAACCGACGACGGTGGCGATCGGCCTTGGCCTTGGTGCGCTCCCGCACTTGGAGGAGTGTCTCTCGGGCCCTCGTCCAAGTACGGTGACACCTCTGGATGAAGGCGTGGGCGGAGGAGACCGCGACTTCGGATTCCGCACTAGGAAAAACAGGTGGTTGGTACCCTACACTACACTCAAACGGAGATAGGCCCGTGGATGACACTGGCAACGTATTGTGGGCGTACTCCACCGTAGAAAGTTGTTGACTCCAGGAGGAAGGATTCCTGGAGACCAAACATCGTAACGTTCTTTCCAAATCTTGGTTGGCTCTCTCAGTTTGACCATTGCTCTGGGGATGGAACCCAGAGGACAGACTGACCGTCGCCCCCAGCAATCTACAAAACTCTCGCCAAAATCTGGACACAAACTGGGGTCCCCTGTCAGAAACCACGTCTGTCGGGAGGCCATGTAACCGAAAGACGTGGTCAACGACTGCCACCGCTGTCTCCTTGGCTGAAGGTAATTTGGGCAAGGGAATAAAGTGGGCTGCCTTCGAGAATCGGTCCACCACGGTCAAAACAACCGTGTTACCCTGGGAGGGTGGGAGGGCGGTGATAAAATCTAGAGCGATGTGGGACCAAGGTCTCGAAGGCACCGACAGCGGTTGAAGTAACCCATCTGGGGGTCGATTGGACGACTTACCAGTGGCGCAACTAGAGCAAGCCAAAACAAAATTGTGAAGGTCACGAGCCATAAGAGGCCACCAGAATCGCTGCTTAACTAGAAATATGGTACGACTCACCCCTGGATGGCAAGCTAGACTGGAACAATGACCCCACTGGATAACGTCTGATCGTAATCCCTCCAGCACAAATAAACGGTTAGGTGGACACCGGATCGGAGGCGTTACCCCTTCTAAGGCCTTCTTGACCTTCGATTCGACCTCCCAAGTGAGCGAAGAGATAATTAGGGTCTCAGGAAAAATGCGCTCGGGAGTAGATTCGTGTTCGGGACGATCAAAAATACGCGACAAAGAATCGGGTTTGATGTTCTTGGAACCCGGACGATAGGAAAGAGTAAAATCGAAACGGCCGAAAAAAAGTGCCCACCGAGCCTGCCTGGAGTTCAATCTTTTGGCGGTTCTAATGTACTCCAAACTCTTGTGGTCAGTCCAGACTATAAAGGGTACCCCTGAACCCTCCAACCAGTGACGCCATTCCTCCAATGCTAGCTTGACTGCCGACAACTCACGGTTACCAATGTCATAATTACGTTCAGCAGGGGATAATCGATGTGACAAAAACGCGCAGGGATGCATTCTGTCGTCTGAAGGAGAGCGTTGCGAAAGAACTGCACCTACCCCCACCTCTGACGCATCGACCTCTACCACAAACTGACGTGAAGCATCAGGGGCAATTAAGATTGGAGCTGAAACAAAGCGGCTCTTGAGTTTGGCAAACGCAGCCTCAGCTGCGTCTGACCACCTGAACGCAGTTTTGGGAGAGGTCAAGGCAGTCAGAGGTGCGGCTAGTTGGCTGAAATTGCGAATAAAACGCCGATAGAAGTTGGCGAATCCCAAAAACCGCTGCAGGGCCTTGCGGGAATCTGGGATTGGCCACTCTACCACAGCCTTAACCTTGTCAGGATCCATAAGCATACCTTCAGCCGACACGATGTGTCCCAGAAAAGGAACCGACTGTGCATGGAAAACGCATTTCTCCGCCTTGACAAAAAGCCCATTCTCTAACAACCTTTGAAGCACTAGTCGTACATGTTGCACATGTTCCTGGAGAGACGAAGAAAAAATCAATATGTCATCCAGGTAAACATATATGAATTGATCGATCATGTCTCGCAACACATCATTGACTAGTGCCTGGAAGACTGCGGGACTATTGGAAAGCCCAAATGGCATAACCAAATATTCAAAATGTCCCCTAGGGGTGTTAAAAGCAGTCTTCCATTCATCCCCCTTCCTGATGCGGACCAAATGATAAGCATTACGCAAGTCCAGTTTTGTGAAGAGTGAGGCTCCCTGCAACCTCTCGAAGGCTGAAGACATCAACGGCAAAGGATAAGTATTCTTTACCGTGATGTTATTCAACCCTCGGTAATCAATGCAAGGTCGCAGAGATCCGTCCTTCTTCCCCACAAAAAAGAACCCCGCCCCCGCTGGAGAAGAGGAAGGACGGATGAACCCGGTTGCCAGAGAATCAGAAATATATTTCTCCATAGCCTCCCTCTCCGGAACTGAGAGTGAATAGATCTTGCCCTTAGGCGGAGACTTACCTGGCAGTAAATCTATTGCACAGTCATAGGGACGATGCGGAGGGAGAGAAGCAGCCCTTGACTTACTGAACACTTCACTCAGGTCCCGGTACTCCCCGGGCACGTTTGATAAGTCCACTGCTTCCTCCTGAAACACAGGGACAGAAACAACAGAACAAGCAGACACTAGACACGAACTATGACACTCAGTGCTCCAAGCTGAGATGGTTCTCCTCTTCCAATCGATACGTGGGTTGTGCAAGCTAAGCCAGGGGTGTCCTAAAACTATGGGTGTGAGTTGTGAGTCCGTAATGTAAAATGAAATAGTCTCGGCGTGATTTCCTGATGTGATGAGGGTAAGTCTTTCGGTTGCTTGAGAGATGGTAGGTAGAGTTTGTCCGTTAAGTGCATTGACTGTGATTTTCTGGGGAAGTGTTCGGAAGGGAATCTGTAACTGTAGTGCAAACCGGTGATCCATGAAGTTACCTTCGGCTCCAGAGTCTATGAGTGCACTGCAGTGGTGATCGTGAGTAGACCATCTCAGTCTTACCGGGAGGATGGTGGAAGTGGATGAGGTCTTTCCTGCGGAGATCCCACCCGATAGTAGCCTCATACTTACTATCGGGCTGGGCCTTTTACCGGACAACCATGAGCAAAATGTCCGGTGCCACCACAGTATAGACAAAGGCCCTGGGATCTCCGCCTTTCTCTCTCCTCCCGGGAAAGCCGAGCTCGCCCTACCTGCATGGGCTCGGGATCGTGGGGACCGAACGCGTCCAGGCCACTGGACCGCTAGTTCTCCATCCCGCCGCGAACCGGGTTGGGTGACGTCCTCTGACCAATCTGAGACAGTCGGGCGTCCACCCTCAAGGCCAGGTCGATGAGCTCATTGAGAGAAGATGGGAGGTCCAGGGCGTAGATCTCTCTCTGGACGCGTTCGGCCAGCCCATGCAGGAAATGATCCCACTGCGCCTCCTCGTTCCAGCGACACTCGGCCGCCAGGGTCTTAAACTCGATGGAATAATCAGACACGGAACGATCTCCTTGGCGTAGATCCGCCAAGACCCTGGCAGCCTCCTTCCCCGCGACGGCCCGATCAAAGACGCGTCTCATCTCCGCCGCGAGTGCCTGGAACGAGGAGCAGCACTGGTCTTGGTTCTCCCACACTGCAGTTCCCCAAAGCGCCGCTCTCCCAGTCAGCAGCGTGAGCACGAATGCCACCTTTGTCTCCTCCCTCTCAAAAGTTCTGGGCTGTAATGAGAAATGCATACTGCAACGGGTTAGTAACGGACGACAATAGTTAGGCTCACCAGAGTACAGCTCAGGAGTGGGCAATCTGGGCTCAGACTGGGAGAGAGGCACGGCTGGTGTGGGAGGAACTGCAAGTGCTTCCGGAGGTGCTGGCGCAGTGGGAGGTTGCAGCTGATGGAATCGCTGGGTGAGCTCGGACACCTGTGTGACAAGAGCCTGAATAGCACGTCCTGTCTCCCCCTGGTTGCGATCCTGTGCATCCATCCGGCCGATGCACGCGCGAATGAATTCCTCCAATGAAGCAGATGAATCACCCGCTGCTCCCGTTTCTTGGTCCATCCGTTCTGTCATGATAAATCACTGGAAGCAATAGCAGGTGAACAAGTGTTTATTAGGACTCAACACTCAAAACATGAATATCACTCAAAGTCAATGAGGAAGTTCCTTCTCCGGGTGCACTCGCGAAATCGCTTCTTTTTCCACTCTATTGACGGGTACTCTCAGGGGAAGACGCTCAGGCTCGGTCACACAGGGACTTCGATGGTCTGGTGCTCGGTGCTCGGTGATCGGTGCTCGGGTGCGGTGAAACAACAGGAAAATCCACTGAAGACGACGACAACCCGGAAGACGACACGAACACACATGAAGGACTGCCAACAACGGATGGACACTGGAATGGAGAGATGAGTGAGTATATGTAGAGAATGGTAATGGGAAACAGCTGAGGTGGGGAATGAGATGATTGCAGACAGCTGGAGCACTGAACAAACACGCGAGCGGGACAACGCCCACTCACGCAAACTCACAGACATGTAAACAAACAGTTACACGAGACACAGAGGAAACGATGAATTATCAACCGTGACAAAGTCATCCTAGTTGTATATGACTTTCTTCTTTTAGTCGAACACAATTCTATTAATATTAAATCAAATTCTTAATAAAAATAAGAAAGTAGGATGACTTGGATGGTGAGAAAATTATGTGATTAACATTATTATGTTAACTATTCTTTACAAATATAGACATGTTTGTCCAAAGGCTATAGTTCACCTCTAACGAAAATTGACATTGTTCAATTCAGTTTTAACTTTAAAAATGAGTTGTAGTGACTGTTCTGATAAAAAAAGACTACATTTGCCTGAAAGTACAAAAACATTTCAATAGTTTATTGTTATTGACATACTGAGAACACAACTGTATTCGTCTATAAAATACTTGGACTAAATTGACTGTTTTATGGATTCATTTTACTAACCTAAAAGGTTCAAAATATATCTAATGGATTTGGAAAATCACAGTATAAAATTAAAGTTTGTATCTGAATTCTTGTGTCATGTGTGTAAATTTGTATTATGTGTAGTGTGATGATATATAGTTAAATACAAATAAGTAGTGCTGTATTCCATAGTTTCCATCATCTGATAAGGGATCCAGCAATGTTTGAAGGTTATCAGTATCTGCAACACTAACTCTTAAAGTGCTTCCTGGAACTGTGATGGCCCGTGTGTCACTCTCATATTCCCCTACAAAGTCAATGCCATAGTCTTCTATGTCAGATGCATTAAGCACAAGGTTTGGCTCAATAATCATACCAGAATTCCACAATGCCAGTGGACTCATGGCACCCTCCGTTCTTAGATTGTGATAATTCCATTGTCTGACAAACTCATCACAGGACCGCTGAATTCTCCCAAGAAAGACATAGTGCAAGGTCCATAAGTGCATCTCATTTTCTGGATGTGAATGTCCACATGCTCCATGTATTGAAACAGCTGCCTATAAAAGTCCGATACAAGTTACCCTGTTTACATCCCCCAGAGACGCTCAGTTCTTTGGTTGTGCACACTTCTTCCCACAATAAAACTTCCTCGGTCTGCGCCTCTTCTTTCTATCATGTACTGTGCAACATGTACACAGGGGCGGATCTAGAAAAATATTTATGGGGTGGCGAGAGGGGGGCAGGAATTTTTGAGGGGTGGCAACATATGGCAGACGTATATACTGAATTTAATCACAGTTAAATTGGCCATAACTTTTAATTTGTTGCTGCCAATAGGGATGGGTATCGTTCGGTATTACTACTCTTACCAATACTCCTTATCGATCCGGTACTTTAACGGTATTCGGTAACGCTTTAGATTACAGCCCGGAAAGTACTGCGTAATTAAAATGAAAGTACAGTGTAATTTTCGGTAATTACAGTGTACCTATAAAGTACTTACGTGTAAGTATAGGGGAATAATATGTAAAGTCTTGGGAATAAAGGGGTAACAACCAGGAAAATACTGCATAATTAAAACGAAATTACAGTGTAACTTTCGGTAATTACAGTGTACCTATAAAGTACGTACGTGTAAGTATAGGGGAATAATATGTAAAGTTTTGGGAATAAAGGTGTAACAACCAGGAAAATAACAAATTATTTAGGCAAATTATTTAGACTAAGTATTTTAGAATCTTACTTTTGGGAGCAATTTAGTGAGTACATACACTGCACCTTTTTGTAATAATAGTGTATAAAAATACATAAAGGCTTTTTTTAAATTACGGGGTACATATCAGTGCATTTATAAAGTAGGCTAATTTGTTTTATTGCAAAGGTGCACTGATTAAGTTTCAAGGCAAGTAAAACTATTGCAACTTTTTTGTTTTAAATGCTGGGTAAATATACTCTTGTTCCATGTAGTTACAGGATAAGTATGACATTGCGGGCTGTAAATTAAAGTGGTGCTTCTTACCCTCTTGTTTCATGTAGTTACAGGGTAAGTATGACATTGCGGGCTGTAAATTAAAGTGGTGCTTCTTACCCTCTTGTTTCATGTAGTTACAGGGTAAGTACAATACAAACACATGTACACACACACAATCTGATATCACTCGGAAAACTTTATTTGAAAAACAACTTATTTCAAAACGGATTTAAAACACTTTGTTTCTCTTGCTTGGTTTCCTCCTCCTCTTGTTCCTCTTCTTCTTTTTTCTTTCTTTCCACTGATGAATCTTAAGAAGGAATCCCATGACATGTCTCTTGCTATTCTGTATTATGTGTTAAAAGAAAATACAGTACAGAAATGTCCTCACCATTTACTCATCTTTTACCCTCATGTCATCCGAGATGTATACGAATTTCCTTCTTTAGATTAACACAAACAAAAGTTTTTAGAAAAATAAATAATCTCTGTGAATGCATATAATGCAAGCTCATGTGTTCCTAAAAGTTGACAACAGCACATACAACAATAACTACAGTAATCCATACGACCCCAAAGGATGAATCAATGTCTTCTGAAGTGAAACGATAAGCGTTTGTAAGAAAAATACCAAATATTTTAAAAAAATTAAACTGTAGACTATCGCTTCCGGCCAACTGTCACCTGCGCGTTCATGAGAGGGTTGAGTCAAGCGTGACGTAAGCGCACCGAAAAACCGAATGTCGAATTATAATTTTTTAAAATGTTTTTATTATTGCTCACAACAAAATACAAACAATAACAGATAACTAGATGTACCGCATCGCGGTACAAAATATGACCGCCGCTCAGGCCTGCACTGGCTTTCCACAAAAATAAATGACGTGGAGTAATTTGGCAGTATTGCGTGTTTACCTGCCTGCTGTGAGTGTGTTTGCCTCGGTGCTGTAAGCTCCGTCTTAGCCTCGTATTTCTTTGTTTTGAACCATCATTTACTACAATTTGTAGTTGTTTATACTAAATACAGCTTACCCAACATCTCAGATTGACATCGCTAGCATCCGTTACTACTAACACAACACGCTAATTCGCTACTGCTAGCCTGTTAACGCGCCACCCGTGCGCTCAGCTGTTTTATTTATTTATTTTTTCTCTCGCGCGCTCGCGCCTTTGAGTTCATAAAAGCTCAGGTAAGTAATAATCAGTCAACAAACACGGTGAGTAATGTCTTGTCCTGTAATTGTCACCTGCACTTCATGCCACATGTTTAGCATAGACTTCTCTGTTGGCAATGTAGGATTTATATGTGATAAATGTAAGGAGACAGTTAGGCTGACAGAGAAGATTTCAGAATTAGAGACACGCATCCAAACTTTAATTGAGGATAGTAAGAGTGCTAGAGCTTTAGATACTATTTTGGATGCGCCTAGCATAGTGAACTCTTTACATGATTCGGTTCCAGCTGAAGTAGAGCCTGTGCAGCCGGGCAAATGGGTGACAGTGAGGGATCGCTCTAGTCGCGGATCAAAAAACCACTCTTCCGTTCCGATTACCACAACAAATCGATTTGCCCCGCTCAGTGAAACACCCACTGAGAATTCTGTTGATTGTGCCCTAGTAATTGGTGATTCGATCACACGGAACGTGAAAATAGAGACACCAGCGAACATAGTCACATGTTTGCCGGGAGCCAGAGCGCCTGACATCAAAGCAAATTTAAAAGTGCTGGCTAATGCTAATCGTAAATTCTCTAAGATCATTATTCATGTCGGCACTAATGATGTTCGACTCCGCCAGTCGGAGATCACCAAAATTAATATTAAAGAGGTGTGTGAACTTGCAAGTACGATGTCAGGCACTGTAATTTGCTCTGGCCCCCTTCCTGTTCGCAGGAGTGATGAGATAGTTAGTAGATTGTGTTCACTGAATCGCTGGCTGTCTGAGTGGTGTCCGTGTAATAATATAGAATTCATAGACAATTGGAAAAGTTTTTGGGGCAAACCTGACCTGTTGAAAAGAGATGGTATTCATCCCTCCTGGGATGGTGCTGCTCTTCTATCTAGTAATATGGCTCATAGTCTTAGAGCTCAAACATGACAAATTGGGCACCAGGTCAGGAAGCAGACAGACTGGCTAAACCAACCGTCTGCTAGCGGCCTCGCGTCACCCAGGTCAGATAAATCCCATCACATAGAGCCTCTTTCACCTAGCTATCATCATATAGAGACTGTGTCTGTTCCCCGATTTTGGAAATCCAAAAAATGTTTAAACCTATCTAAGGTTAAAAATTTAATTGATGTTCAACAAATAAAAAACAGCTATAATACAGATGAGCAAATGATAAAGCTTGGGTTGCTGAATATTCGATCGCTTACTTCAAAAGCACTCATTGTTAATGATATGATTTCAGATAATAACCTAGATGTGCTGTGTTTGACAGAAACCTGGCTAAAACCAAGCGATTACATTACTTTAAATGAGTCCACCCCGCAAGATTACTGTTATAAACATGAACCCCGTCTGAAACGCAAAGGGGGTGGTGTTGCTGTAATTTATAGTAATATTTTCAAAACCACTAAGAAATCAAGTTTCGAATATAATTCTTTTGAAGTGTTAGTGCTTAATGTAAAAATATATAGTAAAAATGATAAATCACGTTTGAGATTTGTGCTGGCTACTGTATACAGGCCACCAGGGCACCATACAGACTTTATCAAAGAATTTGCGGACTTTCTATCAGAGTTAGTATTGGCTGCAGATAAAGTACTAATTGTTGGTGATTTTAATATACACATCGATAATGAAAAAGATGCATTGGGATTGGCATTTAAAGACATTGTAAACTCAATTGGAGTTAGACAACACGTGTCAGGACCTACTCATCGTCGTAATCATACTCTAGATCTAATATTATCACATGGAATAGATGTTGATGCCGTTGAAATTCTGCAGCAGAGCGATGACATCTCAGATCATTATCTAGTCTCGTGTAAATTACATTTAGCCAAGGCTGCAAAGCCGACTCCGTGTTACAAATATGTTAGACCTATCACTTCTGCTACTAAAGATTGCTTTATTAATAATCTTCCTGATCAGTTTCATCATTTTAGCATCCCGGATAGCTTAGAAAAACTTGATATTGCAACAGAAACTTTTAACTCTCTCTTTTCCAGCACTTTAGACACAGTTGCTCCTTTGCGCTTAAAGAAGATTAAAGAAAATAATCCAACGCCGTGGTACAACGAGCACACTCAGGCCCTTAAGAGAGCAGCCAGAAAAATGGAGCGCAACTGGAAGAAAACAAAATTAGAGGTATTTCGCATTTCATGGAAAGAGAGCTCGATTGCTTACAGAGAGGCTTTAAAAGCTGCTAGATCTGCTTATTTTTCAAACCTATTAGAAGAAAATAAACATAATCCTAGGTATTTATTTGAAACAGTGGCTAAACTAACGAAAAAGAAAGCTTCAAACACAGAAGGTTCCAAGCAGCACAGCAGTAATGACTTTATGAACTTCTTCACTTATAAGATTGATAATATCAGGGATAAAATTATAACTATGCAACCGTCTACTACAGTATCGCATCAGGCAGTGCATTGTAGTCTCCCTGAGGAAAAATTTGATTCATTCATTGCTATAGGAGAGGAAGAATTTACTAAACTCGTTAAATCATCTAAATCTACAACATGTATGTTAGACCCTATACCGACTAAGCTACTGAAAGAGATGCTTCCAGAGGTCATAGATCCTCTTCTTAATATCATTAATTCCTCTTTGTCTCTAGGATACGTACCAAAAAACTTTAAGCTGGCTATGATTAAACCGCTTGTTAAAAAAATGCAACTTGATCCTTCAGAATTAGTCAATTACAGGCCGATCTCGAATCTACCCTTTCTGTCAAAGATACTAGAAAAGGCAGTATCTTCACAACTATGTTCCTTTCTAGAAAGAAATGATATCTGCGAGGATTTTCAGTCCGGATTTAGACCATACCATAGTACTGAGACTGCTCTCGTTAGAGTAACAAATGATTTGCTCTTATCATCCGATCATGGTTGTGTCTCTCTATTAGTGTTACTCGATCTTAGTGCTGCGTTTGACACCATTGACCACGACATTCTTTTAAATAGACTAGAAAACTATGTTGGCATTAGTGGAATTGCACTAGCATGGTTTAAATCATACTTATCTGACCGTTATCAGTTTGTAGCAGTAAATGAAGAGATGTCTTATCAATCACAAGTTCAGTATGGCGTACCACAGGGCTCAGTACTAGGACCGCTGCTGTTCACTCTGTACATGCTGCCATTAGGAGATATCATTAGGAAACATGGAATTAGCTTCCACTGTTATGCCGACGATACTCAGCTCTATATTTCTTCAAAACCTAACGAAACTTACCAATTCACTAAATTAACAGAATGCATAGCTGATATAAAAAACTGGATGACTCGTAATTTCCTACTTCTAAATTCTGAAAAAACAGAGATTCTAATTATTGGACAAAAAACTTCCTCACGTAATAACCTAGAATACTGTCTAACACTTGATGGCTGCTCTGTTAAGTCTTCGTCGTCGGTTAGGAACCTGGGTGTGCTCTTTGATACCAATCTTTCATTTGAAAGTCACGTGTCTAGTATCTGTAAAACCGCATTTTTCCATCTTAAAAATATATCTAAATTACGTCATATGCTCTCATTGACAAATGCGGAACAATTAGTCCATGCGTTCATGACCTCAAGGCTAGATTATTGTAATGCTCTACTGGGTGGTTGCCCTGCACGCTTAATAAACAAACTACAGCTGGTTCAAAACGCAGCAGCTCGAGTTCTTACCAGAACCAGGAAGTATGACCATATTAGCCCGGTTCTGTCAAAACTGCACTGGCTCCCTATTAAACATCGCATCAATTTTAAAATATTGCTGATTACTTACAAAGCACTAAATGGTTTAGCTCCGCGGTACTTGAGCGAGCTCTTAACGCATTATACTCCTTCACGTCTATTGCGATCTCAAAATTCCGGCCAGTTGATAATACCTAGAATATCTAAATCGACTGCTGGCGGTAGATCCTTTTCCTATTTAGCACCAAAACTTTGGAACAGCCTTCCTACCATTGTCCGGGAAGCAGACACACTCTGTCAGTTCAAATCTAGATTAAAGACACATCTCTTTGACATAGCGTTCACATAATACATTATAGACTTCTATAATTCAATATTAGGCTGCATAGATTAGGTCAGCTGGAACCGGGAACACTTCCCATAAATCCTGATGTACTTGTTACATCATGAGAAGAATGGCATCTACGCTAATTTTAGTGTCTTTGTTTATCCCAAGGTTTTCCCGCAGCCTGCCGGATCCAGGCCGTTTCCAGATCTGATGAAGGACCTTCGCCTGGACCCGATGTCAATGCAGTGCTGAAGGGCCAACTAGTCTCTCCCTATGGAGGATCCCTTTCCCACTCTACAGATAACGCGTCGTCGGGAAAACTCAATTTGCGTATCTACCCCGAATTGATAAAATAAAATAAAATTCTGAATCAAAACTATAAGGAAACACCAGTAATTTGTTTAGGCTTGGTTTGTAGGGAATTCCAAACCTGCACACATATATTCAAACGCACATAATTATAGAACCCGTTCTTAATGCGCATCTGAACGCCATCAGCGTTTCTCACAGGTTCGCTAAAGTCTGTGTAGAGAGAATGGTGTCGTCTTGGCGGCCCTAATTTAAAAACAAATGATCGTTGCGACGGAAGCGAATCAATCAAAACTAACTTTAGCTGGAAAATAACTTTATTAAAGAACCGCTATAAAGCCAAAACAATCTTACGTTAAATTATACATTTATCTCTGTAAAGCTGCTTTGAGACAATCTACATTGTTAAAAGCGCTATATAAATGAAGATGACTTGACTTGACTTGACTTGACTTTATGTATATACCTAAAAAAAGTAATAGTATGTGCATGTCTGTGTGTGTGTGTGTGTGTGTGTGTATGTGTGTGTGTTTGTGTATGTGTGTGTCTGTGTGTGTGTGTGTGTGTGTGTGTGTGTGTGTGTCTGTGCGTGTATGTATGTGTGCGTATATGTGTGTGTGTGTGTGTTTGTGTGTGTGTGTCTGTGCATGTGGATTTGTATGTGTGTGTATGGGTGTGTGTCTGTGCGTGTGGATGTCAGTGTGTGTGCATGCTTGCGTTTGTTTGTATTCCTGCATGTGTGTGTGTGACAGTATCATCCTAAACCAGCAACCCTTCGCTCAACAGCACCATCTACAGGCCGATGAGTGTACAGTCACTAAATGTGCACATAAATGAATTTATTTTATACCCCCCCATGGATGAAATTCTACAAAACTTAGCAGAGGATACCCCCAGAGGATGTCAAGTTAATCATACACATGAAATATGGTGCAGTTCTGAACATCTCCACTGAAGATAGGGGCGATTAAAGCAGAATAATATTGCATTTTCATTTTTTATGGGAGGGGCGCAAATCACAAATGAGTGATTATGGGCTAGGTTGATGTGGGCCCTTAAGAGCAACATACCATAAAAATTTCTTCATCCTCGGTGCCACGGTTCAGGTAGTTATTTAGGAAAAACGGCATTTTTTTGGGTTTGGGGGGGCCCAGCGCAGGGGGGGAGTGGCCCCCGGGGACCAAACGAAATTTTTCTGTAGAAGTCTAGTGGGGCTACATGCCCACCAAATTTCATGTTCCCCGGTGTTTCAGTGTCCCTGGTATCGTTGACGAAAAATTTACGGGGGCCCCAGCGCAGGGGGGGGAAGTGGCCCCCGGGGACCAAACGAAATTTTTCCGTAAAAGTCTAGTAGACCAACATACCATAAAAATTTCTTCATCCTCGGTGCCACGGTTCAGGTAGTTATTTAGGAAAAACTGCATTTTTTTGGGTTTGGGGGGGCCCAGCGCGGGGAGGGAATGGCCCCCGGGGACCAAACGAAATTTTTCCGTAGAAGTGTAGTGGGGCTACATGCCCACCAAATTTCATGTTCCCCGGTGCTTCGGTGTCCCTGGTATCGTTGACGAAAAATTTACGGGGGCCCCAGCGTGGGGGGGGGAGTGGCCCCCGGGGACCAAACGAAATTTTTCCGTAAAAGTCTAGTAGACCAACATACCATAAAAATGTCTTCATCCTCGGTGCCACGGTTCAGGTAGTTATTTAGGAAAAACTGCATTTTTTTGTTTTGGGGGGGCCCAGCGCGGGGGGGGAGTGGCCCCCGGGGACCAAACGAAATTTTTCCGTAGAAGTCTAGTGGGGCTACATGCCCACCAAATTTCATGTTCCCCGGTGCTTCGGTGTCCCTGGTATCGTTGACGAAAAATTTACGGGGGCCCCAGCGCGGGGGGGGGAAGTGGCCCCCGGGGACCAAATGAAATTTTTCCGTAAAAGTCTAGTAGACCAACATACCACAAAAATTTCTTCATCCTCTGTGCCACGGTTCAGGTAGTTATTTAGGAAAAACTGCATTTTTTTGGGTTTGGGGGGGCCCAGCGCGGGGGGGGAGTGGCCCCCGGGGACCAAACAAAATTTTTCCTTAGAAGTCTAGTGGGGCTACATGCCCACCAAATTTCATGTTCCCCGGTGTTTCGGTGTCCCTGGTATCGTTGACGAAAAATTTACGGGGGCCCCAGCGCGGGGGGGGAAGTGGCCCCCGCGGACCAAACGAAATTTTTCCATAAAAGTCTAGTAGACCAACATACCATAAAAATTTCTTCATCCTCGGTGCCACGGTTCAGGTAGTTATTTAGGAAAAACTGCATTTTTTTGGGTTTGGGGGGGCCCAGTGCGGGGGGGGAGTGGCCCCCGGGGACCAAACGAAATTTTTCCTTAGAAGTCTAGTGGGGCTACATGCCCACCAAATTTCATGTTCCCCGGTGTTTCGGTGTCCCTGGTATCGTTGACGAAAAATTTAAGGGGGCCCCAGCGCGGGGGGGGAAGTGGCCCCCGGGGACCAAACGAAATTTTTCCGTAAAAGTCTAGTAGACCAACATACCATAAAAATTTCTTCATCCTCGGTGCCACGGTTCAGGTAGTTATTTAGGAAAAACTGCATTTTTTGGGGTTTGGGGGGGCCCAGCGAGGGGGGGGAGTGGCCCCCGGGGACCAAACGAAATTTTTCCTTAGAAGTCTAGTGGGGCTACATGCCCACCAAATTTCATGTTCCCCGGTGTTTCGGTGTCCCTGGTATCGTTGACGAAAAATTTAAGGGGGCCCCAGCGCGGGGGGGGAAGTGGCCCCCGGGGACCAAACGAAATTTTTCCGTAAAAGTCTAGTAGACCAACATACCATAAAAATTTCTTCATCCTCGGTGCCACGGTTCAGGTAGTTATTTAGGAAAAACTGCATTTTTTGGGGTTTGGGGGGGCCCAGCGCGGGGGGGGAGTGGCCCCCGGGGACCAAACGAAATTTTTCCTTAGAAGTCTAGTGGGGCTACATGCCCACCAAATTTCATGTTCCCCGGTGCTTCGGTGTCCCTGGTATCGTTGACGAAAAATTCAGTAAGGTGACGAAAAAAAAATAAAAAAAAAACTTGACAATCCCTATATGACCGCTTTCGCTAGCTACGCTAGCGGCGGTCATAATAATAATGAAAAACAAACCATGCAAAAGAACAGACACCAGTTCTCGCGCGAGTTTCACATCAAACTCCCGCGAGAATGCAATGAACGCTTAAAGCTTCACCAAACGCAAAGCCATTCAAGCCGACTCTCATGCACTCGCTGGTGACAGTTGGTCGGTAGCGAAAAGATGAGTAAATTATGAGAACATTTCTGGGTGTACTGTATTTTCTTTTAATACATAATACAGAATAGAAAAAGACTCCTTAAGATTAGGCTAATCAGTGGAACGATAGAAAAAGAAGAGGAGGACCAAGAGGAGGAGGAAGCCATGCAAGAGAAACAAAAAAGGACAAAACATGCTACCATGCTACCATGCTACTTTCTGTCAGGACTTTAGTATTTGAAATGAAAAGTTTATTTAAAAAAAATAATAAAGAATAAGAAGTGTAATATGTTGTAAATCTGTTTTGAAATAAGTTGTTTTTCGAATAAAGGTTTTCCAAGTGATATCAGATTGTGTGTGTGTACATGTGTTTTTATTGTACTTACCCTGTAACTACATGAAACAAGAGGGTAAGAAGCACCACTTTAATTTACAGCCCGCAATGTCATTACCCTGTAACTACATGGAATACTTACAGTCTAAATAATTTGCCTAAATAATTTGTTATTTTCCTGGTTATTACCTCTTTATTCCCAAAACTTTACATATTATTCCCCTATACTTACACGTACGTACTTTATAGGTACACTGTAATTACCGAAAGTTACACTGTAATTTCATTTTAATTACGCAGTATTTTCCTGGTTGTTACCCCTTTATTCCCAAGACTTTACGTATTGTTCCCCTATACTTACACGTAAGTAGTTTATAGGTACACTGTAATTACCGAAAGTTACACTGTACTTTCATTTTAATTATGCAGTACTTTCCGGGCTGTAATCTAAAGCGTTACCCGGTATTCTAATCGGTTCTTTTTGTTATATTAAAAAAAAAGGGAAAAAATTATAGCCTAATTTAGAACACAATTAATATTGCTTTATATTTTGAAATGTAAAATAAATATCTATAGCAAAAGAAAAAGCAAAGCTTTAACAAAACAAATAAAACATGCATGTTATGCAGAAGGGTGCAGGCTTTTGTGTTTTATATTCAGAAGACATAGGACACCAAAAATAAAGTACAAACACATGGTCAAACAAAAAAAGGATACAATTAAACAAATATACAAATTATATATCCAGTGCTTTAATTTCAGTAATGTCTACTGATTACTGTTCAGGAGTAATATGGGCTAAAAAGACATCTAATAAAGTCAGATTTAAAAATAACACTGCATAGTTTATCATAGATAGATTAAAGCTTATATCATTAAAGAGCTGCGACTGATTTTCTCTTTGCCTTTTGTTGTTTGATTCACATTAATGGAGCAATCGTCAGCAGGTTTATTAGACTGCTGCCTCTTTTTAAGACCAAATGCAGATCTAATCATTATTACGCATCATATTTTCTCCCAACTATTAACGCCCATACTTAATCCTATTGTATTTGTTATTTCCCCAGTTGTAACCTGGTTTCATTGCTGTGATATCTGAGAGGAATTGGATTAAATAGGACTGCTTAGCTAATCAAATGATCGATCTCCTAACTGGCACTGTATGTGTGTTGTAACGTAACGTACGTCGGCGCAACGGCGACCATCAGTAAACGTTATGGATACAAACAATATTTTTTATATATATTATTTTTTATTAAGCTGTTCTTGTCTTTACTAAAATCAAAATTAGGCTAATCAAAGGGAAGAGTGCTCTTACAAATCACGAGGGAGCGATTTGACCGCTGATTTTGGCTAACGTAGACTCGCTGTTTTTGCTGATGCTGAATCGTCTTTAGCATACAATACAATCATTACAAATGTAACTTTAAGTTAAACGTGTGTTTAAACTACACCTGGGGAAACTCACTTCACCTTCTGTGGTGTAGTGTTTAATGCATTTGCTGTGCATAATGCATTTGTGATGTAATTACCTATTGTCTCCACTAGAGGGCCACCTGGGGGTTAAAGGGGGTTATTGGAGTGTGAAGGTGAAGAAGTCTGGCTTGCATGTGTTAGCGGCAGTAGCCGCTTTGTTTGTATGAATAAATGGTCGGTTCTCTCCGGTGACTCTCTGTGTATGTAGTTCATTGGATATACTGCACATGAAGAAACACTACATGGTGTCAGAGGCTCTGGGGCAGCTCAGTCTCTCCAGTCGGGTTGCAGGGCCACCGCACCACAGCAGACTCGCTGTGTGTGAGCCAGACTGAGCGAACGCCGCTCTGCACGTTTGAATCAGGGACGTAGCTAAGTATTTGAGGGGCAGGGGGGAGGGGCTAATAATACATTTAAAATTAAAAATTAAATTGTTCACTTTTGGTAAATGTATTGTTTAGTTCACTGTTTTGAGAAGCTTGTGGACATAGTGGCGGGTTGTTTTTGGATCATCAAAGTTGGGGGGCAGCTGGGGGGGCAAGGCTCTAGAGTGGGGGGGCACCTGCCCCCCTTTGCCCCCCTGTAGATCCGCCTATGCATGTACATTTTCCATACCTCTGTCTCCCCTTACTCTTAAAGGTAAACCAAACTGAGAGACACCGTTTTGAAAAAATGACAGTACTGTGTTGGCACGATTGTTTGTGGCACATCTCAAATAAATAATCGTTCTGCTGAATCCATCGATGCAGCCGTGAAGAACAAATCTCCATGAAATCAGTTTGTGGTTAGAGTCAATATGCCTTTAAAATAAATAAAAAGAGGATTAATTTGACAGATGAAGAAACTGAAGCATAGGTACCGTGTAGAGATAACTCTTTAAGGTAATAATTGCAGGTTACCTCTTTTTACAGTGAATAAAAAAACATGATTTTATAATCAAGCTCTTGGCTGCCCAGAACTGCAATTCAACTTAATACTTACATCAATGTAAACGGCATCATTTGTCAGGCAACTTTTATTATTAACAACCAATTATTTATTGGTTGTTAATCATAAAAGTTGCCTGAAAAATTGTTGTTTATAAATGAAATTGAGACAAATACTGGTAGGCTACACGCCGCAATATGAACAATTAAAAAAAAAATATATAGGCCTATTCTTGATATTGATTTGTCAGTGGTACAATATTTCATTGTCCAGTTTACATACCATAAATGATTTGATCCTCTCACATTGTACACTCTTCTTCTAATGAGCCGTCTTCTTCAAATCAAAGTTCCTGCTGGGTCCATAAGACGGATCCTCTCTCTAACCCGATGCCTTTGGACTCTAAACCCCCTTCCTCTAATGCTTCCTTGAAATTAAACAAAGAAAATGAAAACATAAAAATAAAATACATTTCTGAAATATAATTTATAAACTTTTTATTGAAAACAGATTATTTTAAAATAGTATGTGCAGCCTACCTTGTACTAGTCTTTCACCAACATTTGAAGTGTGTGCAGTGATGTCTGGAATGATGTCATCCAGCTGACTGTTGGGAATGGCATCATAATTGTTGAGTAGTCCAAAGACAGCTCGCCTTCGAGAAAGGGTCGACAAACCAATGCCAAGGACATTTGCTATGGAAACCCAGGACATACCAGTTGTCCTCGACTGTAAAAGTTGTTCAGCTGTGATGTGATATCTGGAAGTTAGAATTAAAATGTTATGGTTTCTCTATTCTTAAGACAATAACAAATTTGTTTTACCTTTATAGTTCACCCAAAAAAATGAAAATTGTGTCATCATTTACTCACCCTTAAGTTGTTCCAACCCTGTATGATTTTTTCTGCTGAACAGTGAACCCAGAAGATATTTCACAGAAGAATGTCAGTTACTAAAATATTGAAGCATAAAAAAAACAACTATGGAAGTCAATGGGACCCGTCAACTGACAGATTCCCCTGTGTCACTGCACAGCAGATTGTGATTTACATAAAGAAAAAGCCTTGAAAAATTAATAATTGCAAAACTGCTGTGGCAAACATAAACTTAACATTACCTTGGCCGTCCCCTGGTATGTAAAATTGGTAGTGAAAATGGGGCGTTCACAGGAGGGTTGGGTAACACTTTATAATAACTACACGCTATTAATCATTAGTTAAGCATTAGTAAACAGTTAATTCGTCATTTATAAAGCATTATTAGACATTAATAAGCAGTTTATAAATACAGCTATAAATACTTTGTTCTTGATTTAGAAGCATATCTATAGTGTGTTTAATAATTGTATTTTCATACTTTATTAATGATCAATTTGTCATTTCTAAATGAAGTATTGCATTATTTACAAACTGGTTATTTAGGAGTTGTCAGTGATTCATAAGATCACTTAGAAAGTGTAAGTAAATGATTAATAAACTGTTTAAATACATATTATTATTCAGACATATAGTAATAGTTACTTAGTGTGTTAATACATGCTTTATTAACATGTATTTCTACTGTAATTCAGGGTTAACTCAGGTAGTTATAAAGCGTTTAGTAGTGGTCAGTTCACTATTTTTGTGAGCTCATCTAAAGTGAGGACTAGTTATGCCTTGTAAAGCATTTACAAAGGAGATTTAAAGACTGTTAAATATTTTTATGTTCTGTATTACTGTGTGTGTTTGTTTCCTTTTTCCGTTTAGAAGATCAGTGAGCCTTTAAATCTCCTTTGTAAATGCTTTATAAGGCATAACTAGTCCTCACTTTAGATGAGCTCACAAAATAGTGAACTGACCACTACTAAATGCTTTATAACTGCCTGAATCTACTACATTTATTACACTTTCTAAGTGATCTTATTAATCAATGACAACACCTAGTTTGCAAATAATGGTAAATAATGTAACTGGTTTGTAAATAATGTAATACTTCATTTAGAAATGATAAATTGATCATTAATAAAGTATGCAAATACAATTATTAAACACAATGTAGATGTGCTTATAAATCAAGAATAAAGCATTTATAGCTGTATTTATAAACTGCTTATTAATGTCTAATAATGCTGTTTAGTAATGCTTAACGAATGATTAATAGCATGCAGTTATTATAAAGTGTTACCGAGGGTTGAAAATATGGTCCACCAGAAGACATAAGTCTTGTATAGCCTCTTGAAGTTCATTGATTAAGGTCAAGGTCATTCTAAAACATTATACAGATATATATATGTATATATATATAATATATAGAATGAATGTTTGAATATATATAGAATGAAAGTCTGGGCTGTGAAGTTTACCGCATTCGCTCTTCCGCGATGAAATAGCGAATAAATGTCTTCATCAGTAGAACGATGTTGAGTACGGTTGCCAGTATTTTGGCCCGTATACGCATTCGCCAGGGTGTTAATTAGATGATCGTTACTTAAAATTGCTGCTACTAAATTTCGTGCGGACTCGCTCATTGTTCAAAATGTGTATAAAAAATAGTAGATGAATAACACAAGATGGCGCTGATAACATCAGATTTTCATTCCATATATTCAGACATTCGTTTTATATATTCAGACTTTCATTCTATATATATTCAGACTTTCATTCTATATATATTCAGACTTTCATTCTATATATATATTCAGACTTTCATTCTATATATATATATATATATATATAAATATTCAGACTTTCATTTTATACATTCAGACTTTCATTCTATATATATATATATATATATATTCAGACTTTCATTCTATATATTCAGACTTTCATTCTATATATTCAGACTTTCATTCTATATATATTCAGACTTTCATTCTATATATATTCAGACTTTCATTCTATATATAGTCAGACTTTCATTCTATATATATTCAGACTTTCATTTTATATATTCAGACTTTCATTCTATATATATATTCAGACTTTCATTCTATATATATATATATTCAGACTTTCATTCTATATATTCAGACTTTCATTTTATATATATTCAGACTTTCATTCTATATATATTCAGACTTTCATTTTATACATTCAGACTTTCATTCTATATATATATTCAGACTTTCATTCTATGTATATATATATTCAGACTTTCATTCTATATATTCAGACTTTCATTCTATATATATTCAGACTTTCATTCTATATATATTCAGACTTTCATTTTATACATTCAGACTTTCTTTCTATATATATATTCAGACTTTCATTCTATATATATATATATATATATTCAGACTTTCATTCTATATATTCAGACTTTCATTCTATATATATATATATTCAGACTTTCATTCTATATATATATATATATATATATATATATATTCAGACTTTCATTCTATATATATTCAGACTTTCATTCTATATATATATATTCAGACTTTCATTTTATACATTCAGACTTTCATTCTATATATATATATTCAGACTTTCATTCTATATATTCAGACTTTCATTCTATATATATATTCAGACATTCATTCTATATATATATATATATATATATAAATATTCAGACTTTCATTCTATATATATATATATATATATTCAGACTTTCATTTTATACATTCAGACTTTCATTCTATATATATATATATATATATATATATATATATATATATATATATATATATATATATATATATTCAGACTTTCATTCTATATATTCAGACTTCATATTATAAATATAATTATTTCCTGAACGGCTTGCCATAATATATATATATATATATATATATATATATATATATATATATATATAGTGTGTGTGTGTGTGTGTGTGTGTGTATTCAGGTTGATTGGGAGGGACACTTTTTCCAATTAATCTCAATGGCAAAAAGTGTCCAAATCACACTGAATTCACCCTATAAATCAATATCACAAAATATCAATAACATAAAATCGATCTTTAGTTTTAACATTTTATTCAAAATTAACAAATGATTGTTTTAATTATGGAATTCAGACATAAAAAGCTTAAAGTCTACAAATGATGGCTGAATGCAAACCTTACTACAATTATAAAATACATTACCTGAACATGTAAACTGTCCGATATAATTACCAGAAGGTTGGCGTGCTCCTCAAGACGACTACGATATTGAAAGTCATTGAAGTTTCTGCTTTGTACAGCTCTTTCCGTAGCCTCTATACATATGTGCAGTTCTTCAAAGTATCGACGCACAACTCTTTAATAACACTAAAGATAATAAACATAAGAAATGTATGCATTTCATCTTGTCTTTCTTCTTCTTTGTCTTCTGTAGGGAAAAACTCCTAAACTTAAGCAGAGAACCAATTTTTTGTAAGAAAGGAGGGGTTTCTTTATTGTACATTTATTTGCATGTATGGTTTGCTGGTGAGGATTGTTCGCGCCGCGCTGCCCATTGGGTGTCGCTAGGAAACTCGTCCGCGCTGCGCTGACGAATCGGCCGCGCGGCTCAGGACCATTGAACCGCGCAGATGACATGTCAGCGCGGCGCGAGCTCTGTAAAACCCCGCTGTCTTGTCCCACTTTTGGTTTGTTTGGCTTCCCATGGGTTAGAAATGTGTCCGAGTGCGGTCTGCCTTGCTCTGATGTCATGCTGACGTCAAAAAACTCTCGCGACCGCAAGGCGCACGTGTCGGATTCTGCAGTAGAGGTCTTCACAGTGAACCCGAGACCCGTCGACCCGGGACCCGTAGGGGTTCGGGTTTATATTTTAAATGATCAGCCGGGTCCGGGTCGGGTCCGAATCTATTACTTCGGGTCCCGGGTCTGTGTGTAATACCCGTGCGATCGGAGTCATCAGATCAGACTCAGTTTAAGGTGGAATATGTGACAATCGGGTCCAGTCGGGTCTGGGTCTTCCCGGCGGTTTCGGGTCCAGCTTTCAAATAATAGACGGGTCCGGGTCGGGTCCGGTTAGGCATTTCTCGGATCTGCACGGGTCCGGGTCTAGCTTTTGAAATAATAGATGGGTCCGGGTCGGTTCGGTGTAGCACATTACGGGTCTCTTTCGGGTTCGGGCATGAATTTTTGGACCAGTGAAGACCTCTATTCTGCAGTTGCTCTCCACCGACTGCGCTGATCAAAAGCATGATGGGAAACGACTTACTGACGACACAGCTTATTGCTCATTGGTTTAATCAACCGTGATTTATTGTTCTCTTTTAAACTGATTTTAAAACTCTGATATCATGTTTTATGTGTATACGTTAGCCTATGTGTGAATATTCCCAAACTATCTGACATGCGATCTCTATGGGATATGCAATGTAATTTTTATTAAAAACAAATAAAATAAAAACACATAGGCCTATGTCTGTATTAAAGAAAAAAAGATTGATAAACATGTATTTGGAATGGAATTAAATAAGTAGGCTACTTTGAGTGTCTTGTTCATTATATTTATTTTCATATAAAAGCAACAGAACTTAAAGCTGTGATCATATTCAGTGAAATCGACACTATAATCCGACAGAACAACATAAATAAGGTGGTTTTAGGAAAAAAAAAACGAGCTTCTAACTCCACCTGGAGCGTGTTATCTGTTATGCAAAAATCCACCGCTCCCGGATCATCGGGTCCAATCAGCGCAGGGGGGTGTGAGATCTGACTGTCAATCACAGGTCGTGCACACGCCACAGATCCCACTCCCCCCTCGCGCACGTTACAATATCACATGCACACGCCTGAAGTTCGCGCAGTAACAAAGAATGATGGCGGAAAAGATTCCAATTCCTTTCAAAACACTAAATCAAATAAGCTCATTTAGAGTATAAATGATGTTAGCAATAATGGGTAGATTAGCCAGGGCAGCACACCTCCGAGACGAGTACTCCATGGTGTTGATCGATGCTTATGAGATGGGCGTTCATAGAAAATCTGGTGCACACGCACTGACGAGCACGAACTCGATGGGAGGGTATTCGTTGATAGTGGGGGAGGGGCATGAGAGTTGTAAACATTCAAAATTTTCGCTAAGTGCACTCAATCTTCCAGGGTTGCCGACGGCAGCTTTAAATTCCATCCAGTTTATTAGCAACACTGCACGAGCGTGAATCCTGTGAATCCCGCGATATCCATCTTTGATCTCGCAGGTGTCAGATCCACTGCGAGAAGAGAGATCTGTCCGTCTTGCCTTCGCTTTTTTCACTCCTCCTTTCACTGCAGCGCCTACTCTCGACTACATTACAGGCGAGGCAAGGCGCATCTCAAACAAGCCTAATGATGGGACGCGCATTTGTTTTCGTGGTGCAAAAGTTCTAGTGCATCTTTTCCCGCGAGGCTGCCAGGGCTGGACTCTGACTGCGGGCGGTTGGTTGGCCATCAACCACGGACACATCTAAACTATGTGTGTGTAGCAACCATTCAACTGGAGAATGGTGGACTTAAGCGTACAACAATGCAGGTTTCGTCTTGCGAGTGATGCGGTCACGAGGACTTTTACCTAACGTTATGCTTTAACTTCAATTTTGATGAAATTATTCTCTAATCGTTTGCATATGATGTCGTGGATATAGCCCTCGAATGCATACTGCAGTATTGCACTCTCATATTTTCACCTGTTTGCCAAAAATGACTAATTATCTCCTTAGGAATGTCTGAAACCAGTGCATACATACTGTAATAGACGTGCCAGGTGCAAAAGCTTGACAGGCGTAGCAACAGTAACTAAGGAGGGCGGGGCTTAGCGAAGGGTCAATTGTATGGAACATATGCTTAATTTGTGCAAATGTCTATGTCACTGTCCATCTGTATTATGTGGGTTTAGGGGGCACGTAGATCTAGGCTATGTGGAACGTTTTTTTTTTAAGCGGAAAATTTATTATTTTCAAATATATGCATTTATAGTGTGTATATAAACAAATATATATTTTATAATGACATAATTATACATATGCATGTACATTTATATGTTTGAAATAGAACTATGATTCCTGTAGGCTAATATATGTAGCAGGGCATTCATACGGTGGCCGAGAGAGCTCAACGCGCTGCAACTGAAGAAAACACATGCAAATAGAAAAACACCCGCAAATTAAGAAAACATCTTCATCAGTTTCACAACACATGTGTGCTCCAAATACTCACAACACAACCAAATAAAGAAACGCGCTGCAAATAGAACAGAACACAACGGAAATGTTTCCGGGGAACCCAATAAGTGACGGACCCGGCTCGAAGACTTCCAAACAAGTTAGATCTGTCTAAATCGGTTCTCGAATCAGTTTGAATGATCTGTTCAGTTCCTGCACGCACTGAATCGTCTGAAGCGATTTAAATTCACACTCGACTCGGAGTTGTAACAGGAAGATTTAAGAACACCAAGAGCGTTTGATAAAGTGGCCGTGGACCTACAGTTAGTGATGGCCAAATGAAGCGTTTCGAAGCATTATTGCTTTCTGATACAATTGTGTCGAAAATGGTTCATTACTCGAAGCTTCATTCAGATAGAAATTGCAGCACCATCTCCTGGTGAGGTAAATGTAATGCAACAAAGCTGACAACCATAAAATGCAAGTAACGCCCAGGGGGGCAGCGTTTCATATTATGTTGAGGCTTCCCCGGGCGCCGCCATTGGCTATCAGACCATCACCTGCTGTTAGCATCCCATTGACTCCCATTCATTTTGGCGTCACTTTGACAGCGAATAACTTTACATCTGAGGCGTTTAAAGACACCATTTGTCCATTATTTATTTCTAAAGAAACACGAAAATGTATAAAAGGCTCCATAACCTTGTATCTTACGTTATGGCCCCGTAGAAGCAGTTTTTGTAAAAATAGGCTAACGATTGCGTCATAACCACGCGACTCTCTGTCGCACAGTAGTGAAATTACCGTATGGACAGGAGGAGAAGCTTGCAGGCAATCTTTTACCTTTTACTGTCTATGAGGCAATCGGGGGGGACGTGGAGGCATAAAGTCAAGGGAGAAGCCCATAGAGAGCAACGGGACAAAAATTTTCAACAACATTTTGAGGAATTGGAAATAATTCGGTATGTGGCAAGTGAATAGCCAAACATTACATATGAAGTAACATTTATCCACGAACTTTAAATCATTTATTTCATTAAATAATGAAGTAACGTATCTAATGGGGGATGGGGAAATTATCATGAAATTATACATGCAATGGAAGAAAAAAAAAAAACATCTCAATGTCAATCGCGGTTATTTAACGTTATTCCTTTATTTATTTACAGATATAGGATACGCTTGAATATGAATGTGATCCCTTTCATCCTGGTCGGAATAAGCCATACAACATGTCCTATCCTACAACCTAATGTGAAATAAAGAAAATAGTTTCTGTTCAAGTGTTTTTGTTTTTGACCATGATTTATTAGCCAAAACTACATGATTTAACATCTAGCTCACAATTCTTTATAAATTGGAATATTATATGGTCAAATGTTTTACGTGAAGAGATGAAATCATGTAGAACAATGAGTAATTTTAAGAGACTATTTAAATTATTGAATGGATACGAAAATAACTCGAGGGGATATTGTATACTTACAGTATGGTTCCTTGGCTTATACTGTCTGTTTTGGATGGGTTATTATTCGGTTTGATGTAGACAGAAGGAAACGAAGAAGATGGAAAAAAAATGTATGCATGTATGTGTGCATCTGTGCCTATTTGAATCACTTTTAATAATTTTGGAAGATTGTGCTGAGATGTACATGTACTTATTTTTCTGTTATTTTTTATTTTATTATATTTGTGTATTATTATCATTTTAACTAACTAAAATTACTATGAACAGGCTACTCAAACGATTACAATCCAAAAGTAGGCTATATTTTAATGTCGATTTTGCCACTTCTTTTGTCAGGCCTATAATGTTTTAATGTAATATGTCATATTGTAGTAGTTTAGCGTAAGATGTTATATTAATATTATTATAATTTTAATATACATTATATTATGTTATTACTATACTATACGATTTGATTTCCAAAACACACACGCACACATTAATGTTCAATGTGAGTTTACTCTGATGCGTCATTAACCGTTCGTTACCTGGCAATTAGTCAAAGCCCTTATTTCTGGAGAGCCGTGATTCTTCGATCTTGGAAACTTCAGATCATCATTCAAGACAAGTATTGTGTTATAGGTGGTATTTTATTAATTCAGTGTGTTAACTGTTTGCCTTTTTTCGTTATTTCATCTTCCTTTATTTACTTAAGTTGACTTGTTGCTAGCATATTGTCCTTCGTGCGAACCATAGACAGTATACAGTGCGAACATGGCTTGCTGTGTAGCATACATGTGTTCTAAGAGACAAGTCTCTTCTTCCCAGTTAAGCTTTTTCAGGTAAGTCCACTGTCTCCATCAATATAATGAAAGATTATTATAATTTTAATCATCAGTATTGGCCTAAGCAGAGGTGTAAAGAGTAACGTTACCTGAAATCCATACTTGAGTAAAAATACAGATACCGTACAGTAAAAAAGAAATTACAAGTCACCATTTCCAATACAACTTGAGTAAAAGTCTTAGAGTTTCTGATTTCAACAATATTTAAGTATTTTACTCGTACTGAATGTGGCTAAAAAAGATGCAGGTCGTCCTCAACAGACATGCAGGTGAAAAAAACAATCGATTTGTAAGATGAGAAATAATCTTTATTTTCTAAAATCAAAATAAAGCTGAACACCTCAATATTGCAATAAATCAAGGTCGACACAACAGCCTTAAACGTCTACAAACTCTAATGTTAAGCTCAAGTGCACAAAAAGGCTATAAGTAAATCAACATCCTTCAAAAAGGCCTTATCAATATAGAGGATATATAAAATATAATAATGTTAAAATATAATAATATAATAATATATATATAATAATGTTAATTCAAATTAACTAGTCAAAGTCTACTTGCACTGAATGTGCTGGTGTCGGCCTCATCAGCAGCTGCAGTCATGACCTCATCTCCAAAATCAAACACCTGAGGGTAGTGAGATTTACATTTACATTTACATTTATGCATTTGGCTGACGCTTTTATCCAAAGCGACTTACATTGCATTTCAAGGTATACATTTACATTCTTATCAGTTCTTGATTCCCCTGGGAATTGAACCCATGACCTTAGTGTTGCAAGCGCCAACACTCTACTGTTTGAGCTACAGGAAAGCTAGATCATTATAAACAGGAGATCATTTTAGGGTAGCATGTGTAGCGTTTATACGCCCACGTATAAATATTATTAATTATTATTCATAACGGAATATGACCAATAATTAATATTTTAATTATTTTTAATTATCTTCAGAATTTACTGTAGCAGAATCAATAGTATGATCATTTTATCAGTTCATCCAATGAACAGAAAGCATAAACAAGTATTAACTCTAGGAAATATAATATCTTCCTGGTCAAGAAAGAATTAATCCCCAGCTAACAATAAATTACGAAGTAAATTAAGGGTAACAGCATAGGTAACTTAAATCGAAGTTCAAGACAATAAATCTGATAAGCACATACACGAGTAATCTCTTTTCAAATACAAACAATACTTTATTGATTATATAGACTACTAACACATAAAGCTAATATCTAACACAAACACACGCACACACACACATACACATTCATACGCGTTGCAGAAAGGGATAGAGTGAGGAAAGAGTGGGTTTAAGAGTGAAAGGATGAAATCTCACGATTCCATATACACTAGACATGACCTGAACGAACCATCAATCATTAATTTAATCCTTCTATCGTTTTAGGCAGGTTATTAAAGTTATATAAATACACCAGTTAAGATTTTAGCCTGCATGGAGGTACTTGCGTATCTGCTTTTGGGGATTCCCTTTTTGTTGCGTGAAAGGGGTTTTCCCGGTCCGTTCGGTCCCCTCGTGCCTGATGTCTGGATCACGTGGTCAGTCACGTGGTGTGCTGGCGGAATGAAAGTCTTTGTTTGAAGCTGGCTTTGCAGAAGAAACGTGGCTCGAAATCTTGTCGCAAAACTTAACTTAGAACCGACACTCACAACGAAAAGAAATGAAACTAAGAAAAGAAAGGAAATTGAGAGTAGATGATGATGGCTTGAATGAAGCTATTTAACCCATGTTCTTCAGATCTTGATTTGGGTTATTTCGTTTGCGCGTTTACATGGTTCCTATAGAGAGAGAGAGAGCTTCGAGAGCAGCGAGAGATAGAGCGAGAGAGAGCAGCGAGAGAGAGCAGCGAGAGAGAGAGAGCTTTGTTTTTGGGTCTAAGGTTTTAAACTAAAAGTTTGTCCAACCTCCAGGATGAGTTCTGGCCAATTAGACACTGGCTGAATTTAGGAGGTGACGTTCTTTTCAGTTCTGATCGTAAATCATGCTTATCTGTGCTCTCCTTACTAACAGAGAGAACAGGGGCCACAGTTTAGACATGATTTCTAATTAAAAGAAGATCAAAACATATTACACCGATATCATTCAAGCCATCTTGCTAGTTGTGTTCGTAAGATAGCATTGATATGAAACAGTACACACTTTCATTCATTCACTCCTTCTAATAGTTAATATAATAACTATTACCTGAATTAAATGGGATCAAAACATATTATCTTATTAAAATATACATATAAGTGGTGGAAACAACCCAGGATTAGGTAGTTGCATGATTGTTTGATCATGAGTCCATTGAAAATTGTTCTTGAATGATTTTATGTATAGTTATTGATAAGAATCAGTTCTCTGGTGAAGAGACAGAACTCTGTTTGTTCAGAGGTCTTAATGAGGCGGTGGTTCAGGAATGTTGTCGGGGGTTTCAGTAACATCTGCTGGTGTCGATTCTTCTTCTAAAGGGTCTTTTGCAGACTCTCTGGCACCGGGATGGGTGACTTATGGCTCTGGTCTTGGTGATTTGACTCTGGAATGTGCGGACACTGTCTTTATCTTAACCAGTCCTGGTAGGCCATAACGCTAGCCATTGACCAGTGATGTGTTAGTGCCGGGGGCTCCTTCAATTAGTCAGACCGGTGATGATCATGAGACGTTCTGAACAAATCTTCCCCCCTCAGTCATCGAGAAGTAGAGAATTTGAATTAATATTCAAAAAGAAGATTAGTTGGTGGTTGCTTTCTACCCATTGTCGCTACATATCCCCCCTCGGTCAATGATGTGTTGAGTAGAAGACATCGGTGAACGCTGGAGAAATGGGTAGAGGAAGCAAACACACACAGCAAACAACAAGACAACACCTCCATGACTGGTCACTTTACTGGTGCAGGACATTAGATTACCTAGGCATAAACAGGTTCACTCTCTCAATGTAGTTAATCACGTTGAATAAAGTTTAGTTCAATCTTAGGACCATAACGGTTGATCCGGTATATCCTAGTTCGTTTTGGGACGGTGATTAATCAATTTTGTGATTAAATTTGATTTGTTTGTTTTATTCTCTTCTAAATTGTTCTAGGTTTGGACCAATTTACCTTTCAATTTGTGATACGAATGATGCAGGGAGTTCTCTGGCTCACATTCGTTTTAAGGTGACTTACAAATATTAGGCGTGGTGTGTCAATCCTATTATTGCGACCTTGACCCTTATAGGGTGGACAGGCATTTTACCTAATAAAAGAAGAAGGAAAGGAAGGAAGAGGTAAAACAAAACAAAGCAGTTGAGTGTTCCTGGTATGACTTATAACTACTGTTGCGCAGCTAAGGTGTCAGGTATCACGATGTAATGAGAGGTGTTCTCAGGTGTACTTGTTGGATGGGTAGTTACCATGTTTCCTATGGTAAGTGTAGCTACGTTGTTAAGCTAGTTTCTGAAGTTAGTTTTTACCTGTGGGAGAAAACATGTTTGTTGCGTGTTTTGCACGGTAGAGGTGGTTAACTTCTATATGTTAGTGAGTATGTTAGGGGTGTTGTGTAGTGTATGCATGTATGCATGCATGTATGTATGTATGTATGTATGGTCAGATCTGTTTCAGTCTGTTTTGCTCCCCCCTTTGCTTGATGGCTTAGCTTTGATGAGCTTGTTGCCTCTTTGCCTTGGAGAAAGGATCTTCTGTGATCTGCTGGGGGTCAAACCAGTAAGGCAGGAAGTTCTCTGGCAGACATGGGGAGGTAGTTTGGCATGGATGCGTGAAGCTGTAGTGCGAAACTTGGTCTCCGTTGTTGCATTCCTCCGATGATGCCTTCTGGTTGTGACAGCCTTTCTGATCTTCTGTGCTTACTGTTGTTGCTGTAGCACACACATGGTTCTTGAGTTGGAGCTCGTTTGGTGGTTTCTTTATGAGTGATGGGTAACCAGGATGGTGTTTTCTGGTACCTCTGGGTGTTTGTCAGTGGTTGACTGTGAGAGACCACTTTGTTCTGTGTTGTTGTAGAACAAGTGGTTGTCATCTTCATTATGAAGGTGTATCAGATGAGTCGTGGGTCTTCCGTTCCATCGCTAGTCATAGCAAATTTGACTCATCTTGTTGGTCATCCGTGTTCAGCCTGCTTTCTAGGAACACTTCCCGTTGCCTCATTAGTGGTTCCATGTCTTTTCCATGCGGTTGGTGTGGTAGCTGTCATCGGCATGGGAGTCACGTTCTCTGTGCTTCTTACGAAGGACTGTGGTGTTGTCATGCCACTGGTTGTCTTCCAGTGCAAGGCTTGTGTCTTGGCTGAAGGAGTTTGAAATTGTGGATGTTTTCAAACCTTTCTTTGAGGACATCTTCTGTTTGATGTGGGCCTTGTGTGTCAGGTCACGCAGCTGTTGAATTGTCATTGTGTCTGCGCAGGCCTCGAGACCAAGATAATAACTCAATCCGGGGTGCAGATTTCTCAGGAAGAGGTTTTTGAAATTCACATCCTCTTCATGTTCAGGTGAGTTATGTGCACCAAAGAAGGCTTGTCGAAAACGGTGGTAGTAGGCTTGAGGAGTCTCTTGCCGACCTTGTTTAGTTTCCAAAGCGATTAACACACCAT
Organism: Rutilus rutilus; assembly: GCF_951802725.1. Lineage (NCBI taxonomy): Eukaryota > Metazoa > Chordata > Actinopteri > Cypriniformes > Leuciscidae > Rutilus > Rutilus rutilus. The sequence goes on along the minus strand of NC_140214.1, from coordinate 43,879,590 downwards.
GTTCCGACTCTGGGCCTGTGAATTCTTTAATCAGTGTCTCACATAGCAGCTGGTAGTTTGACTTGACATGAGCAGGTTGTCGGTCTAGGAAGCTTCGTACCTTTGGAGTGGATGTCGATCTGAGGATGTAAAACCTGTCTCTGTCAGTCACATGTGGTCTCACCTCTAGGTGGAAGTTGATATCTCGGATGTGGGCCTGGATGTCTGGGCCCTCCGTGGAGTTCAGGTTGAACTGAGTGATACTCTTAACCAGCTGGTTGAGATCTTTACAGGTCATCCCCTGTGCAGCTTTGGAGTCTGCCTGAATGAGGTCTCTTTGTTTGTTGGCAGTGAACAGTTCTGTGGTGAAGGCTGGTGACCTTTCGGGTTGTGGCCATTCACTTCTTTCACTGTATGCCAGTTCTTGGATGGAGGACTCTGTTCTGCTCAGCAGTGGTGATGCTGAGGGAGGTCTCTCCCTTCTTGGCTCTGGTTTCTGTTTGAAAATGTGCTGGAGTTCATCTCTGACCGCGTAGAGCTCGTCGTTGACGTCATCTCGCTGTTGGGTCAGATGGTCGATTTCAGCACTGCACCTTTCCAGGTGGTCTTTCAGAGCAATGATCTTAGAGTTCTTGACTTTAATGTCAGCTTTAGCTTTCTCTAGCTGGTGTTCAGCAGACTGGAGTTGGTTTACCAGGTGCTTCTGGACAGTCTTTAATTCTTGTTTGTCACGTTCAGTGACTGCAAGGGCTTCTTGGAGCTTGTAAACTTGCTTCTTTGTTTCTTGCTTCACTTTGTCGGGCACTTCGAGTTCGGCTTGAGCTTTCACTTTGAGCTGGTCAGTGCAGAGTTGAGTGTGCATCAGCTCTCTCAGGAACTCAGTGGTCTGAAGCTTGAAGTCGTCCTGGACTTTCACTTCCAGCTTGTCTATGCGGCTCTGGGCACGTGTCAGCTCCTCCTGAAGGTGGGTGATGTGCTTGTCGCTTAGTGTCAGCTGGGCTGTGAAGGCATTGCTTAGGGAACAGATAATCTTGGTTAGTTCCGCGTGGTTGTGGTTCTGATTCTGGCTTGAATCATGTGTCAGGAATCTTCTCAGCGTTATGATTATTATTAAAAATAATAACAGTTCAAATGTCTTTGGTGTGAGGCAGTCTGCAATGCCTCCGAGCCAGGCGTCCACGTCAGTGGGGTTTGTTGTCCACGACATGTTGGCACGCTGGGGTGAAGAGACTGACACAGATCTGTGTGGGGTGTAAGCCTATATGTGGTTGAACAGCTAAGTGTCGTTTCAGTGACTGTACAACAATAGTGAAGTGTTGTAATGTCTAAGTGTTGGTCTCAGTGTAGACAGGTAGGTTAGTGATGTGGAAACTTTGTCACTCAACTAAGTGAGGGAAAGAGAGAAAAAGGTTAAAACAAATCTCAATTGAAAGGATTTTTTTTTTTGAAAAGCTGGTTTAAACTCGTGATGTGTCACTCAACTGAGTAAGGGGAAAAAAGAGAGAGAGGTTAAAACCAATTTCAATAAAACAAGGAAGAAAATTCTTAAGTAGGAGAAATATTATTTTTCTCGTAAATGCTTCCTATCGGTGAGAATCTGTTTCCAGAAAGGTAAACAATATTATTGCTTATGTTTACAAGGAAAAATAATACAATAATAATGCTGATACCTTTTTCCGAGTTTTACAGGATTGACACCACACACCGTCAGTTGGACCGCTTACAGCTGGGATGCTATGAAGGCGACGGTTGCTCAACACTGGTCTCTGTTAATTGATCTTGGATAAGATGTTAAATTGTAAATTGCGTTTACAAAGACAGAGAGAGTATGGAGAACAAGAGAGGGTTTGATTACAAATCAAATACCTAATAATTGTTTTCTTTGGAAAAATTATCTTTCTCTTTCTTTAGACTCGATTGATGGTTCTTCCAGGTTTGTTTCCTACAAATGTGAAGGATGGGAAATCAGGACAGAACAGGAAGGATGTAAGAAGGAAAGGAGGGAAGGAGATTGGATCCACAAATGGCTCTGGAGCCTTTGTCGAACTACAAGTATAGAATTGATAGTTGCCAACCAACTAAACATTCAAAAATAAAGCTTTGTAAAGAGAGGGTTATCTCTGATTTATTTGAAACTTGTAGTGAGATACCAATGTCTCCTATTGAGGCTCAGGTGTGTCGCTCCACAGCGACAAAAAGAGGTCAATGGGTAAAATAGAATGGTTAAGTTTATAACCACAACTTGAGAAGGAGGTTACAACGCAATAACAATAAATGAGCAAGTAGGAGTCTAACAATATTTGAAATAGGGAAATGTGGGTTGAATAAGTTTACTTAACTTTCAAAGTTCAAAACGTATTCACCTTAAGTGATTAAATCTAAAAGAGTAATTTAGAAATTATGAAAATTATGAAATTAGATTTATTAAAAATAAATCTAGAAATCATTAGAAATTAGCTGTTTAGAAAAATAGATTTTCAATTTTAATTTCCTTTTTTAAATCAAATTAGAATTTGACAATTAATAATCATAAACCAGTATTTTCTTTTTCAAGTAAAATGCAGGTAAACGAAATTAATAATTGCAAACGAAATTTCCTTTTCACTGAAAATATGGGTAATTAAAATATTAGACAGGTAAAATAAGAAAGAAGAAAAGACCAACAGGTGTAAAAATCAAGGTGTTTAAATGGTTAAATCACTTTAATGTTGTTCAAACAGACACTGTATTTAACCACTGATGTTAATACAAATGACAAACGTAAATAATGCTTAAGGCTTTAGCATATAGGCCTCACTGTAAACAACTGCCTAGGTTAGGTTAGCTTAGCCAAGGGTTAGCAGCTAGCTTAGCCACCAAAGGGTTTGTTTACACTGTGGTCAGGGCTTTGCTGTGGCTCTGATCATGCGAGGGTCAGAGTTCCCCCGGAAGCGTTGGTTAAGACTTCCGTGTCACGATTGTAACTATGGCGACAAAACAACGCTAGTGGGCAAACATGTGAATTGCAGTTTGTAAACAGTAATGCATGTTACATGAAATGTCGGCACATTTCAACAATGTTCAAAGAATATACACGTCGATCATATTACGTGAAATGTCGGCGCATTTCAAAAATACAAATAAAGGACACCACTCGTAGTTTTTACGACGTGGGGCTTCACTCAGTTGTTTAAGAGTGAGATTAACTTTAAAGGGCAGCTTTGCGCTGTAATAGATGGAACAATAGCGATCTCGACGGATCGTCTCTGTGCAATGTTATCTGAGCACACAAAAACAACAGGGTTCCTAACTGTTGGTTAAGTTTCAACGTCAAGCTTTACTTGAACACAACTTTAAATAATTCCTATTCAACTACACTCGGACATACGCAGTGTTTACGCGAGAATTAATTGAACTGACACAGATAAGCTTATCGTTTATCACGGGGATTGCCGTGGGACACGCACGGACAACCTGAGAAATAAAGACTCATCTGTGAGGAGAATATTCGTCCTTGCAGTGGAACACGCACTGAGTGACAATCAGATAAATAAGGAACGTTAGACGAGGAACACGCTCATCCGTCCTTTACATGGTTATTTTAATTACTGCAGTTTTAATTTCATTCAGCTCTCTGACTGATACAAACACACATAACGTTATAGCTATTTGAAAGACTCTGGAACACGCAGACGTCTTAAGCTATAAGTATTTCAGAAATTGAGGGACACGCTCAATCCTTACCTTATCATTGTGTGAGATCTTATATCTTGGGTTATTTTACTGCAGTTTAAAATAAAATAAAAATAGGCAGGCAGCCTAGACTAGAGTAACAGCTCTCTCTGTGTATTCACATTCATTCAAACAGGGCGCGCGGCGCTCGCTGCATACGTCATACACACAGACTCGGAGGTTCGGATCTCTCCCTTCGCATACTATGAAAATATAATTACTTCGTATATGCTTACAATTTAGGTTAAACTTCCCGCATTCTTCTCCACCATTTAAATGTAGCGTTTATACGCCCACGTATAAATATTATTAATTATTATTCATAACGGAATATGACCAATAATTAATATTTTAATTATTTTTAATTATCTTCAGAATTTACTGTAGCAGAATCAATAGTATGATCATTTTATCAGTTCATCCAATGAACAGAAAGCATAAACAAGTATTAACTCTAGGAAATATAATATCTTCCTGGTCAAGAAAGAATTAATCCCCAGCTAACAATAAATTACGAAGTAAATTAAGGGTAACAGCATAGGTAACTTAAATCGAAGTTCAAGACAATAAATCTGATAAGCACATACACGAGTAATCTCTTTTCAAATACAAACAATACTTTATTGATTATATAGACTACTAACACATAAAGCTAATATCTAACACAAACACACGCACACACACACATACACATTCATACGCGTTGCAGAAAGGGATAGAGTGAGGAAAGAGTGGGTTTAAGAGTGAAAGGATGAAATCTCACGATTCCATATACACTAGACATGACCTGAACGAACCATCAATCATTAATTTAATCCTTCTATCGTTTTAGGCAGGTTATTAAAGTTATATAAATACACCAGTTAAGATTTTAGCCTGCATGGAGGTACTTGCGTATCTGCTTTTGGGGATTCCCTTTTTGTTGCGTGAAAGGGGTTTTCCCGGTCCGTTCGGTCCCCTCGTGCCTGATGTCTGGATCACGTGGTCAGTCACGTGGTGTGCTGGCGGAATGAAAGTCTTTGTTTGAAGCTGGCTTTGCAGAAGAAACGTGGCTCGAAATCTTGTCGCAAAACTTAACTTAGAACCGACACTCACAACGAAAAGAAATGAAACTAAGAAAAGAAAGGAAATTGAGAGTAGATGATGATGGCTTGAATGAAGCTATTTAACCCATGTTCTTCAGATCTTGATTTGGGTTATTTCGTTTGCGCGTTTACATGGTTCCTATAGAGAGAGAGAGAGCTTCGAGAGCAGCGAGAGATAGAGCGAGAGAGAGCAGCGAGAGAGAGCAGCGAGAGAGAGAGAGCTTTGTTTTTGGGTCTAAGGTTTTAAACTAAAAGTTTGTCCAACCTCCAGGATGAGTTCTGGCCAATTAGACACTGGCTGAATTTAGGAGGTGACGTTCTTTTCAGTTCTGATCGTAAATCATGCTTATCTGTGCTCTCCTTACTAACAGAGAGAACAGGGGCCACAGTTTAGACATGATTTCTAATTAAAAGAAGATCAAAACATATTACACCGATATCATTCAAGCCATCTTGCTAGTTGTGTTCGTAAGATAGCATTGATATGAAACAGTACACACTTTCATTCATTCACTCCTTCTAATAGTTAATATAATAACTATTACCTGAATTAAATGGGATCAAAACATATTATCTTATTAAAATATACATATAAGTGGTGGAAACAACCCAGGATTAGGTAGTTGCATGATTGTTTGATCATGAGTCCATTGAAAATTGTTCTTGAATGATTTTATGTATAGTTATTGATAAGAATCAGTTCTCTGGTGAAGAGACAGAACTCTGTTTGTTCAGAGGTCTTAATGAGGCGGTGGTTCAGGAATGTTGTCGGGGGTTTCAGTAACATCTGCTGGTGTCGATTCTTCTTCTAAAGGGTCTTTTGCAGACTCTCTGGCACCGGGATGGGTGACTTATGGCTCTGGTCTTGGTGATTTGACTCTGGAATGTGCGGACACTGTCTTTATCTTAACCAGTCCTGGTAGGCCATAACGCTAGCCATTGACCAGTGATGTGTTAGTGCCGGGGGCTCCTTCAATTAGTCAGACCGGTGATGATCATGAGACGTTCTGAACAAATCTTCCCCCCTCAGTCATCGAGAAGTAGAGAATTTGAATTAATATTCAAAAAGAAGATTAGTTGGTGGTTGCTTTCTACCCATTGTCGCTACACATGGCATGCAGATTCTTTGAGAGAAAAAATTCCATCACTTTTGGTTTAATTTACATTACATTTACATGTGATATGCTTTTTTTTTTTCTTGTCAGGTTCCCCTTCAATGATAGAGACAGATTGCAGCAGTGGATACACAATGTCAAGAGAAAGAGCTGGACACCAAACAAGCGTTCTCGCCTATGCTCCCTGCACTTCACACAGGACTGTTTCATCCTTGTCCAGGGACGAAAAAACATCCTTAAACCAGACGCGGTGCCAACCATCTTCTACCCCCATTGCCAGGTGAAGGCCAAGGTGAGGCACACCAGAGTCAGTAAGAACACAGCGGTTAGTAAGACTGACTCTGACACACAAGCTGGTAAACGCAGGAACGTCAGTCAGGACCATGATTACATCAGTTGCACTCACAGTGAACCACAGACAGTCAAGATGGGTGTAGCCAGCTGCAGCCATAGCCATTCAGCAGATCATGGTACATACACACTGAAAAACTCCCCCAGTCCTCTAAAGAGGAAGGTGGCATTTGTTCAAAATAGCTTGCATTCTTGCAAGAAAAAATTGAAGCTTCAAGACCAGAGAGTCAGAAGACTGAAACAGAAAGTGAAGTCTCTCTCTTCAGTTGTCACTGATCTGAAAGAGAAGCTGCTTGTTTCCACCAGCTGTGGCGATATGCTGGAGGCTTCCTTTAGCGGTGTTGCTAAAGAAATTCTTACAAGGGCCAAGTGCAAGACTAAATCTTCTAGAATCTCTGATAATTTGAGATCTTTTGCCATGACTCTCCATTTCTACTCTGCAAAAGCTTATCAGTTTGTTCGTGACAGCTTTGACTGTGTTCTGCCTCATCCTCAAACAATCAGGTCTTGGTACAGCAGCATTCCTGCAGACCCAGGCTTTACAGAGGCATCATTCGCTGCCCTCCAATCCCATGTGGAGGAAGGAAGGAAAGATGGTAAGGAGACTGTTTGTGCTCTTATGATGGATGAAATGGCCATCAGAAAGCATGTTGAATATGCTGAAGGGAAATTCCATGGGTATGTTGATGTAGGATGTGGCAAAGTTGATGACTCTTTGCCAGTAGCCAAGGATGCATTGGTCCTTATGGTTGTAGCTGTTAATGGATCTTGGAAAATCCCTGTGGCTTACTTTCTCCTTGACGGGTTAAGCGGACAAGAGAGAGCAAATATTGTCACACAGTGTCTTTACAAGCTGCATGACATTGGAGTGCGCGTTGTTTCCCTGACATGTGATGGACCGTCTTGTCACTTCACCATGATGCAGGCTTTTGGAGCCAATATCACAGTTGGAAACATGAGGCCATTTTTTCCTCACCCTGCAAATCCAATGCAGGCTGTACATGTGGTTTTTGACGTGTGCCACATGATGAAACTCTTGAGGAACGCTTTTGCTGATGGACGTGTTTTCCAGACAGGCAGTGGCAAAAAGATTAGGTGGCAATACCTAGAAGACCTCAACAAACTTCAGGAGACGGAGGGCTTGAGGCTGGGTAATAAGCTGAAGATGGCACATATTCAGTGGAGAAATCAGAAGATGAAGGTAAATCTTGCTGCTCAAGTTTTCAGCAGCAGCGTTGCAGATGCCCTTGAATTCTGCAACAAGGAGCTCCACTTGCCTCAGTTTCATGGTTCTGAGGAAACCGTTGAATTTCTGAGAACAATTGACTTAGCTTTTGATGTTCTCAACAGCAGGAACCCTCTGGCAAAGGGTTCCAAAGCTCCTTTGAGAAGTTGTAATAAACTTCACATGCTGAGTCTGTTGGAGAGAGCTGAACATTTCCTTCTGCAGCTCAGAGATAGCTCTGGGAGACATCTTCATGCAGGTCCTAGGAAAACGGGTCCCATTGGATTTATTGCCAGCTCCAGAAGCATTTCCAACATTTTTAAAGAGCTGGTTGAAGCACAGGATGCACCTTGTAAGTATCTCCTCACTTACAAACTCAGTCAGGATCATCTTGAGCTGTTCTTTTCTGCAGTTAGGGCACGCGGAGGCTACAACAACAACCCAACTGCCCGACAGTTCAAAGCTGCGTACAAACGCCTCCTAGTGAGACATAAAGTGAAAAATGGAACAGGGAACCGTCTCATTAGAGATGGAACCAACATGTTGGCAGTGACAGTTGGTCCAGCTTCTCGTCAATTTGATGTCACACCAGCACTCCCTCTGGATTCTGACCACGACTACAGCATCTTACCTTATGTTGATTCAATATCCGAGTTCAAGGACGCTGCTATCCATTACATTGCTGGATTTGTGGTGAAAAAAATGAAGGAGAAAATCTTGTGCATGCCCTGTTCTCTTGCACTGAGTTCTGATTCCAGCATGCATTCTTTCATTGCCCTGAAGAACAGGGGAGGCTTACAGAATCCATCAACAAGCATTGTTGAGGTGTGTAAAGCCTCTGAAAGGTGCTTTCAAAGACTTCTAAACACCAGTGGAGGAAAGCTTCCTCAAGGAAAAAGAGTGACAGCTGCCATTATACTGTAATTCAGGTTCTGAGTGATTGTGCTGACAAGAATATTTTTTCAGAGTTGCACAACCACATGTTTGAGACCAGTGTTGAGGACAATCATGTCCACACCTTGGTTAAGATGGCAGCCTCCATGTACTGCAAGATACGCCTTCATCATTTGGCAAGGCGAGAAACTGAGAAAGTAACAGGGGCTCTTGTGAGAAGGAGAATGAACAAATTAATACTTTTCCATCACCAATAGTATGGTGTTTTTAGTGCACATCTTCCTCTTTGAATAATGTTTACAGCACTTTCTGTGTATCGCTCACACTTGCTTTGCTTAGAGCCCGCATCAACGGGGCATAAGCATTTGCTGTGAGAAACCTGTCTTTACAAATGTTCATACATCACTCACACACGTTTTGCTTAGAGCCCGCATCAACGGGCTCTGTGAGAACCTGACTTTACATATGTTCAGCTGTCACGCTTCTCACTTGCTTTGAGAAACCTGTCTTTACACACACATGGGAAAAACCTGTCAGTAACATATTTCTGTTCGCTGTTACTCAAATGCTATCAACAAGTTACATGAAGTTTTAAGGTTAAACTGTTATTTTTTGTGATTATACAGTATGTTCTGTTCAATGTTACAATCAATGTGTTCAAATGTTCAGATGTTTCATTATGTTGTCTGTTTGTGGCGTCTGTTTGTTACGTTTGTCTTGTCCTGTGTACCCACTCTGAGCCTGCACCTTGACGTGGTGAGTGGGCTTCTAACTAAGCCAGGCTAGATGTTGAGAGTTAAAGCCAAGATGCTGCTCATTCTTTCTCTTTTTCAGACATGCTGGTGGTTGCTGTTTCCAAGTTTTTCCAGTAACGAATACTGCTAAGTATAAAATAAGATTGAGGACAGTGAAGAGCAGCACACATACAAAGCACACATACAAAGTTTAGTTTAACTTAACTTGGCTTAACAGCCTAGTGACTATGATAACTCAGACAACATCTGTAGTTTACTCAGACAACATCTGTAGTTTACTGTATTATATGCTTTCTAGCCAACATGTTTATAGCCACCTATCAGACCAAAGCAATTGAATTATTTTCTCAGCTATGTTATTATTATGTCATTGCTATTACAGGTGTAATAGATCCTGGTGAACTTCTACCGCTGCAGCATCTAGAGCATTCTCACCAATTGTGTCACAGTATGGTATGGCAACTGCTATGCCTCTGACCGCAACGCACTGCAGAGGGTGGTGAAAACTGCCCAACGCATCACTGCTTCCTCACACCCCTCCATCAAGGCCATCCAGGGCAAGCGATGCTTGAGTAAGGCACACAGCATCACCAAAGACTGAGCTCACCTCAACCAGACTGTTAACCCCATTCTCCTCCAGGATGCGTTACAGGTCTCTATGCACCCAGACCAGCAGGTTCAGAGGAAGCAGGTTCCGACACCTCCTTGCCTGTGCCTGATGAGCTGAACCACGTCCATGGGGCTGCTTTGACAGGGGCAACAAGTAGCCATCAACGTTGCAAAACTCCCAGCATGCACTGCTGCATGAATTTAAAAAAAATATTGCCACCATTGTTGAGATTCACATGCTAATTTTTGATATCTCTGTGTTTCTACAGGACAGTGTAGCTCTTTTTGATTATTGATTTCTTAACATTAATTAGTCTATTGCTATTTGAGCTGTTTTTGCAGGTCACACTTGTGCACACACATGGTTTGTGAATGATTGCAGTTATATTGATTATAATGCCAAAATCATCATATAGTCTATGCATGATGTGTTAAAAAAATCATCATTGTAACTCATTGCTGTAGTTTAACAGTGGTGTTAATGTAAAACTTTTGATGCAGGATTAAACTCTGAATGTGTCTAGTGATTGAATAGACTATATGATGATTTTGGCATTATAATCAATATAACTGCAATCATTCACAAACCATGTGTATGCACAAGTGTGACCTGCATAAACAGCTCAAATAGCAATAGACTAATTAATGTTAAGAAATCAAGAGTCCATAACCCAACTAAAGCAAACACTGATCTCTACAATGGTAACTTAAAACCAAAATTTTTCAATTAAACATCTTAATAACAACTTCTGTAGATGTATGACAGAAATAAAGTCATACTTGTTAATAAATGTAAAAATGTGTAATGGCTGAAAGTCAGTTGTACTGTAGTTGTGTTTCTCTATTTTCTGTTTGTGTGTCTATTTCACTGTTGCCAGTAATTTACTGTAAAATTTGTTTTTTTGGGTAACCATTGTGCTGAAGAGTAGAGGCTGTGCTTCAGTCCAGGAGAAGATCTAGAAACATTGATGATGCACTGTGTGTTGCTTTATTTAACAGGCAGTGACTGCACAGTCACAGTTGTGGACAGTGGAAATCTTTTTATGTACAATAGTTTTTTAGTGGTCTCAAATGAAATAAGTTCACAGTAATACTTTGCTCACATTATTAATGCATTATACATTTTAGTTAATAAATTTAAACGACAGTTGGTCAATTTATGGCAGTTGGTTTCTGCAAGTGAAATTAAGTTTTAATTGTGCATTTTTACAGTAACATACTGTAGATTACAGTAAAGAACTGTACAATTAACAGTAAATTAAAAACCTGGTAAGGCCTTAACAGTGTACATATCTGTCTATATTTTTCATACTGCATACCCATGTGTTCTGCTCTTATAATGCTACCGTTAATACACTGCACATATCCTTACTGTAAACCATTCCACTAGGTTAACTGTATACTACTGTCTACACTGCACTATGTCACATACTGTTAATACTACACTACCTGTCTATATTATATATTTTTTTGCACTTCTGGTTAGACACTAACTGCATTGAATTGTCTCTGTACTTGTACTCTACACATTGACAATAAAGATAAATCTAATCTAATGGTGTCTTGAGGAATCACCTCCCTTATCAATATTCAGTAGGCCACTGACTTTGAATATGTATCATTACGAAGTTCTAAACCATAAGTAATAAAACATGACATTTCTGTCAAAGTATGTCTACTTGAAGTGTCTACTGTGTGTTTCGATATTAAATATGGAATCATTTTAGTTAACAAATATTTCTTTATTATATATAATAAACACACATTTTTGAAAATCTTTAAAAAAAGTTAAAAAAGTAAAAAATCCCCATCCCCTCTAGCTACATTCGTCGTGGGGAAGAAAAGAGAGAGGCCATGGGGTGGATGGCTAGGGTGATACATGAATGGCACGGAGAGGAGAAAGGGTGGGGAGAGAAAAGGTGGGGGAAGAAAGGGTGGGGGGAGAAAGAGCAGTGACTATTGAACAGTGTTATGTCTACCAATGTGATAATGTATTAAACTAAAGACAAAAGGCACAAACACAACCCCAAAAGAATTTAACAATCTTCAACTGTTTCATGTTTAAAACATGTTGAGAGGTTTAATCCAGCATCACCCCTACTGGATTAAGGCCACGTCCACACGAAGCCGGTGCGTTCCCGATCCGATTTTTTTTTTTCCTCGTTCTAAAAAAAAAATCCGTAAACAGGGCGTCGTCTCAAGAAATATCTGCGTACACACGAAACCACTGAAACCGACTGAAAACGGTGTAGTATATATGCTAGACCAGTATGGGGCGCTGTAATTCTGCCACAGAGATACACTATACACGGAGAAGAAGACTTTGAGCATGCGCATAACCTTGCGCGCTGTATACGAACCAAGAAGAAGAAGACAAAGATTATCGCTTTTTGCTCACCACAGTTGCAGAGAAGCAATAGATTTTGCTGTAATAAAGCTAGTAGGCTTAGTAGCTTCTGCAGCACGAATACAATCATATAAGTCCGCCTTTATTGTTGTTGCTGTTACTCGTGACACAGACGACACGTGATGTGATGACATCATCGTTTCACAAAATATACGGATTTGCTGTACACACGAAACCGCAAGGGTGTCGTTTTCAGATTTATCCACTTTGGGACCCGGTTTCAAAAAATAGCGGTTTCAGTCTCCCAAAACGCCGGATCCGTGTGGACGAAACGCCAATACGATAAAAAATGTATACGTATACAGCGAAACGCGTCTCCGTGTGGACGGGCCCTAAGACTCTCAAGCCTTCAGCTAAATTATTTAAAAATATATCATTACCCATAGTGGAAAAATGAACTTTGTCCCTAAGAAACAGTTGAGGCTTGTTAAATACAATTTGAGGGTGATGCACAATACCCCCCTGCATTCCCAAGACAAAGGTAGCCATGACACTGTTCACCCATTTACGGGACTTGTCAATTTTCCCCGGAAGGCCCGATCTCCACCGACGTCTCTGGGTGATGTCAGACAGCACAATGACCATCTGAGGGAAATGCCGATAGAGATGTTGCAGATCCTGCTTCATCGCTGCGATGAGATCGATGTTCTTCCTGCATCCCAAGTCGTTCCCGCCGCAGTGAATCAGCAGGACATCCGGAGCTGCTCTTCCTCTAAGGGACCGGTAGAAAAAAGGAAGGAGTCCGTGCCATCGAAGTCCACCCCAGCCAAACCAGTGAACCTTGGCCGCGAGGCCAAGATTGGCCCCTATGGTCTCTCTGGCCCTCTCTTCCCCACGACGAATGTAGCTGCTGCCCATGATCCAAATCACTGCATACAGCAATCACAATCAAAACATTGTTTTGTCAGTACACATATTTTAACACAAACAAGTAACTTGTCTCGGGTCATTGATTTCCTTCTATCCGAAAAAAAAAAACCAGAAAAAAAGTCTATGCATACAATAAAACACAAATTAATTGTTCTTATCTGTTCATTGAAATAATAATATGACAATATAGGTATTACACAAGATTCGTTTATTATTTTCTTCTCTCTTACGGTCAATGTGTTGCTTTCCATATTTTATACTATATTTCTAAATTATACTATAGCTACATGGCTTACCTTTGTTGTTATCCATGGTAACAGGCAGCTAAAAGTAGTGCAGTTCTAAAATAAGTTTTTGAACCTATGAGGAAAGAAAAATGAAAAGGGCAACCATTAGTTATAGATGTTATTGGTGACATTCGTTATTGTCCATATTATCTATATGTTATTTAACAGGCCAAAGCAGACGTTTTTGTCCAAAGCTTTTAACTATATAACTTTTTTATATGACTGATTCGTCCATTTCTCTTGCGATGTAGATAAGTTAACGCCATTTTGTGGTTATATTCGGCGACCATTAACGTTATACAACATCATGTGCATCAATTAACACGTGCCCAGCAAGCACGTTATCTTTACCAATGCCTAATTTAATCGTGCTTAAATGATATTTAAAATATGCGCTCCCTGGGCGGTTAAATAAATATGACTCATTTAACTTATTCGACTTAGCTGTTTAAGATTAATTACTAATGTTAACTAGCATTTAGTTAGCAATAATTATCCTGTGCCTAGTATGTTATCTCCTTACATGTACCTATTGGGTAACTTATGAATTCATATCACAAGTTGAATATCATTTTACATAACTTCTTAATATTATGCATTAACTTAATATGGCTGGCATTACATTTTAAAATAAATAAATACTATGCAAAATGACAAAAATAATTAATCAGAATACTTATCACAAGTTCTTGAATATCATTTTACATAACTTCTGAATATTATGCATTAACTTAATATGGCGTACTGGCGTTAAATATTAAAATAAATAAATACTATGCAAAATGACAAAATAATTAATAAGAATAGGCCTACGTACCAAAAGTTGCTCCTGTTCACACCGTTCACGCTCGCTGTCTCTGCAAGATTCGGTGGGTGATTCAGAAGATTTCTCTTGGCACAGCTATTAGAAGACTTACAATCGTCAGACAGATTGCCCACGTCACATCTACGTCATCAAGCTCAGTTTGAGTCTGCGCAGTACGCTCGACCATCAGGAAGTAAATGCTTCTAATTGACTTCACTTGTCTCCGTTGAATCCAATGGGGTCGCTGTGTCCATTTCTTTTACTGTCTATGATTTTGACCTCGTGGGTTTTTGTGAGAGGAGTTTGATTTTGAGATAGCAGATTTATAGTGACAAAGTGCAATTTGATTAGTTATAGGCTATTTAGGCTTACATTTAAATTTACACAACACATTGACTGATAGGCTAGAGAGAGTATACATATAGTGACACATTAATAGATACATAGATATAAATATATATAGACAGCTAGATTAATAGATAGATACATACATAGATTATAGATACATATATAAATAGATTATAGATAGAAGATACATATATAGATACATAGATAGATTTTATCTAGATACATATCTAGATACATAGATAGATTCAGATATACATAGAAAGATTTGGATAGATAGATAAAATGGAGGCTCCCCAGAAGAGATGCCGTACATCTGTGGTGTGAAAGCATTTCCGTTTAGAAACCCCAAATAAAGTGAGATGTGTGTATTGTGATCGGCAGCTAGCCTACTGCAACAATACATCATCCATGATGCGCCATTGAGGAGCACTCATCCTGCCATTGTGCGGGTGCAGAGGATGGCATTCCCCCTGTACCTCGGCCTGCTACTGACACTGCTGGGCCATCTAAGCAAGGTATGCATTGTTTGAAATATAATTATAATTGAAATATAATTACAAATTTTTGGGACACTGTTTAGAAAGTCCATATATGCCCTACAACCTAATGTCCCAATCACAACTGCCAATCATGTTAAAAATAGCTTCAATGTGAATATAATATAATACTGTGTGAATACACATTTTATAGGTCTACATATGAGACACACAATGCTACAGCTGATGCCACAGTGGAAGTGAAAAAATACATCAACGATGCGTATTTGCCCAGAACTCATGATCCACTAACTTAAAGAGAGAGCAGTAATCTTTCCTCATTTAGCTACAAAATATCTTTGCATGGCAGCAACAAGTGTCCCTTGTGAGAGGATTTTTTCAAAGGCTGGAGAAATTATCTGTAAAAAAAGAAGTAGGCTAAGTCCTTCCACAGCAGAGAAATTCATATTTTTGAATAAAAATCTCTAAAAAAAGTGAGACATTGTGGCTTGATTTCTTTTATTAATATTCATTTTGCAGGACCAAAATAACATTATGCACAGTGGGGAGCCTACAGGTTACAAGCTTCACATATTAGAAAAATACATTTATAAAAAAACAACACATTTTTTTTAATGGCTCGTCAAGGTTGTTTCAGATCACCACCTGCAAGTGACCACTAGGTGTCACCGTTGAGACGGGTGTCGGATTGATTCGAAGCCTCGACACAATATGGCCCATTTAGTTCAACTGTTTCATTGCTTCACGAAGCCTCGATCTGCCCACCACTAATCAAATGTTCTGTTAACTCCGCTTCACAACTTATTTGTGCATATTAAAGATATCCGAGAAATATTTACCAAGAAAAAAGATAAAATAAATGTAGTTCTAAATCCAGGTGAACACTTATATCAATGTTATACATTATATAATCATATCATCCATAGTTTTTGTCAGTGTTTATTAAAAACATCAAATTAGGCAGAATATAAAGACAGTAAATATTTAATTGATGAGTTGTCAATACAATATAAAACAATACAATATATTGTATGATTTTACCTAAAAATTCAACATATTGAGACACAATGACAACTGCAAATCTACATCTGTATTTACACAATATCTAATTATTTCCTCTCTCTCTCGAGTACTGAGAATGAATGATAAAACAGGTGGTAACTGCTGTGTTCGCTGTTTAAGCGTGGGAGAAAACTGTGTCATCTGCGCCTGTGGCAGGTTGAACTCTTCCAGGTGATGAAGAAAGCACAACCTCTGCTGGGCCTTTTCTGCAATAGAGCAAATATGATTGTCCCACTTCAGGTGCTGAGAGATGTAGAGACCAGGACCCTGAATGACTCTACAGAGCTGTTCAGGAATAATGCTGGGGCGTTTCTCCTGAAGTCCACAATCATCTCCACTGTTTTGAGCTTGTTCAGCTCCAGGTTGTTGTGATGAACCAGACAGCAGCTGCTCTTTAACCTCCAGTCTGTAAGCAGACTCTTCTCCGTCCTGGATGAGGCCGATGACTGTGGTGTCGTCTGTAAACTTCAGGAGCTGGACAGAGGGTGTTTAGAGGTGCAGTTGTTGGTGTACAGGGAGAAGAGCACACAACCCTGAGGAGCACCAGTGCTGATGGTGAAGGTCCTAGATGTGAGTTTCCCAGCCTCACTCGCTGCTGTCTGTCTGAAGCTGGAGATCCACTGACAGATGAAGGTGGTACAGAGAGCTGGGTCAGTTTATTCAGGAGGATATCCGGGATGATGGAGTTGAAAGCGGAGCTGAAGTCCACAAATAAGATCCTTGCGTGAGTCCCAGATCTGTGGAGATGTTGCAGGATATAATACAGTCCCATGATTCATCCTGTTCCACCTTTAATTAAAACCAGATGTTCTTCAAAATCCTGGTAATCTCTTTAAACGGATTCGTCTCCATCCTGGATGAGGCCGATGAGAAAACAATCAGTATTCAGTGGAACAAAATGCAAATTATAATATTTCAATTACTGTTCCTGTTCCTGTAATCAGATTAATTACTGACTCTACATGATGTTGTATAGATATTTGTGTTTTTAAATATAATAGATGTAAAGCATGAATCATGTTCTTGTTCATATGTTTGTGTGTGTGCGTGTGTGTGTGTGTGTGTGTGTGTCGGTGCGACTCCTATTGAGTCTCTGTAAAGGAGAAACTAATGAGTGTACGGCGTATGGAATAAACCACAGGGAGCAAATACAAATGTTATTTTGAGTTCAAACACAAACCTTTAGTTAAAGCCGTTTGTCCTCTAGTTTAAACATGTTTGTAGGCTCTTAGTAAATAACTGAGAGTAAAGTAAGTGTAAAGTAGTGTGACGTGTTGCTTGTCACAGTAAAAACACACTAGAGACAGAGACATTTCTCATGTGAGCTGGACGCTGTGAGCTGAAGCTGGAACTGCACTGATTTTAGCAGGAGTGCAGCGTTTTCCTACAATCTGACCAAGTCTGTTTTCACACTGAAATGATTCACTTCTACTGACACAGTTCATAAAGCAGGTGTTGATGTATAAAGCTGTGACAGTGAGCTTTTCTTCTCTTTCCTCCTTTGTGTTAAACATTTCAATAACTTCACATTTTGTTCTCACACAAACCCTTTGTTGCAATGAAGCTTAATGATAATTTCCTTTCACGCATGTTTGAAAGGTTTGTTCACATATCAGAGGTAAATGAAGATCTCTTTAATATCTCAGTGAAGTTTCCTCACCTCAGGACACAGTTTGAGTCTCGTAGCTCGTCTCTGAGCCGCTGCTGTGAGTCTCCTATCATATTGAGACTCAGATCAAGCTCTTTTAAAAACTGCAGTGCTTTTGAGTTCGTCAAAGACTGAGTTAAAGAAGAAACATCTGTAATGCCACAGTCAATCAGACTAGAAAGACACAAACAGAGGAAGAGAGATTATCTTACAAACAAATCATGAATGTGAAGAATTTTACACAAATATAATGTGAACTCAGACTCATTGTGAGATATTGAGAATAAAGTGTTTTAGTTTAAAAACCCCAGAAAGTGCACTGCTATAAACACTGAAACATAAGCCCTGCTGTCTTCAAATAAATAAACTTCAGTCACACTGTAATTGCTGTACAGTATAATGATACTAACTGTAGTTTCTCCAGCTTGAATTGTGGGTTCATCAGTAGATCACTGAGGTTTTTCACTCCAGAGTCTCCTAGTTTATTCCAGTTCAGGTCCAGCTCTCTCAGGTGTGACGGGTTTGATCTCAGAGCTGAAGTCAGGATGAGACTCTGTTTCTCTGTAATACTGCAATCACTCAGACTGAAGACAGAAAGAGAAAATGACTCAGATCTATGATGATCAACTAACGTGTTCATCTTCATCCAGCAGACTTTTGCTGACAAATAAACAGGGATATCAAGGTAAAGGTCACATGGAGAAAGACTACACATTGTTCATTTAAATATACGACCAACATTGTAACAATACAAAGGTTGAAAGCGTTGATGTATTTATGTTTACACATTCATTTCATATAATTTTTAAAGGGTCATGAAACCCCAAAACACATTTTTTGATGATGTGACGCGTGACCTTTCCATTATAAAGGCCTGGGTCACTTTGGAATAAATCACAACATGTTTCATGATAAAAAACGTGCCTTTAGTTTACAGTCCGGTAAATACAGCAGGTTATAGTAAATTATTTCACAGACGTAGAAATCGAATATTCAAGCTGTTCATAAATGTTTCTACCTGAGAACGAAAAGCGAAAAATCAAGCTGAATACTTTTGAAAAAATTAAAAAACAAAAAAGGAACCGTTTTCTCGTTTTTCTACTTTCAATATTAAATAAAAAAACGAATGAACATATCATTTAATTTCCTATTTGGACTGGAATAACGAGAAATGAAAAGATGGATCATTTATACGTTTTTTTCGTTTAGTTTAATAAACGGAAAATGAGATTCCAGCTCGATTTAAAATTTTTCGTTTGTGGTTTACAAATCGGTTTATGGCTTTGATATTTCGTTCGCACATGTGGGCGGCGCTGAAACTACAGTAAAACATTTTACTTTATCCATATTATATAAAATATTTTAATTGCATTTTTCAATGGGACAATGACACACAGGAAGGACCTACTTCCAAAATCAGTGCTCTTAAATAGGCTATACATATATAAAACAGCAAACTCCATGTCAGCATATAGTAGCCTATGGCTTGCGATCTCTCAAGTGTCGTACATTAGAAGCGAAGCATCGCAGCAGCACTAATAGAGTGCCGAAGTTATAACGTCACTTTGTAGGCCAATGCGCGGAAGTGAGTTAGCATTTTAGCACTTCCGGTTCCCTCGCCCTAAAGTCTATGGGTTTTTTGAATGGGTTTTTGCTAAATCGCCTGAAATAAGGTCTGTGGTTAACAAAGCCTCTAAATATTTTCACGTTTTGATCTATGACATAAAACACACCAGTTATAACCTGCTTGTGATTTTTTAAAACTTTATTGTGTCTTAAAAACGGTGGTTGCTCACAAGTTGCTAAAAGGGACTACATACTTTGGCGGAGACTTTAGACGTCATCATGACCAACAGGAAATCTCTCACTAGCCTGCGTTTCAAAAATATGAAGGCTACAAGAACATTTCATCTCCTGAAGGAACTGTATAATTTTTTATTTTCCCCTTCTATATATTAATTCATATGTTATTATCCTCTGGTCTGTACATGTCAGTTTTGGTTGTGCAGGTTGCACAGTATTTGTAGTGTTCTCTGTACATATTGTCCTGTGCATTGTTCATAATAAAGTTCGTTTCAGCCTCACGTTCTTAGAAGTTTACCTTTCAGTTAATATACATAACGTTATATATTTAGTCTTTTCAAATTGTAGTTTTTCCAAATATTGTTGTACACAGAATTCTGATATTAAGGTAACCGATTACCAGTTCTTTATTTCTGTGGAGAGACTGTAGTTCGACAATGGTGGTTTTTTTTTTGTCCCGAGATGCAACCACAAGTCGTCGAATGAAAGATGCTCGTTTTACCGTTTTCCGTCCGATGTTAGCGGAGACTCTGGGTTCGTGCCGTAAGGTAAGCTCACACAACAATGATTTCCATGTGAACACCGTATTTACTCCCTTAATGTGACCACGACGAAACTTTAATGGTGCATATTGCTTAACACGCTAATGTTACTTTGACGGTCAGATGGAGTTAAAAAGGCTAGCAAGAATAAGCGTTTTTCAGAACCAAATCAACAGCTAAAATACCTTTTGTCTTTCTCTTAAAATATCTAAAAGCTTGTTTACTTTGCCACTGTTTAATAGATTAGATCCGCTGCAGTTTTATTAAAGGCTAACGTTACGTCGAGAAATGTGTTTAATTAAAATATTCAAAATAATACCTGGTTTATTGACTTTAATTGTAACTTGTTTGGATATAATTATAGAAAGGGTGGGTCCTGCACCCTGATATTTGTGAACTTGGCTTTTACCCACTTATAATAATATGATTGTATTTGTAAACAGCATTAGTTAAAGCTGAAGCTTGTGGAAGCTTGATGATGACGTTGATCCGCGACCATGGTGTGCTGTAGTCCGTTTATAGCCTACCGTTAGCATTTTATATCTGACGGCTTTATTTAGGCTTCAAAATGTATACATTTTGGATCAACTTGTAAAGATTATCTTGATAGACAAACCGTGTAAGGGTCACAACTCTTTGTTGAACACAGATCTTATTTTTTGCGATATTCCAAAAGTCTATGGGGAAAATGCATAGCTTTTCGATCGAGGGAACCCATGCGCCGCTAACTTCCGGGTTGGCCTACAAAGTGACGTCATAACTTCGGCACTCTATTGTGTCCCAGCAACATATTTCTGCATCAAATGTCAGAGTTAGCTGCCACCGCTGGAGAAGCAGCACTGACACACACACACACACACACACACACCTCATTCATCCACGTCTCGTTCCTCCCTCTCATTGTCGCTATCATAGGAGCGCGTGCACACACGATGCTGATCGCACATGGACATTCATCCATCTCTCCACTCTCCCTTCCATATCCATTTCCCGGTCATTTCACACACTTATACTGCACTGTCTTGTCGTTTCGTCCTCGTGTGTGTGTCTGTGAGGGCGTAGTCAGTCTTCCAGTGGGACTCGACGCCAGCAATGTTATGCCCTAAATTAATACATGATTAACTAATTTTATTTTTCTATGTACATTTCTTTAATGCACTTTCTGTAAATCTGCTTTGAAACAATATGTATTGTGAAAAGCGCTATACAAATAAATTTGAATTGAATTGAAAGACCGATCGAGCGGCGGCCGCTGATGACATCACGGCCGGGTCGCGCTGGCGCATCGCAACCGGAAGCTGACGAAACCATTGTCTAGTGAAAAAAGACTTTTTAAAGCAAATAAGTGGCTCAAAAAAATCTAACACCCAGCAATGTGTTATTTATTGGCATCTCCTTTCGAATACAACATTCAAATTACTAGACAAAAAATTATATTCTGAGAAAAGAGGATTTTTATTGGTATAGCGCCATAGACCTCCATTCATTCTGCACTCGTCCTGTGAGCGCCCTCATATGGAATCAGAGAGGAACTGCAACCAGTTCAGAAGCCGGAAGTTTACTGAGAGTGAAACTTCTCGCCATATTAGACATTAGGCTTGTTTGAGATGAGCAAAATCTGCGCAGAACCGATCACCGGTGATCAGCGCGAGATGCATGCCGGTTAGAAATGTGTCCGAGTGCGGTCCGCCTTGCTCTGATGTCATGCTCTCGCGAGCGCAAGGCGCACGTGTCGGATTCTGCAGTCGGGCGCAGTTGCTCTCCACCGACTGCGCTGATCAAAAGCATGATGGGAAACGACTTACTGACGACACAGCTTAATGCTCATTGGTTTAAACAACTGTGATGTATTGTTGTCTTTTAAAATGTTTGATTTTAAAACTCTAATATCATGTTTTATGTGTATATGTTTTGTGTGAATATTCCCAAACTATCTGACAGTGCGATCTCTTTGGGTTATGCAATTAAATTTTTATAAAAAAATTAAAAAAATAAAAACACATATGTCTGTATTAAAGAAAAAATTATTGATAAACATGTATTTGGAATGGAATTAAATAACAAGTTCTTTGGGTGTCTTGTTCATTATATTTATTTTCATATAAAAGCAACAGAACTTGAATTACATCCAGTTTATTAGCAACACTGTGCACGAGCGTGAATCCCGCGATATCCATCTTTGATCTCGCAGGTGTCAGATCCACTGCGAGAAGAGAGATCTGTCCGGCTTGCCTGCGCTTCTTTCACTCCTCCTCTCACTGCAGCCGCCTACTCTCGACTACATTTCAGGCGAGGCAAGGCGCATCTCAAACAAGCCTATTCTCTGGTCTAGTGTGAATAGAGCTGGTAAGTCCCGCCCATCCGTAAAACCCCAAGTGGACCTCTAGGTTAAAAAATAGTTAATGCAAGTGAATGGGAGAAAATTATTATTTTCTGGTCCCGTTTGAATTGTGCCATGAATGTGAACATATGTTGTCTGTGAATTTTTTATATAATCTTTCATGTTACGAGTTTGACAGTATATGGTATGATTCTTCGGCTAGCAGTTGTGGAAAAGACATAACGAGAAAGACTACATGTCGCCTATGTGACGTCACCCCATAAAGTTGACTTACCCGTGGTTTTCGCCAACCTCAACGATTTTGTCCTCTCCCTGAAAGAAGGCGGTGAAGTGCACCAAAGACACAGTCATGTTTAGCGGGATCCGTGAGCTAGTGTCCGTGTGCGAGTGGTGGTGACGTTTCAAACGCGTCGAAAGCAGCGAAGAGTTGTAGTCCACAAAGTGCTCTCACACAAAGTCTAACCGTATCAAACTTCTACCCGCTAAATTGTAGCATTCTTCACACGAAAGATTATATAAAAAATTCACAGACAACATATGTTCACATTCATGGCACAATTCAAACGGGACCAGAAAATAATTATTTTCTCCCATTCACTTGCATTGATGATTTTTTTAACCTAGAGGTCCACTTGGGGTTTTACGGATGGGCGGGACTTACCAGCTCTATAGGTGTTCGTGTGTGTATTTAAATGCAAAGATTATGTGTTGTGTACTATGTGTGAATGGATTATGTGTTTATTATTAATATATATATGTACTCATGAATCACTGAGGCTTTCCCCTTACTGTTCCGGGAAAGATTCAAAGCTTCGAGAGTGTGGAGAACAGCGCCACCTGGTGCTTATTTAAAATAAAGCAGCCAGAAGCCTGTGTTAGAAGCTCTGGCAGATGAAGCAACCACAACACACTCCATAGTTTCAATGTTATGTGTACAAATAAAAGCCTTACATGTTTGTGTTTGATTTGTTCATTAAATAAATAAATTTTCTCTCCTCACAAACCCATCAACCAGACTGAGCCAACAATGACTCGTTAAATAAGATCTGGGGTTCGAGCCTTCTGACACCCAAAGCGAAACACGCACGTGATTGGACAGAAAGTGAGGCTTCATTTGTTGTCGATCACGTGACTCTAGTAAACCAATACACACCTGATACGGGGCTTCACTAGAAATCGTGTCGTATGTGCGATACACACATCGAAGCTTCATTGTCATACGTAACATCACTACTATCTTGTGTAGCCTACCTAATATTTATCCAAATGAGTCAATATTAAATCAAATCACAATAATTGAACTGAATCGAAATAATAAAAAAAGCGTAGCGTACCAGAAATGGTACCATGTAAACATTGTAACATGTTGTCACTAAACCTAATTAAATTCAGTTTAGTTACTAAAATGTTTTGACAATCACAATACACTTATTGTGATGCAATAACTTTTTTACATCCCCCCCAATCCCCCCTAACATGTGGTAAAATGATGGGAACAGACTTTGTGGGGAGTTGGAGTTGAAAGTTTAGACTATATCAATCCTAGCTAGCCACAAGTCTCTCCTGTGCTGGCTCAACT
This sequence comes from Rutilus rutilus, assembly GCF_951802725.1. Classification (NCBI taxonomy): domain Eukaryota; kingdom Metazoa; phylum Chordata; class Actinopteri; order Cypriniformes; family Leuciscidae; genus Rutilus; species Rutilus rutilus. The sequence continues at coordinate 43,855,677 of NC_140214.1, read as the reverse complement.
CCTCTGCCTCCTAAAACTACCAGAATTTCACTGCGTTATATTTATAAAAGATTTTTTAAGCATTTTAATGAACAAGCTTTTCAACGCGATCTCTACCATAGTGATTTGGGTGTTGTTTCATGCATGCCAGATGTTATCCATATGTGATAAACACATTCCAATCAAAAGACTTAGGATAAGTGGTAAAAATAACCCTTGGTTCAATGACACTGTTTCTACCTTTATAAAACAGAGGAATGCTGCTTGGGCTAAGGCAAAGAACTCGAACAATTCTTTAGACTGGATCTCCTATAGAGCATTACGAAATAAAGTGGTAGCTTGGTCCTTTGAAACACTGATAAACAATGTGTTTTCATTATGATCTGAGTTATGCCACATTGTTTATCAGTGTTTCAAAGCACCAAGTCACCACTTTAGTTGAGGGGCCACACACATGATGAAGGCCTTGATAAATAATGCTTAGTTAATGATGACTACTGTATTTGAATGCCAACAGAATTCGTATGTTATGTGCTGTGATTGGCCAATTTTGGGGTCTGTCCACTTACCTGCAGGCTATTTCAGGAAAACAGTTCTCACATTAATTGATTTACTGTTCTAGCCTGTATGCATGCATTAGATAATGTGGATTTTTGTACATTCCTTTAATAATTCGAAGAGTAGTCTTGCATGCATGAATTCATGATGATTCATGTACCATAACCATAGCTTTATCCACAATGGGTGGTAAAGACCCATTTATTTTCTAAACAAAGAAAATATCATAATCATGCGTAATAAATCATAATTCATGATGATGTACTCATCTTAGTTAATGTTTTAATTAAGGTGTTGTTCATCCATGAAGTCATGAATGAAAAACGTTGAACTCGTGTTAGTTCCTGATGATTCATGAGATATTAATGCATGAATGAATGCATATTTCATGCATGAATTTATACATGAATTCATGATAATTCATGTACCCTTACCGTAAAGTGTTACCATTTGTGTTTATTATATTTTAATATTTCATTGTTTGTGCAGCACTAGGTAAACATTGTTGTGCTATTATGTGCTTTAAAAATAAACTGAAATTGAAAATGGAAAGAACAATGAAAAAAAAAGTACTAATAAAAAATAATTTTTTGCCCTCTACACTCCCACTTTTCCACAGTTTTACCCACACATTTCCTCAGACTTTTCCAGCTCTGAAAGACCACCAATGCGAATTGAAAATACGCCCAATGGAAACACAACAATTTCGCAAAAACTCCCATGTATCGCAAAAAAGTTTTTACGCTCGCATGAGGGACTTTTTCAGGCAATTTGAAAAAGGAATATTTTGCAAAACTGCAATGGAAACAGTAACAGGAAATATCGCAAAAGTTTTGCGCAAATCTGTAATGGAAACGCGCCTAATGTCACCTTTGGTTTGCTCACTGGGACAAATGTGGTTCATTGTGTTCAGGTGTTTCTTGTGTGCTCAATAGTGTGTGTGTGTGTGTGTGTGTGTATATATATATAGCCTCATGCATGGCTGTACACACCATTGAGTAAATTTCTGAAGTGTATATAATGAAGATTGTGAAAATATTGGCTAATATTAACTCTACTTTGGTGCTGTAATGATATTGCACATCACCCCGATAAACGACCTCATCTGAGCTGCTTCAGCGGACTAACAACACTCGTCAATGTCCAAATGTTTGAGATAACCAAACAAATCAAAGTAGGCGGGCTTTATGTTCACAGAAGCTGCGAGTCGAGCGCGAATTCCAGCGCGACGCTTCACGACACACGTCAGTTAACGGTCATAAAGAGTGAGATATGATGTAAACAGCGAAACTAAACAGCTGTTTTACAATAGAAGTTTTAAACAACCCACAGAAATAATCAGTTTGCAAAGACTGCATCAGTCAAAGCTCAGCTTGGGGAAGGGAAGATATACAGGTGAAGATAAGGAGACTGAGAGAAGAAGAAAGAGAGAATGTGATGGAGATGAGAGAGGAAGAGCAGGTATTGCACACTGTGCCCAGGGTGAGATTAACATTATTACAATGGATTCATATTTAACACAGATACATGTTCTTCACTATTACAGTGGAAACTATAAACTCCATTTAACAGCACAAGCACCTATTAAATATATTTCCATAATAGTATTATTGTATAAATATATATTTGTATACCTCGAATGTATTTGAATATTTCACCAGTATCAGCATTAGAAGGGTAAAACCCACAGACACTTGTTCAATCTCAGTGAATCTGCATGATCCATGAGTACACAGAGATCATCGCCCCCCAGTGGTGAACCACTGACATTTCCAAACGTTTCGAAACAGTTATGATGTAACAAACCCTTGTTTACTGAAATCATGTGACTTTGGCAGTTTGATACACACTCCGAACCACTGATTCAAAACAAAAGGTTTTATAGCTTATAACAATTTTTACAAATTACAGTATATGCTGCACCAAAATTAGACATTTGACATTTTGTGAAATACAAACACTGAATTGAAAGCAGTCATGAACAGTTTCTGATTTTGAACTGATTCTGATGTCAGAAAAAAACATTGTTCTGCCTGTAAAGAAACTGAAATAATTATTGACCCATGATCAAACTGTCTTAATCAAATATTTAAGGCTTGAAATCACATTTTAATTGTGTTACTTCAAATTGTTGTGGCTCTGTGTGACGCTGAGGGAAAAAATGCTTAAAAGTAATATTATAAATAAAAGAGCAATACTCACGTCAGTGTGTTGAGTTGACAGTGTTTATCCTGCAGTAGAGCAGAGATCTGATTCACTCGTGTGTCTCCTAGTTCATGTTCTCTCAGATTCAGCTCTCTCTGGAGTAACGGGTTTATACCCACAACTCTATTCACATACTGACAGGCTTCCTCTGCAGCAGGACTCACAAACCTGCAGAAGAGGCAACTCAGTTCTCAACTAAATGTCCAGCTTATTATATAACTCAAATAATATATTAGTTATAAATATTTAGCCTGCATATAACTAATTTAGTTCATTATTTGATCATGTCTCACCTCAGTGTCTTCAGTTGACAGTCTGGATCCTGCAGTAAATCATTGAGCTCCTTCACTCCTGATTGTCCAGGATCATTTCCTGTGAGATCCAGCTCTATCAGGTGTGAAGGGTTTGATCTCAGAGCTGAAGCCAGAGCTTTATAACCTTCTTCTGTCACACTGCAGTTAGAGAGTCTAGAACAGAGAGGAAAACATTCAGCTGATTAATCAGTTAAACCTGAACAATATAAATCTGAATGATCGCTCTTCCAGTCGCCTCTACAATAAGGAAGCCCCTCTTTCTGGTGGTCTACGGCACATTCAGTGGTGTTTCACTGGCGTATTGCATGGATAAGTGCAGCGATTCCCCCCCGGGCGCTTCAGCATAAAGAGCAGTTTCCCTAAAAGAGCAAAACTGATGTTGAGCGTCTTTTTAAAGATGCCTTTCCGTCCGTGTGTTTCTGGATGCGGTTGTTCCCTGTCCTCATCTGATGGCCACGATCTCACATGTCTGGGCCAAGAGTGTGCTGAGATAGTGTTTGTGGATGGTTCATGTCCTCACTGTGAGAACAGGACCATGTTGACCCTGCGGTCTGGACTGTCCTTCCTCGTGAAGGCTAGAGTCTCTCTGCTGTTACCCAGCACTGCCTCTGCACAAAGCAGAGCCGCCAATACGGTTAATACTGTAGGAGACCTGAGGCTCACAAGTGGGAGTGTTTCCCCGCGGTCCTCCCGCTCCACTGGCCTGTCGTGTGCCGTCGAGCTGCCGGGTGATGGTGAGGGGTGTTTGCTTTTCGAATCAACAATGGAGTTTAAAAAATACGACCCATGGACCGACAATGAGGTTCAGGCTTTATTACAGCGTGTCCTAACCAGACACAAAGCGATAAGATCCCAGCGGCAAATAATTTGTCTGTCCACACTAGAGGTGTATAGAGACTGCGAGATGCGTAAAAATCAATCAAAACCCACCGACAATCAGAACAGCGTGTGGGCGGAGTCAGACAATCAGAACAGCGTGTGGGCGGAGTCAGACAATCAGAACAGCGTGTGGGCGGAGTCAGCCAATCAGAACAGCGTGTGGGTGGAGTCAGACAATCAGAACAGCGTGTGGGCGGAGTCAGACAATCAGAACAGCGTGTGGGCGGAGTCAGACAATCAGAACAGCGTGTGGGCGGAGTCAGACAATCAGAACAGCGTGTGGGTGGAGTCAGACAATCAGAACAGCGTGTGGGCAGAGTCAGCCAATCAGAACAGTGTGTGGGCGGAGTCAGAAAATCAGAACAGCGTGTGGGCGGGCTCTCGCGGCGAGTGCACAGCAACAGAGAGTAATCTTGACGGCACTCGCAAGAAAATGAATAAGTAATCAAATTCAAAAATAGTACACCATTTAAACATTATTCAAATACATAGGCTACTGAGTTACTAAAACAATATTTGTCAAATAATACACTTGTTTGTTCACAGTTTGAACGTTCGTGTTTCCATTTATTTAATTTCAAGATCTGAGGTGAATTATCCATTGTTGCTTTTACAGCTACAAAGCTGGAGCACTAAATGATATTCAAAGTCACACTACACGCTTTTAACATTAAAGGTCCCGTTCTATGCGATTCCATGTTTCAAAGTTTAGTTAGTGTGTAATGTTGTTGTTAGAGTATAAATAATATCTGTAAAATTATAACGCTCAAAGTTCAATGCCAAGCGAGATATTTTATTTAACAGAAGTTGCCTTTCAAAGCCTACAACGAACGGCTCGATTGGACTACACCCCTCTACTTCCTGCATTCATGATGTCACCAGAACCGTTTTTGGACTAACCTCCGCCCACAGGAATGCTCCCTCAACTCTACTGGCTACTTGCGCACTTCTTATAACTTAGCCTACTGTGTTTACTCAGCTCTTACGGTGATTTTCTGAAGTAAAACTGACGCTTCATCTTTTGTGTGATGTACAATAAACTTTATTAAACTCATCAGTACATGTTTGATCATCATTCGGACCTGGTCCGAAACAGCAGACTTGTAGGCTGTTAATAAATAATGGATACATACAAGCAGATGACAAATACGTTATAATAACCGTAATTAAACTACTAAACCATACCTGTTTCATCTCTATACAGCACTCTGACTCTGTAGGCATTATTGTCCGACTCGAAATGAACGCCATTACTGAGAGTTTCTGATATTATCATCATTCCGTGAGATGAAATTGTCCTGACAGACTGAGCGCGAGCTCATGAAGCTCCGCCCCCTGGGTCGTCCAGCAGCAGCTCATTTGCATTTAAAGGGCACACACTGAAACAGCTCGTTTTTCTGAGCCCCAAAAAATGTCAATTTAAACATGCTGTAAAAAATGATCTGTTGGGTATTTTGAGCTCAAACTTCACATACACACTCTGGGGACATCAGAGACTTATTTTACATCTTGTGAAAAGGGGCATAGAACGGGACCTTTAAGTAAAGCACATAAACAGTACCTGAGATTATAATTGCCACACTTTGTGTTTGTTGTTCCAGCGCGACGTCGCAGAAAAATAGAAACCGTTTCTAAAATAGAGATTTTGTGTGTCACTGTCGCAGCTGGTTAACGATCTGTCCACGATCAAAAATCGTCATATCGCACACCCCTAAAAAACAACTTCAAATTGGATAGTTTTTTTTTTTTTTTTTTTTGCGTTTATTTAACCCTCTGGGGTCTGAGGTGTTTTTGGGGTCCTTGAGATGTTCTGACATGCCCTGACATTTGTGCTTTTTTCAGTTGCTTATAAACATAGTAATGGCAAAAAAAAATTACACACTATTTAGCACAAACAGGGCTACCATAATATGTGAGCAACAAGAATGTACATGTCTGCATTTTTGAGAGAATAATGTTTATGCGTGGTTATTGAAAAAACTAAAAACTAAAGTTTCTGAAATAAGACCACAAAACACACACTAAATATGTGCCAATAAGACTTTTGTCTAATGGATGTCATCGCCTAGTGTTTTTTCTTCAAAATTATGTGAAAATCACCCTGCCTAATCCTTCACATAACACAATACACTGATTTGAATTTTGCAAAGCACTTTCTGTTTGGAAAGGCCATATGCGGAGTGGGCGTCACAGATCATGCATATGTAGTGGTTCACACCTGAGGACCGCATACTTAATGAGCCATTCATTCAGGTGAGTCACTGAGCCACAAGAATGCAAGAGCAACAGTTGGAAGCATCTCAATTCTTTTTTATTTTTCCACATATTGTGCTTGCAATTTGGCCTATAATAGCCAAGGAAAACATGTAATTGTGCAGTTAATTCTCATACTGTATTTTCAGTTTTGGAATATTTATCCTCTCCCCAAATTTGTCACTAATAAAACACAATAAAAATTATTTAAAGAAAAGGCTTATATTTACCTTTTAATAGTTTGTTTACATCTACCTTGTAAATATTTAAATAAACAACAATTCAAGTGTAATCTTTCTTTGTACAAACTAAAGTATACATTTTATCATACATATTTCAAAGTTAAGGATTTGATTGATTATTTGATTATTTTTGACAAAAAAATTGGCAAATAAAAGCTTATTTGAGGTGGCAGATATTTTACAGTAAAAATGTATAATCTATCCAAAACTAATCAACGAAATGTTGTCTTTCATATGTCTGTAACATAGGTCTTTCATTTTTATTATAAGGAATATAAATGCTAAAATGCTAAAAGGAATATAAACGAGAAAACACAGCCCCTCACAGGTTTGCGCCGTGGATTCCCGCGAGTCAGACGCGGATACTGTGTTTGTTTTAGGCTCGCGCAGTCTTCACTCGGACGCGCGCTTCAATCCGTTGTGGAGACTCTCTTTTCGTTCCAGTGAAATTACAAAACAAAATACACACACACACATGTCTCTGCCTGATATACAACCACTGATAAACATAATCTGATTTGACAAAAAAAAAAAAAACCTATATGAGTGCGGGTTCGAACTCAGAACCTCTGACACGCTAGGCAAATGTTCTACCACTAGACCACTTGAGTTCACGTATTTACTCACGTGAAAACTCTGTGTTTACTCGGCGTGATCAATTCGCTCTTGAACATGCTGCCGTTCGTCTGAGTTACAATCTTCCTCTGAGGAAAAGCCAAGGTGAGTTATTCCTCGCTGTCCAGGATCATCTGAAGGGCGTCTTTAAACGTCATCCTCTCTAAACGCGATGAACTATCAGTGAATCTGATCTGATGAAACTTCGTGTTTTCAAGGCATTGATCGGGGGGCGGGTGCGAAGCATAGATCACCTAAACTATTTACCATGTCAATAGCGCCGGGGGCGGGGCGGCCTCAGTTCATTATAGAGATAATTAGGCAGAAGGAAAAAACGGTACCTCTCCTTGCTTTCAAACGGATTACATGAGTTGAAAACATATGTTTTTTTTATTAATTACTTCATTTAAAAGAAGAGATTTCAAGCTTCATAAAGACATATATCACGTGCCTGTGTGAGAAGTATTCGCTGAGTTATGATTCATTTTCGGACGCGTTTCAGAATGGACTACACGGACAGAGAGAAGGCAGAACTCGCTCCGTGATTATTTTTCTTAATTTGGCGAAAAGCACAACACTTTGTTTTTATTGTGAGTATACAGAAAAATAATACACATTTAACAGAATCGATTGATGTATGAAACTCCTATGGAAAATCAAAGTCAACAGAGTATTTATGAGTTTCTTTTACACTGATAAAAAAAAAGCGAGCTGGTATCGCCGGCGATACCGCCGACCTCAGGGGGTTAAAGTTATGTCAGCTGCATGTGCGGAATGCTTGTCACAAGCTGTAAGAGAAGATAAGGCAACTTTTTTTGACTGCAATTCACACCAGCGCTAATTCAGCAAAAATATTCTCCGAATGCACCACGTGAAACATGGATTCGGTCTTCCGACCTTTATGATCAGTTGATTTTGATGCTTTGAGAACTTTAATATGTTAGACTTCAACATCCCCTTCAAGATTGCAATTATCTTAAACTGTACAGCTCTGAAAGTCTATGATCTGAATGATCCACAACAAGCAACCTGAAAATGGTCGGAAAATTTGAAAATTAAAGTTTGGGAATGGCCCAATAAAGTCCAGACTTCAATTCCATTAAAATGCTGTGGAAGGACTTGAAACCAGTGTTGCCAACTTAGCACCTTTGTTGCTATTTTTAGAGACTTTTCAGACCCCTTTAGCGACAATTTTTCAAAAAAGCGACTAGCGACAAATCTAGCTACTTTTTGAACAAACCTCAGTAACCTCCAAATGTTGCCAGCATGAGTCCTGCGAGCGCGAGATTTGCTTTCTTCTTGCTGTCACACACCTCACTCTGCGTCTACCCTGTTCTGTGAATGGCTGAGAGCAGCAGCACGGCAGCTAACAGACGTGAATGAGTAGTGTTGTTTCCACAGACTTATCACTTATCTTTTGTTTTATATTTAAAGAGTATAGTTTGACCATTTTATTTTCCTTTCTTTTCTTGTGCTTATCACTTGTAATTCTCACTATCACAGTGCTTTAGTTCACCCAGTTCCCGAACTCTCTCAATTCAGATAATTTTACACAATATAAAAAATAGTCATTCAACAGCTACTTGTTCTATTGTCTGACAAAAAAATATAGTAAATGAGAACAGCTTTATTGGACATTCGGCAATATTATATTATATAATATTAAATTATGTTATATTATATTATGTTATATTAAAATACAGTATGTGAGCATGATTTTAATGAGAAAAAACATTAGGCAGGCAGAAGGCAAGTACGCCGCGATGACGCCATCAATATGCTAATTGACGTATGACGTCATCTAGCAACATTTAGGGGAGGCGTTAGCTACTTTCCTTTGAAAATAGTTGGCAACACTGCTTGAAACACAGCTCATGCTGGAGAGTCTACAAATGTCACTCAGCTGAAGCAGCTTTGCAAGGATGAGTGAGACAAACAGACCAAAATACCTTCACAGTGGTGTAAAACACTCATAAACTACAGGAAGTTTTTAGTCGAGACTAGCTGCAAAGCTGAAAGCAGAATCAAAGATACACAGCTCCCTCAAAAGCACTAAAATACATTAATCCTGTCACATAAAATATTAAGATAAGTGATTGCTACCAGATCTCCCCCTCCTTTCTGTGGCAGATTTACCAGCTCTAACAGAATCATCTGAATTCTGACTCAACACTAGGAATGCAAATAACAATTAAATCACTAAATTATAAATTATTATAAACAAAAACAGCACAATTTAAGTGTTAACTTATAAGAAGTAGAATATACATATATAGAAAATACTTTATCCACTTTAATCCCCTGCAATTATTTGCATTACAGTGCAGCACCAAATGAATGCAGCACAAAATTAATGCTTAATGTCACTTCAGTATTACTCAGTGAAAAAAAAAACACAACAACAATAAAATGGCACAATGACAACCTCGCTTATATTGAACATCAAACTTTTATCAACAAAACAAATAGGACAGATGGCATAATATACCCCCGTTGTAACACTGATAAATGAAGGTCTTTGGATTTCCTCCAAAATTTAAAACAAATGCTTAGTTTGTGGTTCATTAGTATTAATGAAAATACATAAATAATAAAATAGTACAATGATAAAATCACTTATACACATTAGACTTTTCTTAAAAAAATTGATAAGAAGGATGATATGCTATACCCACATTGTAACAAATAAATAAAATATCTTTGGATTGCTTAGTTTGTGGCTCATTATTATTTTGAATGAAAAACACAACAACAATAGAACAAAGACAAACATACTTATATTAAACAAAGAAATGCAACTTTTATTCATAACTTTTAGCCTCCGGGATCGTCCTATCAGTCAATGCACCTTACTTTAGTCATGTGACTCCTGTGGCTCAACTTACCTCAGTATCTCCAATTTACACTTCAGTCCAGTGCAGAGCAGCTTCACTCCTGAATCCTGCAGATTATTATTGTTCATGTTTAGCTCTTTCAGATTGGTGTCTGATCCAAGAACTGCAGCCAGAGCTGAACAGCTTTTGTCTGTTAAGTTACAATCATTCAACCTACAATAAATCACAACACAGAATTAGATGGCACACATACAATACATTTTCTATATACAAATATTAAATACATTTTCCATTTATTTTTTACATAAACAGCATACAATGCATTCAAACAGCATTCATCTTCAAAAAAAAAAAACTACAGCAAAGAAGCTGAGTTAAACTAACATCCATCTTCAAAAAACTAAAAGTAACTGAAGCATGTTTAAAAAGATATTTGTGTAAAGGTTTTATAGCTATAGGATGTTTTCTCTATTTCTGTCACCTGATGGAGTTTGGGTTTTTGCCACTGTTGCCTCTGTCTTGCTTAGTTGGAGACACTTAATTTTCAACAATATTATTGACTTGACTGCACCGACACCATTAGATGAGACAGTTCACACTTTTATGGCATGTTAAAGGCCTTTCACTATAATTATAAAAATGCCTTCATTTACATGTACATGTCTTTTTGATATAAAATCTTTAATGATTTAAGTAAAGCTAAGATTTCTTAAACCTAAGAACCTAAGAAATTGTATTTGTTTTTAATATTTCAAGATGTGATCAATGTGATCAATAGGTGATATAACATTAATTTAAAGATAGTAAAAAAAGCATCCATAACAATTGCTGAAATGAAATTTATAGTTATTTTACATAATATTTACAAAATTAGAAAAAAATTTGAAAAAAAAGATTTTAAACTTGATAAAAAGTAAACTTTTTTGTAAAAAAAAAAAAAATCTTAAAATGTGTACATCAAATAGGATACAACAGGCTTTTGATAAATGTTTGTTTGTAAATTTCTCGATCTACATATTACATTACATTATTATTACATTAAACTACAGATTTACTGATAAAAATAAGCATTTAAAATGTCTAATTACTGGGAGATACAGAGGGACTGTCACGGTGTGGTGCAGGCAGAAGAAGACGAAGGAGAATCAAGTTCCAAAGCAAACTTTTACTCACAATATAAATAATACAGGTACATAGAAGACGGGCAGAAGGTTCACACACACTAAATACGACGGAGATCGGACAAGGACTGACTGAACAGAATGGAACTTAAATACAAACACAGATTACACTGATTAACAGAACACAGATGAGATAGATGACGATTAGTGGTCAACCGTTATTGTTTTTTTGATGGCCGATGCTGATATCTTAGAGAGCAGGATGGCCGATGGCTAATATATGTATTATTAATAGTGGTGGGCCGTTATCGGCGTTAACGTGCTGCATGAACGCGAGACTCTTATCGGGCGATAAAAAAAAAATGTCGCCGTTAATCTATTCTCCAAGTTGGGTTGGGAGCTGGCTCTATACTATACAAGCTATGATGAAGCTACCCGCGGCCGCGAGGTACACCCGGCTGCAACGCATCATAATCGTCGTCATCTTAAGTAAACACGGCTGAAAGTGAAAGCTGGTGAAAAAGATCTGTGCAACATCTAAGCCGTCCGACGAGCAGCAGCAAACTATATAGACAGAGTGTGTGGGGTAACAGTTCGGTAAGTTAACACACGACTAATCCGTTCTACCACCTCAAATTCAAAACGAAACATATCACTGAATACCAGCGCGCGTATTATTCCCAATATATCTTAGTGGTGTAGCACATAATCTCTGTCTGCGCCAGATTTTAAGAATCGTTGTTGTGTTTCTTTTTAACTGAAAAGACATCAGTTAGACAATATTCTAATTATAAATTTGGGGTTTCATAAGCTCCAAGCCATAATAAACATTAGACCTACTTAAGTCTCTGGAGCTAGTGTACTTACATTTTATTTATCTGCAAAATGATGTTGTATATGCACAATATATGTTCTCAAAACTACATACACCCTTTAAAAAAAACATTTAGCAGTTGTTTAGCAGGGTCTGTGTAACCTGTTCTGAACTGGTTTTATTATAATATATATCGTTATCGCAAGAGGCTGCAATGTATATCACAATATGGATTTTAGGCCATATCGCCCATCCCTAATTGATAGCCTATAGTAGTTGAAGTTGATAATAACATAGGCCTACCTAATGTTGCCTACAGACAGTAACAGTACAGTAGTAACCTTTTACAGTCTATGAGCAGAACAACTTTCTCAAGCAGTTTGTGATGCATTTTGGAAACAGGAGATGAGCCCCTGGTCTAATGCGCCACCTGGCTTGAGAAACCCGTTCTCAAAGACTTACTTTTATAGTCATTATTTGGGTAGCACACATATTTTGAATGCCTTTGGCAGAATTCAAATGAGCCATTTTAATCTAGATTAATTTCAAAATGAATCTAGATTAAAAAAATTAATCTATGCCCACCTCTAATTATTATATAAATTAGTATACAACTAATATATGATGTGGTGATATATATTGTACTTTATTTAAGAAGCCTGTTTTATAAAAATCTCAATGTTTTACATTATAACCTTTCAGAATTTCATCTTACTTTTTGGCAATATAAATAACTTCTGTACCAAATTACATTCTTTCCCCCCAGTTTGGGTATATGAATAAAATATGTTTTTTTTTTTTCTTCCTCAAGTATGAGTATGAGCTAATATATAATTCTATATAAGTCCTAAAAGTCTGGTGTATCATATAATACAAAACAAACATGCAAACATTTTTACATGGTCTTTTATATTTTGTCTAAAGATTTGATAAACTGTCTCCACAAAAAAAAATTAAAAACATAATTCAGACTATTATTTCATGTGAGGCTTTACAGGGATAAGTTCATGTTCACGATGAGGAATCACTATAGAGTAATGTAGATAAAGACATTTTTCAGATGAAAGCAAAACATGACAAAATAAATTAAAAGACTTACAGAGCTCTTCTGGAGGTTTTGATGACTGCCGATAATCTAATGAGACACTCGTCTGATTTCTTGAATTTCTGAAGCTCAAACTCCTCCAGCTCTTCCTCTGATGTCAACAACACAAAGGCTAAAGCAGACCACTGGGCAGGTGAAAGGTCACCAGATGAGAGACTTCCTTTGCTAAGGTGGGTCTGAATCTCTTTCACCAGAGTTTGGTCGTTCAGTTCGTTCAGACAGTAGAACAGATTGATGGCTCTCTCTGCAGGAAGATCATCTTCTAATTTCTGCTTGATGTACTGAAGAACTTCTTCCTTGTTGCTCTGGTCATTGCCGTCTTGCTGTGTCAATAGACCTCGTAAGAGTCGTCGATTGGACTGGAGTGACAGACCGAGGAGGAAGCGAAGGAAAAGGTCCAGGTGTCCATTGTCACTCTCGAGCGCCTTGTCCACTGCAGTCTTGAGAAAATCAATCATGGTTTCATTTCTGTTTTCCTGTTCTGTAGACTCATGATCAAACACACTCGTCTTGTTGATGTCTAGAAACAGATGTGCATAAAGGGCTGCAATAAACTCTTGAATGCTCAAGTGAACAAAGCAGTACATGGTGCCAAGAACGATCCCTGTTTCCTCCTTAAAGATCTGGGTACACATGCCTGAGTACACTGATGCCTTATAGACGTCAATACCACAGGCTTCCAGGTCTGTGTCATAGAAGATCAGGTTGTTTCTTTCCAGCTGATGAAATGCCAGTTTCCCCAGTGAAAGGATGGCGTCTTTATCCCAGGAAACATCTGGTGTGTATTCTCCATCATACTTTCGGCGGCTCTGCTGTATCTGAAAGCGGAGAAAGTGTGTGTACATTTGTGTCAGGGTCTTGGGAGTGTCTTCAGTGTTTGATTCCTGCAGTGTTTTAGAGATCTCATCAGCCTGAGTGTTTTTCACATCATTATTTATTTTCTCCTCCAGAATGTTCTGGAGAACCGTGGCTGAAATCCAGCAGAAGACTGGGATGTGGCACATGATAAAGAGACTCTTTGGGTCAATATCACTATAAAGTGCCTTTGGTGTCCTCATCAGAATCGTTCAGTCATCATGAACATAATGCAAAATAATGAAATTCTGAGGTTGTATTATAAATGGCCAAACACTTACACACATACAAGAACAATGATACGTCTCTTGAAATGTGTTTTTCTGATTTTATACCATTTTCTTTGATTGGATGTATGCGATTTTGGCATGTCCCACACGCTGCTCAGCTAAATTCAGTGAGTGTAAAAAGTGGTTAAATTACATAAAATTAAAATACTTTTTTAATGTACTTCTTGTCCTCAGCAAGCTATTTAATAAAACAAGTCATTTTGATTATTTATATTTTATGTTCATAATAATATTAAGCAGTTTGCATGTGTCCCTGAAATTGCTGTCCACCCTGTCATTATGGGGTAAACGCCCCTTTAAGAAACCAACTGATGTACTCAGTGACATCCCCTCCCCCATTTGGTCTTTTTTCAGTGGATGTTAAAACATCTGCAACACACACAATAAGTATCTACACTTATATTTCCTAATTTTCATCATATTGTGTTTGTAGTTGCGTGTTGTCAAGCTTAACATGTCCACCCTGTCATTGTGAAATATTAATTAATATAAAAACTTTTCAGAAATTCTAAATATACATTTTAAACAGTGCACAGTCAGCTTCAACAGTGAATCACTTTGCTAACTGCTGTACACCATGTGCTCATTAAATACTAACTTTAGCCAAAAAATGTCCACCCTGTTCCATGACAGGGTGGACATGGTTCATGACAGGGTGGACATTTGCAACTCCTGAAAATCAGCCTGAGCCAGGCCCCTCCTTCTTCTATATTGGTTAAGGGTTTCTTGAAGGTCCTGTTGTTTTTCTAATGTTCCCCCGTTCTAGTTCACCCATTAAAGCATTTGTCCACCCTGTCATGCCAAGTTCCACCCTGTCACTTTGTTGTCCACCCTGTCATTTTCAACTTTTATGATGAAAATAAACTAATAATTTTAACAAGTTAACAAAACCTTGTGTGTGAATTTATAATAAACAAATGAGGGCCAGTTAGTATGGTTTTAAATTTTGACTAAATATCTTTATTGTTAGATTTGATTTAGAATAGAATGTGCAACTATCGCATATTTTATTGGGCAATACATATTTAAGCAGTAACTTCATTATTATCAAAATACTTTTACCATTAACTAAAATGTTTTGTTGGGAAAGGGACACATTCTCTTTGCTCAGATCTACATTTTATAATCACTATGCAATGAAAATGTATTTATTCTACTATGAGTTTGTCCATGACAGGGTGGACATATTTTATGGTTTGCTCGTATATTGTCAGCTTGCAGTTAATTTATAAAAAGTGCTGGAGCTTGACCAATATGCATTTCTAACAGCCTAATGTCTCCTTAATACAACACATATGAAGTTAAATGGAAAATCTCAGATTTTTTTTGGGAAATTGTGAAGTCTCAAAGGCACTTTATGGTGATATTGACCCCTTTGATTGTTTAATGTGATCTATGATTGTGTTGGCCTGATTCTGATCAGTGAATCTTTTTTTGAAGTACTCTTGCTTTTGTGCGTCACTGAATCCTCGTATCTCTGTCAGCCGGTCGATACAGTCAGGAGGAATCTTACTGGCAGCTGCTGGTCTGGTGGTGATCCAGATGAGAGCAGAAGGAAGCAGATTTCCCTTCATGAGGTTCGTTAGGAGAACATCCAGAGAGGCTGGTGATGATACATCACGCCACGCCTCATTACAATCAAACTTCAGAGGAAGGCGACATTCGTCCAGTCCATCAAGGATGAACAGCACTTTGAATTGATTCCTTCTTGTAAGGTTCAGTCCTTTTGTCTCTGGGAAAAATTGAGTTATAAGGTCCATCAAACTTAGTTTTTCTTTCTCCTTTAAGTTCATCTCTCTGAATGGAAGAGGAAATATGAAGCTGATATCTTGATTTTCTTTTCCTTCAGCCCAGTCCAGAACAAACTTTTGCACAGAGACTGATTTCCCGATGCCAGCGACTCCTTTTGTCAGTACAGTTCGGATCTCCTCGTCTTGTTCAGGAGCTTCAAACAAATTTGTGCATTCAACCTGTATCTCTTGTGCTTCATGACGCCTGGAAGCAACTTCAATCTGTCTCACCTCATGTTCAGTATTGACCTGTTCACTGCCGCCCTGAGTGATATAGAGATCTGTGTAGATGTTATTCAGAAGTGTGGAGTCACCTTGCTTCGCAATTCCTTCAAACACACATTGATACTTCTTCTTTAGGCCACATTTCAGCTGATGAATGAAGAACAGCTCATCTAAACACAGGAACAGAAAATAGATAGTTTTAGTCTTAATTTTCTCTCCTACATTTATAAGAGACAATCAGACAGATGATCATGAGTCTCTTACCTTCTAGAGCATCAGCAGCTTCATCTTGCTTCATCTCTCTCAGGTAATGTAGTGTGAGATCAAGAGCTGATTCTGTGATACTGGATCTGTTCTCAATAAAGTCCTTCACAAAGTGTTGTGTGTTCTCTTTTTGTAATATTTTCTTAAACTTCTCCAGTTCATTCTTCAGAAATGTGATTATTTTGCTCTCAAGATCCTACAAACAAAAGTAAGAAAAAAGACTCAATTTAAACCAAATTTACATCTACATTTGGTCAACACAATTTATTCAATAACTATTATATCTATAAAAAAAAAAAAATCCAGTTAAAAGACTAACATGTTAACTAGGGGTGTAACGATATTCGAACCGAACCGAAAAACCGCGATACACCACCCACGATACGAATCGCGATACTCTCATGGCGTACCGAACACGCCCGCCCCGCCCCCTGCTGTCCCGGCTCATTGGACCTCATGTCTTATGTGTACACAACGAATACAGCGTTGCCTAACCACCATTAACCACATTTAATCGCAATAAGCTCAGTGTTTTGTTACATTCGATAATAAGCAAGGTGTAATCTTTCAAATTCTGTCTATTTGATCACGAAATTCAAACATTAAATGTCATTTTGGCGCTCTTTGATGTCGCGTGACAGATCACGTACTAGCTCCTCATTTCAAGCGGCAGCGCGGAGCGCGAGTAAACGCGATTCTCTTCCTCAGGTACAGAATAAACATGAATGGACACCTGAAGGTATGTTGAAAAATACAGTATACTTACTGAAAGGCATCATAACTCGTGTAATCGCTCAGTCAGTGTTTCAGCAGCGGAAATACGTCAATAAAACGCTTAGTTTTTCACATAGCTTTATTTACCTCAGGCAAGTCATTCAGTGTCCACAGATTGTTGGTTTTCTAAGGAAATTAACTCTTTCACTAAATAAATGCCCTATATTAGCCTATATATTATATTTTACTTAACCTGTTAATGACATCTTGATTACTTAATGTATGTTTAAAATATCTGTCATGAAAATGACAGCAACTGTGTAAATGATTATATTTCAATAATAAATTAGAGTAAAAATCTTAATGTAAAAACTGCCTTATGTGCAGTTTACATGTTTTCATACAATTTGTTACTTGAGTGTTGATTATTATTATATCTAAAAATAAATAGCAACTGAATTTAGGCTAAAAGTCTAGGCTCTGTTGTTAAGCTTTAATGTTATAGTAATGTGCAAGTAAGGGCTCCTATATAGTTTACAGCATTAGCAGATAATTTTTTTTATCCTTGCGAAACGTTTACGTGTAATTGAATTAATTTAAAGACAAGGACACAATTTGTTAATTAAAGCACTGTTTAAAAAAAAAAAAGAAGCAATTTTAGCTTTCTAAACCCCCCACTCCACCTAAATGAACCGAACCGAACCGAGACGTCAAAACCGTGGGACGTACCGAACCGTCAGTTTTGTGTATCGTTACACCCCTAATGTTAACCAGCTGTTATTTTTAACAAAGAGAAAAATAAAAAATATATACTTGCTTCAAAGGAAAAATAGTGATCTAGAGGAATTAAATTTGTTTTTCAATAACATATTTGTTTTTTGTAAATATTAAACATTTATAAAAATGTGTTTTCCTACCTGGAAGATTCCTAGAAGATTGTGTTTGAAATTCTCGTGGTTCCTGTGAGTCTGAACGTCTGAGTCTAATATCTCATATTGAAGCCTGTAATCAAATAAATAAAATAAATACTGATTTTCCAGGAAAAATATCACAGAAAGAGAAATAAGCATTTGCTGTGAATACTCTAATAAATATTTGATCGGATTTATGATAAATATTTGATCTAAAAATGTTTCATGATTGGTATTCACTGATACAACTTTTAAACACAGTCAACGTGTGACAAAAAATTAGAAACACACAAAATACCTTTTATTAGATGATGGTGTTTTCTCACTGAAGTTTGGTGGATGTCCATCTTTAGACCGATCACTCTTCAGAGACACAGAGCTGGACACATGTGAGCCTGATCTTACACTGATGACACAAAGAACAGAGAGAAAACACTTTACTACAGGAGATACTTTAGTCTCACTTGAAAAGATTTAATATTGCAAATAGTAATTAAATGCAGTATAGCTGTGCATTTGTCCATTTATGACTACAGTTTGATGGATAAATATATACATGTTTAGTTTCATGATCTATTTTCCATAGTGAATTTGTGTCTCCTTGTGGCTGCCTGTGTAATTGTGTTACTGAATGAGTTTCATAAGGTTCCCAGGACCTTTGAGTTTTATTGAGACTTATAGTTTTATTCAGTCAAGTTCAATCATATACACCACTGTAGAAAAATAATACAACCCTATAATGTAATGTAAACACACAAAATACCTTTTATTAGATGATGGTGTTTTCTCACTGAAGTTTGGTGGATGTCCATCTTTAGACCGATCACTCTTCAGAGACACAGAGCTGGACACATGTGAGCCTGATCTTACACTGATGACACAAAGAACAGAGAGAGAGAGAAAACACTTAAGTAAAGGAGGATCAACTGTGTGTGAAACACATCTGTGTCTTTATCTAATCCTCCACAGAAATACACACACTCACACAATTTACTGTTTTTTAGTTCAAGGTCATTTTATTTACTGGCTCACATTAGTTAAACGATTTCTTTAATATACATGAGAGAGATTAAATATGTTAAAAAATACTTCACTCTAATTTATGAGAACATTTCAAGTTTTTGTTTATTGACAGAAATAGAGAGCAGAAATGTCTGTGTGACACAGTTTTGTTATCATACTTGAATTAAATTAAGTGTATAGTGTAAACTCGCGCTCGATCGGCCCAAAGTCCGGCGTCCGACTAGCGCGGAAGGTCTTAACGTGTTACTGTCCTTTTCTCGAGGCAAAGTATTTTTTGATTAAATGCAATACATTTGAATATTTATTCTCTCGTTCTTTCATCTGACTCCATAAATGAAAAGGTTTTAATGATATCTGTGGATCATTAATTGTGAGTGTTTGACTATTCCTTTCAACTCTTTAGTAAAATAATGTCAAAGTCAGTTAGGATAATCAAATGTAACAATTTATTATGTCAGGTAAATGTATCATGCCAATTTCATAATCATTTCGAAGATAATCGATACAAAACATCAAATTCTCTGGAATAAAGAAAAGATGCAAACCCAACATTAAGAAATAGACATGAGGCTGAGAGATCTCTCTCTCTCTTACTCTCTCTCTCAGCCTCACGGGCGAATCTGAGTTACAGAAAAGGCCCCGAACTCTCTGCTGCATTTCCTTATATAGACAAGCCGTTCACTTGGAAACGTGCTAACAATAGAAATTTGCATTCAGAGGTAGCACCTCTTGTGACCATTTGCTTGAGAGACCACCTTCCTTTTTGTGTCAGTTATCCATAAACTCTTAAAAACCTTATTACCTTTTGTTTTACTTATTCTGAAATGAGACATCTATCCCAGTCGCACTGTGACATTTTAAATGGTACCAAACATGAAAATACTCTGTGATAATCATTCACATTAAACTATACATTTTCTTGGGTGAATTCAGGTGATCATCTGAGCCTGAGAGAGAGGGGGTGAGGGGAGAGGGAAAGAGATGTAGATTAAGATGACTCGGAGGTGAGACTTTCGTCTCGATGGTGCACGAGGGCCAGTTCAAATGGTAATCTCCAGAGAGGTCCTTTTGTCCTCTCAGGGTCTGGTCACCCCCGAAACAGACTGTCCGGCATCTTGTAATTTCTCAATTCCTGCAATAGTTATTTACTAATGTCTGTCAATAATTGTATGATCTAAAATCTAAAGTCATTTATTTGGATTAATTCAGCATCTAGAAGGTTATTAACAAATTATTAACTGTGATATTTTCTATAGAGCAAACAGGGCTTTATAGACAATGTCAGAGTTCATTTAAGAAGTTATAAACTGAAGTTGTGTAAAGCATGTGCAAATATAAAACAATGCTTAAAGTTGTGTTATTGACAGGGAAACACAAAGTCCAGTAGAGTTTAAACTGATGAAAACAGACGCAGTCTTACCTGTGTTTCTCTGAGAGACTCATCTGAGAGAGAGAGTCCTTTCCTCTTTCCTCTGACATACTGCAGCTAAACTGACACTGAAAACTGATCAGCACTGGTTTCTGAAAACACTCAATCCTTCAGCATCACCTGGAAATGACACCATTTTACACAGATGAAGAACATCTTATTTAAGACAATAATGAAGAATGCTGAGTTATCATCAACAACAGCAACAGCAAAAACTATCTATAAAATAAAGTGAGTTACAGACAAATATACTGCCATGTAAAATAACCAAATGGTCTTAATCATTTCTGATTGTTTAGTGAGTTTAACTGACTCTAAATATTAAAGGGGTGATGAACTGAGAAATCAAAATTTCCTTGAGCTTTTGACATATAAGAGATCATCATACTATAATAATATCCTGTAAGTTTCAGAACTGAAAACTACCTTGTTAGTCCAATAAAAGCTTTTATAGACATCAGGCTCAGCAAACGACTCATTTTTCAAAGTGGGGATCTATGACGTCAAAGAGGATAAAACCCCGCCTCCACAAAAGAAGATCAACGCCTACTTCAACACGGCCTGTTTAGCCCCGCCCACCGATTCGCCCAAACATGCTGAATAACATAGGACGACATGATAATTGCTAAACCGGATCGAGCTACTTACAAGCAATAAACATGCTGTTTACTAAATATTGTGCAGCGCCTGTTTGTGGAATAAGACAGTCTGCATAAGCTTCCTTCGGATTCCAGCATGGTTAAACTTTATTAAATCAGTCAATCACAATTTCCCGACACGGATCTGCCAGCAACATGTAAGTAACCATGTGTATTCTAATGTCTGATCTGTGATCAGTGATTTCTGTGTAATTATTCAAGTTCAGATATTTCTCTTAAAATCGTTCAATACTGTTTATGCATCAGTGACTAGGGTTGGGCGATGTCCCCTAAATTGGCAGTTGACGATGTTTACAGTAAAACATCGCAATGGACGATGATATCGTCGTGGGGGGGGTTATACTATATGCTTGTCCGTGTTGCACTCGGAGCGCGGAGCACAGCATCCTGTCAGTACAATTCAGGTCTCTTTCGCGACTTATCGCGCTTTTAATATTTCTTTTCAATAAAGCACATCCTGCTCTTTTCTTTCTCATTCATTCATGTTTTATTATTAATAACTTTAAACAGAATCGTCAACTGAAATCTGCGCAGATTATCAACAATACGACACATTTATAGGACATAAAGGGTCTCTGCGGCAAAAGTGAAAGTACCAGCGGCCAGCGGGTGAAATGTTTCGAAATGTCTCTTTGCACAGCAAAGCACCCGTTTCAATAAAAGGATATATTCAAGTTTATATAGCCTACTTTTACATTTTCGCTGCTGTTCTAAAATGATTTTCGCCATCACCTTAAACAAGCAGCGGCTGCTTGAATCCCAGTGCAGGAGCTGTTAGGTTACCACAGAAACGTAAGCGGTTAGTTGATTGCTGTGGTGACTCGTGACCAAGGGTGCAGGGATTTGTATTATTTTAAAGTACCCCCGGACGCCGCCATTGGCTAACGGAACCCCACCTGCAGTTAGCATCCCATTGACTCCCATTCATTTTGGCGTCACTTTGACAGCGAATAACTTCACATCTGAGGCGTTTAAAGACTCCATTTGTCCATTATTTATTTCTAAAGAAACACGACAATGTATAAAATGCTCCATTACCTTGTATCTTACGTTATGGCCCTGTAGAAGCAGTTTTTGTAAAAGTAGGCTAACGATTGCGTCACAGCCACGCGACTCTCTGTCGCACAGTAGAGAATTACCGTATGGACAGGAGGAGAAGCTCGCGGGCAATCGGGGGGACGTCGAGGCAAAATGACAAAGTAATTAATCAGAACACCTACAAAAAGTTTCTCCTGCTCCAAGATCATGGACAGCTCCTACTCACACTCTCCGTCTCTGCGAGTTTCGGAAGGTAATGATTCAGATTGATCTTGGCACAGCTACTAGAAGACAGACGGTTTGCTCACGTCACATCTACGTCGTCGAGCTCAGTTTGAGTCTGCGCAGTACGCTGGACCCCCAGGAAGTAAGATTTTCTAATTGGCTTCACTTTGTCTCCGTTGAATCCAATGGGGTCGCTGTGTCCATTTCTTTTACTGTCTATGCTCGTGACACTCACGAACAGCACTGAACACGCACGTCTTAATTTTTTTATCGTTCGTTGGTAAAGGGTGAGAGACCTTGCGAGCCACATGATTTTTGCCTAAGAGCCAGGTTCCCAACCACTGGTGTACACACGAACACGAACTGTAGTGAGACTGGGCTGGTCTCACAGGTTGGGGGCGTGGCATCACGATGGTGGCTCACCACCCTATCAGTGACTAAACGATCAACTTCACATAATTTCTCGTAGTATTATGAAAATAATCTTTTTTAAACTGTTATTAAATTATATACAGAAAGCGATCAAAGAACAATCCCTTTCCAATCGCCCAAGCTGTCAATCAAACAGTACAGCGCGAGCCGCGAGAGCTTATCTGGACACTTACCAAACTCTAGTCGTGATGAAATAATGACACTGTTACACTACACAACGAAGCTCTTACTGTGTATTCACATCGTGTTTGCATTGTGATTTGGTGTAAGCATTTGTGAGAGTGCAAAAATTGCGTTGCAATGATCAGATCTTTATTCACGCGATCAACAGACTGTCATCTGCTCAGTCAGTGCTCATCATGCTGCAACCTTTCATGTGATGGAATAGATTTAAATATAATGCTTTAAACGATACTTTTCACGATTTGTTAATCTCGATAGCTGCAATAGTAAAAACGTAGCCTAGTAAAAGTTTTCGAGAGAGTGCATGTAATACTAGCTATTTCATATGCAAGCATGTCAGCCAATCACAGCAGTCTCACAGCAGACACCCCCCTTAAAACAGAGCGTTCAAATCTGAGGCTGAAATCAGGCTTGGAAAAATGGCATTTATTTATAAATTATGACAATTTTTGATGTAAAAATCATACTAACATTATAAGGGCACCCCAGGCAACATTATAAAATAATAAAACAATCCAGTTCATGACCCCTTTAAAGGAACACGCCGACTTTTTGGGACTTTAGCTTATTCACCGTATCCCCCAGAGTTAGATAAGTCCATACATACCATTTTCATCTCCGTGCGTGCTGTAACTCTGTCTGACGCACTCACCGCTAGCCTAGCTTAGCACAAAGACTGGAGGTAAATGGCTCCAGCTAGCATACTGCCTAGAGCCCTGCACGGGGCAAAACATCCAGCCCTAACCGAGACCTGGCCCGTGGTGTTCAAGCCCTAATCTAGACCCAGCCCGAAAACGTCTGCAATTTTTCAGCCCCAACCCGAGCCGAGACCAACATCAATATCACTTTAAGCTCTCTCTGACGCGCGCTGTCTCTGCTAGACGCACACACATACACATGCTACAAGGTAAAATTTTATTATAGGCCTCAAACATAACTACCACGACCGACAATCATGCCCACAAATATTAATACAGACTGTCCATTACAGAGAAGCATAAGCATGCAGTAGAGAATATTAGCCAAATGTGATCCAGCAGTAAATAAAGATTTATGGCCTACCTTTTGTTGATGCCAAGTAACTTTACTGAAGAACAACGTTTCAAAGAACTCTTCGCCAACTGGCTAACGTTAAATAAAAATAAAAATATAATAAAGAAAAAAAAAATCTGTTGAACTGAGTATATAGGCTCATTCACTGTTTATTTGCGAGTGTTGTGAAGAAAAAGAATCGCATCCACTGTTGAAGGCTTCAGGCTCGGTAATCAAATCAAAACTCTTTCAAAATGCAGCTTTTCCTGAAGTATTGGGAACGTTTAGTAATTCCCCACACCCCAACTTCTCCCTGATGCTCTGCATGGTCAGCTGTCACCTAATGCATTGCACACGCGTCGCGTTACTTGCATGATCGCAAAAAAAAAATTGACCGACTGCTCCCAATAAGTGACAAAATATCGACAACATTTTCCTATTGACATGTTGTGATTTGTATAGTCACAGTGTGTACAAATAACATGGTCACATATTCTCAGAAGGCGAAGCACTGCTACTCTGGCGGAGTGATGTGCTCGCAGCGCCTGAGAAGCCCTGTGGTGAGGAGCAGAGAGTTCCTCAGAGTTGGAGTAAATCCCTCCGCAGAAGTAGCAGTGCTTCGTCTTCTGAGAATATAGTTCCCAGTATGTATACAGTTAGAAGATGGCTGTGTCTCGTGTGACCTTGTTATTCGTACACGCTGACTATACACATCACAACATGTAAATAGGAAAATGTTGGCGTTATTTTGTTACTTATTGGGAGCAGTATGCTAGCTGGAGCCGTTTACCTCCAGTATTTGTGCTAAGCTAGGCTAGCGGTGAGTGCGTCAGACAGAGTTACAGCACGCACGGAGATGAGAAAGGTATGTATGGACTTATCTAACTCTGGGGGATACGGTGAATAAGCTAAAGTCCCAAAAAGTCGGCGTGTTCCTTTAATTCATTGGGGAAAAGCAATTGTGTTTAAAACTTTGAGTGGGAAAACTGAAGCTGATTTGTAATATTCTCTATTACAGTTTTATATCATTTTACAATCATATTTACCCAATCTTTATTAATTGTTGAATCGCTTGTCATTTAATACTTCAAGTTCACAATTATGAATTATTTCATTACTTTCAAATGATCCTAAAATAACTGATTGAGTAAAAGTAACCTGAATTATAATAGACATACTGTATAACTACTAATCATAATTGCTATATGAACCGAAATATTCAGTTTAATAACAGCAGATTGTTGTTCATTGACGTTAGTCTTCATCTGTCTGTCTACTGTAAATGTCTGCTTCAAAAATACTTTCGATTTCACATCACAAAAACAACAGCCTAAAACTGAAGAGGAAACGGGAGAAAACTTTGAAAAACATGTTTGTTTTCAATAACCCTTTCTCACTAAAACTTTTTGTGTTTTAACTTCAAAAGATTGTAATTTCTGTTCGGAGTAGCAGAAGAAAAGCCTCCTGTAACTTAACATTTAAATCACGCTTAATATACAATATGAAGTTCCTAATAATTACAAATGACTTTAATGGAGAATGTATTAAACTTACTTGCAGTCTTGTCCACTAAGAAGAGAGTTTATCAGTATTTTAAACTCAGTAACGCTTGTTGTCAGTCCGCGCGCGTCGTTCTCAGAATCTCTTGCTGGTCTCGATGGATTGTGGATTAAACACAGAAATGGCCGCGAGTGTTATTAGATTTGGAGGCATTGTGCTAAACTGACATCTGTAGAAATGTTTTCTGGATCATAGATCAGATCAAAACCAGTGAGCAACAGGTTTGGGTATCAGGGGTCTCATGTATAAAACTGTGCGGGTCCTTACTAAAAGTGTACGTGCGCCAGAAAAACAAAAATGGCGCATGCCAAAAAATATTATACTTACAAATAATAAGCCAGAACCTGCGCAAGATTCCTTTTATAAATCCCAGTCAGCGGAAAATTGCGCCACATGCGTCTCCACCCCGAAATAAACATGGAGCTTACAATGGCTAGTGTGATATTATATTTGAAATTAGTGAAATTATAGCTGTATTATCTTTCTGTTTATGTATAATTTTCTAAAAGCGACCAAAACGACATTTAACTCCAGAAGCTCACCATCGTTTCGCCAAACTGCTCCGTCTCTAAAATGTGGGTCACAATTTGCGTGCAGGTGCGCAAATTTTCCCGTCAAGTTTGTTTTTATAAATCACATCAAATGCGTCGGAAGTGTCGTCCGCCTCTCTCAGGGCCTGTTCTGTGCGACGCAACGGTGATAAACGAGGCCCAGATGCTGTTACTTTCGTTTTCCTCTTCTTCGTGTGTTTTACAGGAGGGTTTGGAACAGCTGAACAGTTGCACACCGACACCTACTACACTGGAGCGGGATATTATACCACATATATCTCTAAATCCTGTTTAAAACCTCTTAAATAGACATTTCAACAGTGCATCTGTTATATTCCCTGTTTCTGGACTATTATCTAAGATGCTGGATATTGTAAATGACTCACATCCTGAGGTTTGTGTTATACATTCAGTCCTTTTGTTTTGTATTAGGACACAAATGATTCATGATACAAAAATAGAGCTGGATATGGCCAAAAATATCATTATAATTTGTTTGTTCACAATTAAACTCTAATTTAGGGCCCAACATTATATATATTTTTTTTCCTAAAGTGTGTTTTTTATTATATTTTTCTGGATTCTATGTTTTATGATTTAATGCAAATGTATCATCAAATATGGTGTCTTTTGAAATGAATTCAAACTTTCTTTTTATTTTCTTTTTCTTTTTCTTTTTTCTTTTTTTCTTTTTTTTATTTTTATTTTTTTAAATTTTTAAATTTATTAGAATATGCAAGATGTACATAAGTTGGGATCACAAACAGGGAAAACAAATAAACAGAGATAGAGAAAAAAAAAAATATATATATATATATATATATATATATATATATATATATATATATATATATATATATATATATATATATATGCAAATAAACATACATACATAAACATGTATAAGTCAATATATGAAAACAAATAACAGATATAAATAAAACAAATATAAAGAAATCAATCAGTGGTAAGGAGTGACTACTAAAAATACTATAACATCTACTACTACAACTACTACTTCAACAACCACTACAACTACTACAAACTTTCTTTTAAGATGTAATCAGTTTCAGTGTGTGTTTGACAGTAGTTTTTCTCAGGTGAAACGGGGTGACTCTGACTCTGAAGAGCAGCTCTGGAGATAAAGATCATGTTGTCCTCATACAGTGAGACTGTGTGTGTGTGTGTGTGTGTGTGTGTTTACTTATGTCCCTTTTGGGTACATTCACAAGGATACACACCAGTAAACTGAGGACCACTTCAAAAATTGAGGACATTTTATATGTCTTCATTTGTTTGACTATATAATGGCATTCAGCATGCTCTAAAATGGTGGCCAGGCTTAAAATCTCACTTGTCCCAAAAAATCACTTTTAAGTGATTTGTGTACCTGAAGTGTGTATGCCCCCCACCAACTAAAGTGTGTATAACACAGCGCCCTCTAGGAGTACTGCACTTCCGGAAAAGATACACACTTTGGGGATTCTGACCAATCAGAGCGCAGTAAGCTACTACGAGAGCGGGACTTGATGAACTGACAAATCAGATGCCAACACGTCATCAACAAACATGGCAGAGGCAAAAACAATAATGATTAAATGAATTAATTAACAGATAATCCCCATGAATTATAGATAAATTCCCAATAATTAGTATTTCAATAAAAATAGACTAATTTGCCCTGAGCAGGAGCTCTCCCGATTTATATGAGCATGTTTTTAAACTTTAATCCAGTTTTGCCCTCGCATCAGTCTGCTCTGTGTGTGTGTAGTATATAGTGCCGCGCACATATACTGATGTTAAATAGTACCCGCTTAGAGGCGGAGTGATATGGTTATGAGTCCTGTTGTTGTTGTAGCCTGTTGCCTGTTGCTGGAGCTGCCGCTATTAAAAGAGCAAACAACTTACCCTGTGTCATCCTTCCATTCACCATGATGCACGTTATAATATGGTAGCAAACAGAAACTACTACATGGTGTCAGAAGCTGGTTCAGTTTGCCGTTGTTTTTTTTTTTGCCGAAGTTAGGTACGGACTTTTGCTAACAGCTAAGCTAGCGTGAGCGAGCAGGCAGCTACGCTCGGGAGCGGAAAAGAGATGGAGCAGTTCAAACTACTGTCCCCGCTGGTGCTAACAGGCAATATATGCGAAAACTGGAGAAGATGGGAACAACGCTTTCAAATGTACATGACTGCAAGTGGTGCTGAAGGAAAGGAAGCTAAAGAACAGGTAGCCATCTTATCGCATGCACTCGGAGAAGACGCTCTCGAAGTATACAACACATCTGACGTTGTACAAGCGGATGAAGCAGAGCTAACAGTGGATGATATTTTATATGCATTCAAAACATATTGCCAGCCAAAGAAAAACACGGTGTTTGAAAGACATCAGTTTTGGGCTCATCCCATGGCAGAGTCAGTCACCATTGAGAAATATGTGACTGAGTTGAGACAGAAAAGCAAGCACTGTGAATTTGGTGCATCAGAAAAAGACATGGTCAGAGACAAGATTGTGTTCAGTTTGAATGATCCACGGCTCAAAGAAAGGCTGTTAAGAGAGTCAGATCTTAGTTAGATCTAGAGAGAGCGATTGACATCTGCAGAGCAGCGGAGACGGCCAAAGTGCAAATACAAGCAATGAATAAGACAACACAAGAAAGAGTGATACATGCAGTGAACAAGACCAAAGGCAAAGACTACCAACATTGGAAACAAGGAAGAAAACTACAAGTCCAGAGTGACAGCAAGAAAATAAAGGATCAAGTGTGCAGGAAATGTGGAAAGACACATCAACCAAGGCTTTGCCCAGCATTTGGAATCTCGTGCCGAAAGTGTGGTAAGCTCAATCACTACGCAAAGATGTGTGAGTCTACAAAAGCAACACATAAGATGAAAATGCATGATTTGAGCCCAGAAATAGACACACTTTTCATTGGGACAGTGAACTTTGACCACATAAGCACTAAAAGAGACAATTCCTGGTATGCAGACATAAATGCTGGAGACATATCTGTTAAGTTTAAGTTAGACACAGGGGCAGAAACAAATGTACTACCGCAGGCTGTGTACAAAACATTAGAGAACAGAAGAAAAGCCAGGCGTGAAAAACAAATAAACTTGCAACTGAAACCGACAAAGACTGTGTTGGTGGCGTACGTACAGCTGAAACCAGAAGGGACAATCTCACTGGAGTGCTCCACTGCCCAAACCAAATCCAAACTGCATGTTCTACGTGTCGAACCACTCAGACACAGCTATCCTAGTCAAGGATGCATGTGAAGCATTAGGTCTGATAAAAAGGATGGACATTGACACGCTCGCAGTCAAGTTCCCAACTACAAAAGAGGAGCTGCTTAAGCAACATGCAAGTGTCTTTGAAGGACTTGGTGAGTTCTCAGGTGAACATCACATCCACATTGACCCTACAGTCACTCCTGTCATACATGGCTGCAGGAAAGTACCACTGGCAGTTCTAGATAGACTGAGAGACACACTTGATAACCTGTTAAAATCAGATGTTATTGAACAAGTAACTGAGCCGACAACATGGGTCAATAGCCTTGTAGTCACTGAAAAGAAAGACAAGAAGAAGCTGAGGGTTTGCCTAGACCCTACAGACTATTTTGAGACAGCATTACTCAGTTCCCACAGCAGATGAGGTGTTGTGCAAACTTGCTGGTAAGAAAATCTTCACAGTGCTGGATGAGAAGGACGGCTAATGGCAAATAAAGCTGGACAAGGAGTCGTCGCTACTGTGCACTTTCAATACGCCATGGGGGCGCTATAGGTTTAAGCTCCTACCATTTGGGATCAAGTCGGCGAGTGAAGTTTTTCAGCAGCGCAACTTTGAAACATTTGGGGACATCACAGGTGTTCACATAATTGCTGATGACATGATTATCGCTGCATCCACAAAAAAGGAAATACTGCAAAAAGTGATGACTAGAGCAAAGGAGGCTAACGTCAAATTCAACAAAGAGAAGATCCAATACAAGGTGAACAGTGTCAAATACATGGGTCATGTTGTGACCTTTGAGGGCGTTAAAGTGGACAATGCAAAAGTTGAGGCAATAGTTGACATGCCTTCACCCACAGACAGACCTGCACTGCAAAGCATGCTTGGGATGATCAAGTATCTCTCACAGTACATACCTGGAGAAGCAACAGCCACAGCGCCATTGAGACAACTGCTGAGAAAGGACAGTGTATGGCAATGGCAACACGAACATGAGGAAGCTGTAAAGAACCTAAAGAATGCGCTCATAACAGCACCCGTTCTCAAATTCTTTGACCCAAAGAAAGCTGTTGTGATACAAGCAGATGCATCCAAGGACAGTTTAGGCGCATGTCTAAGCAAGATGGACATCCTATCGCCTATGCATCCAGAGCTCTAACAGACACAGAAAAAAACTATGCACAGATAGAGAAGGAGCTTCTGGCTATCGTGTTTTCAGTCAAGCGCTTTCATCAGTACGCCTATGGAGTCAAGGTTAATGTGCAGACGGATCACAAACCTTTGGAAACAATCTTGAGAAAGCCACTGGGAACAGCTCCGTCCAGACCACAGCGGATGCTACTTCAGCTGCAGCGCTACGACCTGAATGTAATCTACACGCCAGGTAAAGAGTTACTGATCGCAGACACACTCTCGCGAGCAACTACACAAGAGCAACAGAGACAGTAGGCTTGTTTGAGATGCGCCTTGCCTCGCCTGAAATGTAGTCGAGAGTAGGCGCTGCAGTGAGAGGAGGAGTGAAAAAAGTGCAGGCAAGCCGGACAGTTCTCTCTTCTCATAGTGGATCTGACACCTGCGAGATCAAAGATGGATATCGCGGGATTGACGCTCGTGCACAATGTTGCTAATAAACTGGATGTAATTCAAGTTCTGTTGCTTTTATATGAAAATAAATAAATTGAACAAGACACCCAAAGTACTTGTTATTTAATTCCATTCCAAATACATTTATCAATCATTTTTTCTTTAATTCAGACATAGGCCTATGTGTTTTTATTCATTTTATTTTATTTATAAAAATTAAATTGCATAACCCAAAGAGATTGCACTGTCAGATAGTTTGGGAATATTGACACATAACATATACACATAAAACATGATATCAGAGTTTTAAAATCAAACATTTTAAAAGAGATCAATACATCACGGTTGTTTAAACCAATGAGCATTAAGCTGTGTCGTTTTCAAGTCGTTTCCCATCATGCTTTTGATCAGCGCAGTCGGTGGAGAGCAACTGCGCTCGACTGCAGAATCCGACATGTGCGACTTGCGATCGCGAGAGTTTTTTGACATACGTCAGCATGACATCAGAGCAAGGCGGACCGCACTCGGACACATTTCTAACCGGCATGCATCTCGCGCTGATCACCGGTGATCAGTTCTGCGCAGATTTTGCTCATCTCAAACAAGCCTAATGTTATTAAGGACACCTAATACTACAAAAAACAGCTGCAAAACCTTTTGTTAGAATTTTTTTAGGGTTTGGTGTTTTTTTTCCATATATGCAGCCGCCTATAGTGTGACATTTTTGACGAAAAAGTATGCTCTTGAGCCAACAGAGGCCCTGAGCCCAGAGACTCTGGCACAATTAAAGTCTGAGACACAAAAGGACATCATATTGCAAACATTGCTAAACATTCACAGGCATGGCTGGCCACAGCACAGGAAACAAGTTGACAAAAAGGTGATACAGTACTGGCCTATTAGGCACACAGTGTCGATAAGAGATGGAATAATGTTTGCAGGTGGCAGAATTATTCTACCGAGCAAAATGAGGTCAGACATGTTACTGAGGCTGAATGTGGCACACCAAGGTATGCAGCGCACCAAAGCTCTGGCAGGAGTACACTGGTATTGGCCATGTATGACAAGAGACATAGAAAAAAAATGGTTGAGTCATGTCCAACTTGCCAGCAGTTCCAACCTCGCCACCAGAGGGAGCCGATGATCTCTCATGAAACCCCAGAGCTTCCTTGGCTGAAAGTAGGAGCTGACATATTTGAAATCAGTGGTCAGTCATTTTTTATGGTTGTGGATTATTTCTCCAAATACCCGGAAGTACTAAACATCAGAGACAAGACGGCACACACAGTCATTAACAAGATGAAGTCGGTATTTGCCAGAGTGGGAATACCTAAAGAGATTGTGTGCGACCATGTGCCTTTTGCAAGCCAAGAAATGAGAAAGTTTGCCACAGCACGGGGAATTAAGCTCACTCATTCCAGCCTTGGCTATGCGCAGTCAAATGGCCTGGCCGAGAGAACTGTGAAGACTGTTAAATACCTGTTAAAGAAGGCCAAACAAACCAACACTGACCCGTTTCTGGCACTTCTAACTCTGAGGAACACACCTATCACAGGAATGGACTATTCTCCAGCACAACTGCTTATGGGCAGGGTCCTGAGAAGCACTTTACCCAGCTCAAGCACAGTGCTGCAACCTGCAGTGCCAACTAATGCACATTCTACTCTTCAGGACCTCCAGCGAATACAGCGCACTCGTTACAACAGAGGCACTAAGAAACTTCCTGCGCTGCCGCCTGGTGGGACTGTTCACATGTAAACTGACCGAGGATGGCGTCCTTCTGTTGTCACGGCGACACGTGCTGAACCACGGTCCTAGTACAGACGGTCCCTGTACCAGCAGTACAGACGCAACAGGAGACACCTAAGGAAGACACCAAGCAAGATTCAGGTGTATACTGAACCGGACAGTCTTGAGGATGAGCAAGACAGCACCCCGGACGCTCCTGCTGACGCTCCTACTGGTGCTGATGAGACTGCATGTGTGGAGCCTTCCTCTTCTCCACAGATGGGTCAAACCAGAAGCGGCCGAGTCATTAGGCCACCAGTGAGATTCAAAGACTATGTGTTAAGCCAGTAAGTGTATACAATATTTGACTAATGTTGTGTTTATAAAAAAAAAAAAAAAAAAAAGGAAATGGTAGATATGCAATGGTATGTTCAGCTTAAATTTAAGGTATCCCTGATTGATACACATTGAAATATTATTTCAGTTTAGCTACATTTTACATCTTCTCTGCTAAAGATAAACTTTTGTTTTATTATAAAAAAGGAGGATGTAGTATAGAGTGCCGCGCACATATACTGATGTTAAATAGAGGCGGAGGGATATGGTTATGAGTCCTGTTGTTGTTGTAGCCTGTTGCCGGAGGCCTATAGCAAACAGAAACTACTACAGTGTGTGTGTGAAGATCGCGCTGCTGCCCCGCCCCCGCATCACCGAGACTATACAGCACGTACAGTAACTTACATAGGAGTTTATTAACCATATAGGAACGAGTTTGAAGCGGGGAAGGGACAGACACATTACGTCATGTGAATTTAAAAAGTAAATATATCCTGCCAAAAGCGGAGGGACAACTGTTTAAATCTGTCAATATGGGTGTGATGATTTATTCATCTGAGTCTGTACAATAAAAATACACAAGCCACAAAAATATTTGAAAACATGCAAAAATCGATTGCTTTTATGAGTGATTTTATTTGTTTTAAGTGTTTTCTCCTACTTTGCACTCTGCCTTTCCCTCTCATATTACAACGCATTCTCATCCTAGGGCGTCATATACTGAAGCTTTTGACATTTCGTCAACATCCGACGCACATGGCACCCTTTAGCGTCAATATGAGACGCACATTATGGGTAGGTTTAGGTCTGGGGTAGGGTTAGGGTTAGACCGCTAGGAGGCGCCTTCTGGCCCATATTTATCTGCGTCTCATATTGACGATATTAAAGGGTGCCATGTGCGTCGGATGTAAGCGTCAGTATATGATGCCTTTCCCTGAGCGGCCGCCGTATGAAGGTATTTTTGGTGCAAAACTACTGAACACATGTGAGAGTGGAATTTGTAGCTGTAGAGCATACCCACACATGTGTATCAATAAAGTCACACACAAGTCACAGAGAATTTTTTTTTAGGAGTTGTAAACTTGTAGATTTTTTTTCCTCTCCTACAAACACAACACAACAGTTACACCTTCACACATTCTTCACTGCAGGTGCACAAATCCTATTCTACGAATCACACATGAAGAAACTCATACGCTCACATTTTTTGTACAGTTGCTGCAGTGAATATGGTGCAAAACGCATTCACACACCCGTATCAAAAATGTGAAGTCACGGACAAATTTTGCACACCCGCAAATTAATATGTGAATCCATACAATGAGAGTTGCACACTTGTAGAACATCTGGTCACAAATGCATTACTTTTCTTGGATAGTTTTCTAACATAATCGCAAGTCCAATTACTACAACTGCTTGAATCTGCTGCTACGAGTCTCAAACGCAGATTTTTCGCCTTCAAATGACAAGTTCCGCGCGCTCTCACTTTTGCACCATATACTCCGTGAAATGTGGAGCAAAAGTGATTTGTGCATCTGTGAGGCAGCGGCAGGCCCTGTTCAGAGAGCAGAGAATTTCGGCCAATCAGAAGAGCTCGTTTGAGCCGTCGGCGCGCGACCGAGAAAG
Organism: Rutilus rutilus; assembly: GCF_951802725.1. Taxonomy (NCBI): domain Eukaryota; kingdom Metazoa; phylum Chordata; class Actinopteri; order Cypriniformes; family Leuciscidae; genus Rutilus; species Rutilus rutilus. Next base: position 43,821,071 of record NC_140214.1, on the reverse strand, counting down.
CGGAAAAAAACCGTCACCATCTTCCCGCGCTGGCGATGTGAAGGACCAATAAAGGTATGCTTTTTTCTTATCTTCCCCCTGCAATCATTCACCGTTATACATTTGTTTAAGTAGTTTTAATATGTGCGCTGGTCGTCTAAGTTGGTAATCATTGTTTCTTAGTTGGGTTAGCCTTTATTGTTTCACGAAATGTAAGTTACACTAACGCTAATGCTAGCCTATCTGTACTGTTAAGTTTGCTATTCAATCGTCTCATAATTAAAGATACTCTCATATTAAACGATGTATTCCTTATATTCTCTTCTGCTTTACCTTCTAGAAAAATGACAGAACAGGGTGGGTCTTCGCAGGTCAGTATCATATCACATCAAATGTGTACAGTGTTTTTCTTTCTTTTGGTTTGGTTTGTTTTTGGTGGATGATAACATGTAACGTTATAGGAATACCATAGTAAAGTAAAGGTATTTTATTTGCCCAGTAGGCATAATTAGAAGCTGCAGTGTTAACAGAGCAGGTTAATTAACATTCTATAAAGCCAATGCGATTTAAAGCATGTTTTAAATCCAAAATTACTGCAAATTGGTGTGTTCCATGAAATATAAAATCACTATTTACATAGTTTAATAATAGTTAGTTCACTCCCATGTGCCCTGCAGTGTCCCAAATCAGCTGACCTGCAACAGATGCTTAACCACTTAGAAACAGGCGCTTCCTGCTTCCTTACTTTGTTATTTGATCTTATAGACTCTTGACAATTAAAATGATGTTGGTTTAGGCATCAGAGACAAATCTGTATCTGTCTATATAGTCAAGACTAATATTTACATGATTCCATTTTCCAAGTACGTCTAATTAAATGTAACCCAGACTTCTCTCTAAATGAACAGAAGACAAACATTGAGTCAGCAGTCCGTGTGCTTCTAAACTGCATACAAAGTGAAAGGGAAAGACCTCCGTCACATCAAAACACCACTGCTCAGCCTACTGCTACTGTTCCTACCAGCAGCAGACCTGTAAGACCAGCCACAGTGCGGCATGAGATGCAAAGGTAAGTGATTGTTAGCAAAACTAAATTTAGTTTTTGGCAAAAATAACCACAATTATTGTGGTCAAAAAGAAGATCACTCTTACTTAACACAACTTAGGAAACATTCCAGTAATCACTCAGCCCTGTTGTAAAATAAGAATAGAATGTGTGCTGTCCTGAATTATCTTTATTTATTTATAACCGGAGGTCCCCTGACAGCATCTTTGAGGTTCATTTAGACCATGAACCCATTCATGAGGTTCATGAAACGAAATACTTGGGCATAATTTTGGATAAACACCTGAAGTTTCAAAGTCAAGTAAACCATGTTTGTAGGAAAGTCAAATTAAATCTGAACTGTTTTCGTTTTATTAGAGGAGAGTTGTCACATCATGCTGCTTTATTGTTTATGCATGCATTGGTTTTTTCACATTTGTCATACTGTGTTACAGTATGGTCACAAACATCAGTGTCCACTCTGAAACCAGTTACTTCTCTATATAAACAGGCAATTAAGATATTTGACAAGAAACCAATGAGATGGCATCATTGTGATATCATACAAAAGCACAAGTTTTTTACTTTTGAAAATTTTGTTAATTTTAGTATTTTGAAATTGACTTTTAAATGTTTGAACAACTGTGTGTCACCACTGTTCTCTGGCCTCATGCAGAGGCGTCAGGGCTCTCTTAGACCTTCCACCAGAGCCTCAGTTAGTGGGGATTGTGTGCTCCCAAAGTTTAAAAAATCTTTTGGACAGTCTAGCTTCTCCTTCAGAGGGGCTACACTGTGGAACTCTCTCCCCATTGGATTTAAACTGCAGAACAATATTAAAATCTTTACCAGAGAGCTCAAACAGTGGCTTAAATCGGGCCAAAGTTGTTCCCATGTATAAAATGTGTCTTGTTTTGTTTAACAATGTGTTTTTATCTGTTGTAAAAGCCCCTATGGACAGGTGTTGAAAATTAGCACATGTGCTATAACACTTTAAACAATGCATCTGGTTCGTCCAATGCTATTGCTATGTCCATATTAAATAAATAAAATTAAAAAATAAATAAATAAAAAACTATGGAGCTGTTGAAATCTTGAATCTGATTGGTTGATGAATATTCTAGGTGTGCAATTATTTTTAGGGAAATGCTCAGCTAAAGTAGTTCCAGTCCAGTCAGGTCTTGACCGAATTACAGTTCCATATCACTTGATTTCAATTATTTCAAAGTTCAAACAGACTTAAACAACAACAAAAAAACAAAAGAGAACTGTGTAAGAACTAAACTGAGTGCTTAACTAATTGAGCTTGAACAGTTAAATACACATACCTATGAGTCAAAGTTACATGTATTTTCAAGTAAAATGAGTAATTTATGTCTTAAGTTAACATGAACAATTAAGAAAGCAATGGAGGCTTGGGATGAGATGCATAAGAAATGAGTCTTACACACAAGAGCATTTTAAGGACAAAAACCTGACAAATGTCTTGAAATACAATATCTGAACAATGATTTAAGGTGTGGTAACCGTTGTATAAGTGGAATAATTTACTCCAGTGCAATATTTTGTAATAATCAAAAAATCAGTTACAATGTAACACAATTTTACACAACAACAACTCAACACCGTTTTATATTCATTAAAACATTTTACTTTGATTTTCACTGATTAATAACTATCTATGCCTCCTCCAAGATGTTTCCCATCTTTGTATTCTGGAGGCCAGAAACGAAAAAGAAAGTCAGCGGATACTCCACGTGTATCAGCTATAAGGTTTATGGAACTGCAGTTCTGCCTGCAACCTGAGAACACCGACAAAACCCCAAAGGATGAGGCAGTGCTCTTGCAAGCAGGTCTTGGAAGGAGGACCATAAATATGGCTGAAAATGTGGATCACACAGAGGTTAGCCTTAAAGATAACAAAAAAATCTACTCTGAAGACATAGACATTTTTCAGTTACTGTTTCAAATCATGTGATTTCTGCTGTGGTCGCCATACTGGCAGTCAATTTGTGACATCTGTATACTGTAATGTCTTACAATTGCTTTGATCATGCCACAGAACTGTTTAACTGGTTTACATTTTAAGTGATTTCATTGTCAGTCTGTCTAATCCATACAAGTTGTCATTTATCTTGTCTGATTTATCCCCTGCTCTGTCTGTCACTGCTGTCTTGATTTTGTAGATTGATATCGGCAACAGCTGGACTGTACACCATCTTCCGTACACCAGGAATGACTTAAAGTCTTTCAGTCATTCCTGGTTTATGGAGGTGTATGAAATCAGTCTGATTGTTGCAAATATCACTGTACATAGTAGGGCAGTGACCTGCAGATTGGCGGGTGAACCAAACAACCTTTATTGCAGCTGGTACAGAACAGACAAACTATCAACATCTAACTTTATCTGATAACTGCCATCAGTCATCATTGAACTATTTCACCTCATACAACACACAAAAGCACTGGTCGTAAAGATACCAAATCCTGACTATATGCTATTGATGATATTGATTATATGTTAACTGATGCCACAGTTGTTTCAATTGACTGAAAAGATGGTGGAACTGATATTTTCACAATGACAGCAGTGCAAATTTATTCCAGATAAGCCGAGTGCTGCTGGAAGAATTTCCCAAGATGAGAGATTTGCGTGGTGGTTGGCTGCTTACAAAGGCTTCAGGTGAGGTTTTTTCTCCATTATTACAGAAAACATCCAGACCTGTTTTTTAAGCACAAAATGTTTGTTTGTGTTAAATTTTAATGTATGTCATCTTGAATAATATCATATTCCATCATACAAAGGAAGAAAAGGTCATTTGAATGAGCTACTAAAATTTTTTATGTTTTCAAAGGGGCAGTGGACAAAGAAAAACCACTCCATTGCCCCAGGGCGCTGAAGGGTACACTGCTTAAGTCCTAAAGTCTTCATCAAACAATGGGAAAAATGTAATATACATTGTCCCTCTTCAAGAAAAGATAGATACCACCCCACTCCCATTTGATGCTGCAGAGTTTGAAAGAATGCCAAAAACGCATGCATGACTTGTGGCAAGTTGATTCCTGATAGCCCCTGATACAGTTCCACATCGAGTCCTGTGGAGATAATGTAAGTTGTCTTCTAAATTCTAGTTGTTTTATAAAATAAATATAACACTTCATGTCCTCAGCTATGGTTTGATTGAATCATTGTAGTGTAATTCAGTTTTCAGCTGACAAGTCATTGTTATAAAGAGTTGTTTTTTTGTGTTCTATATTCAAAGAAAGATGAATCTGAAGAGGAAGCAGACCAGACAGTAGACCAGCCAGCAGGACAGGAGTCTGACCTTATTTGTGTGGTAAGCCATCAATGATGTTTCAGGTTAATATTAAAGCTGCAATCCAGAAAAAAATTACACAGACTGATATCACAAACTTAAGTATCTTTTATTCTTCGGTTCATATACCACTGTAGTATTTTCAGTTTCAGGTTTGTTAAATTTATATACCTCTTTATAACCACTTGACCCTTAGGACTCCTGTCCAATTTGTGGAAAGCAGTTTCCTGCAGAGATTGTTGCCTACCATGCAAGTTCATGTGGTGAAAGGTATCGCAAGCATGATGAAAAAAAAAAAAAAAAAAAAACAGTGCCAGTGCTGTTATATCAATCATTTAAATTGATTCACTTAAATTTCCTTCCTGAAAAGGTAAAAAAAGCTTAATTGTAACATCCAGATTTAAACCAACTCATACTGCTCACATTGGCAGACTAATTAAAATAGCCTTATAAGATATAAAATAATTATTTGAATTAGTATGTCTTGCTATTTGTTTAGTATGTTTAATGAAAAGCAAGGAAATCTAGATAAAATTTGTGAATCATGAAAATGTTAAAAAAAAAATAATAATAATTTAATTTTCATATCACCCAGCACATTATTACAAAGAACATTGTAAAGTTACTAAAGTAAGCTTAATCTTTAATTTGGTGTAAAGTCATGCTTACACAATTCTAACTTTCTTTAAAAGTCCTCACTGTAGACTGCACATCATGTAATATTTACTGATTGTAGTTATACATTACTGGGCTTTTAGCAATCATAATGCTTTCAGATGCTTGAGGGGTAGCTGATAGGTTAGCTTCATACAGACTGCAATCAGGTGTGCCACATGCACAATGACATGTTTGCAAATATCTTTTGTGTAATGATCTGAGTGTGAGTGTAAGTGTAAGTGTAATTTTGTTTGTTATAGAGTGTTCATGTGTGTTTATGTTTTAATGTTAAGTTTTGCAGAGATTATTTCCACATCTAATCCCTTCCACCTCACAAGTTTTGGCGCAGAATGAAATGTTTATCATGGCAGGGAGAATGATTGGCCATTCTTTTCTGCATGGTGGACCTCGTCTGACAGGTCTTAGCTCTGCAGTTCTTCATGTGCTGTTAGGTGGAACACCCCAGACAGCCACCATCACACTTGAAGATGTGGCAGATCTAGACATCAAGGAGACCATCAGACTGGTATGTTCCAAGAAGTGCAATGCAATCCATATCTGTACTCCAGTATTTTTAGGTTTCAGAAAAGCAATTAAAAAAAAGTAAAAATATTTACAGATGACTGTACTAAATACCAGATATAATGCTGAAAGTAATGATTAAATTAGAAGTGTTTATGTTAAATATGGTCTGAAAAATGTTCAGAGTGGTTTGCAAATTTGAGTCCGGAAAAGTACGGATTTTTGTATGAATTTGTAGGAACCCTGGACTTGGTTACAACTGCAACAAATTCCAAATGTAAGCACCACATACGGAATCAAACCTAGACCTTTTCATATAAACTAATATTAAACACAACTAGCCAAACATCAGGCATCAGATGATTGATCACTTACTCTGGGACACTGTTAAGTGGGTAAATGTTTTAAAAGGTTCATAATTCGAACACAGTTCACCAGATATGAATGTACCTTAAAATTAAAGCTTGACCAGTCTCTTCTACTAAGAACGTCAAATATGTTGCATTCCATAATATAAGCCAAAACAAAGCTATCATTGTAAAAATAATTTAGACTGCTCTGTATTAAGTGATATATACAATTGATATGTAATTGTGACGGGTCTCATATTGATTTGAAAGCTTTTTGAAGATGAAGCATCCAAGAACCAATGCTGTGGACTCACTGAGGATCAGAGGGCAGCTGTAAATGAGTTGGCACTGGCATTGGATCTCCCTGTATTAACAGAAACCAACAGGACTTGGCTTCTTCACAATCTGCTTCAACATGCGGTAAGTCCAAAGTTCCAGCATTAAAGAATATATGAAGAATTGGGTCATTTGGGTGTGTAAAGTATTTGTCCCATCTAACTGAACATTTTCATATTTCAGACATGCTTTGTTCTTTTTTTGAATGTACATTCCTTACTTTTCCAGACTTAGTGGTAATTGGACTTTTTCTCATAGTTTGAATGCAACTGAAAAGGGCTTAATGGTGTCTCTAACCCTTTACCAGCATCTCCAGTGCAGTAATTTATGAGTAAATTTATGAAACACTCTCTCCAAGCTCCATACTTAAGATAGCAACAACAGACTGTAATTATTTAATCTGTATGTGACAGATTAAATCATTTTAGACAGTGCAGAATACTTTGAAACAAAATAACATAGTTAAGCATAGTAAAAGGGAAAAAAAATTCTTGGCAGGAAAAATACTATTTTATCCTTCTGATATTTTGAGGTTCTTGGACGAAACGCACGCCAGCTGAAGCAGTTCAAGCAGGGATTGAGGGAATCTCGACCTGACACAGTGTCATCGGTTTTTCCACAGCAGTCAATGGCTGAATGCAGTGCTGAGGTATTCCACTTTTTGTCCAACAGTAATTTTAATCGGAAAAAGTGCCATCTGACAATTTTTGTAACTGTGGTATGTATCTTAGTATCAAGGAATATGTTTTGTTGTTATTGGAGCAGTTAGAAATGCAAATAAATGGGACACAACACATACTAAGCCACAAAAGAATGAAACCTGCAAGTGATGATAGAATGTGTATAGTTGTCATAATCATCTTGTGTTCTTAGGTTATTCTAGACCACATCAAATGGCCTGAGGAAGGAGGGTTGGAGGATGATGGAGATGACAGTGGGTACTCAATTGACATAAAATGCAGAATTATGGGGTACTTGCGTCAGTTTATGAAAACAGGTTAATTGCATACTGATATTCTTTTTCCTATGTAATGTCCCTTCTAGTGCTTTCCACTTTTAGTGTTAAACAACTACCCCCACCCACCCCACTCATCCCACACACACACACAATTTCCTTTAATATTAGGATTTTGTAAAGGTACCTTATGGAGAAACTTAAGTTCATTATGTTCATTAAAAAAATTCTCTGCATTTTGATTTTGAATATTTCTTATTGGCGGTGGTTTATAGACACCTATTGAGAAGGTGCATTGCCTGTTTGTGTACAACGCATGAAGAAATAAAATAATTATAAGATCTGCCCCTCTGCCATGCTGAGCACTTGTTTTGTCCTACTTGTGAAGTCACATCAACAAAGTGTATTTACTCAGTTATACAAACATGTCAGACATCATAGGAAAAACATGTACACTATGCCCCCTCTGGCGACAAGCGAAACTACAACACTGCAACTGAACGCGCATGACGTCACGCCCAGTCTCAGATTCCGACCCGAATCCCTCTTATTTATTTTACTGTACAGGATTATAGAGGCAATCGCAGTGATCAGAGAAGGGCTCATCAGCCCATCAGGCAATTGTTTAAGCATGTATGGGTTAGAAAAACGGGTATTTTTAACATGAAATGTTGCGCAATGCACCTTTAACATGCTTGCAAATTAGTCAAATATTTTTTTTACTGCAACATGTAGGGTTAGAGACTAGAGTTTTCTTGTGCTTTGGCTCTTTTTATTTTCAGTGTCCCAAGAGCAGCTGAAACAGCTTGTCAAGTTTTGGGTTGGATGGGAGATGCCCATGGCTAACATGAAAGTGGAGGTGGTTAGAGCGGAATATCCCACTTCATCCACATGCTACCGCATGCTTCGCTTGCCAGGTTACTACAAGAGTTACAGCGAATTTAGTGTTCATTTAGAGAACTGCATTGCCACAAATGACAGTGGGTTTGGATTATTGTAGAGAGTGGATTGTTCTGAATTCACAAGTTACCTCATTTCATTGTTTTCCATTAAATTGTAGCTTTATGATTGAAGAATCTAACCATTGTTAAGCATTGATCAGTTTTTCTATGTTCCAAGGTGTTGAAATGTTGGCTTTTATTGAAATGGTTTAGAGTTGTGTACAGTTGTACAAATGTATTTACAATGAACTTGATAAAAAAAAAAACATGAAGTTGTGTCTATTTGATTTTCATAGGGAATTAAAGTTCATACAGATGACCCTACACATAGCCAATGCTGTGCATATACTCCAGCGCAGCTAAATATTGATCTACTCCCATGCGTGTCGAGGGTCCCATTGGGTCCACAGCAGCACGAAGTCCAGCTAGGTCATCAGGTCTCAAAGGGCAGTCACTCTCAGGGACATGGACACCACAGTTGGGATCACAGGGTATAAGACCACTACTTTCCCAGTCAACCAAAGGGATGTGCAAATCCTGTAACATAAGTTGTCATTACTTCATCTGCCACAAATGCATGCTGTACTGAGTGTAATTAACAAACATGTACCTCATCATTGTACTCTTCAGAGTTGTGCTGTAGACCCATGTGCCACAGTTGATTAGGAGTGTGATTTCTCTCAGTTGAAAGGGGGTGATTGTCCCAGCCATCTCTGAATCCATCAAGCTGGGCTTGCAAGCGGTGAATAAAAACATAATGGCAGCAGAATAGATGAACACTACTGGACAGGTCAAGTAGACCATCCCCTTCCAGCTGGTGCAGCACATTGTAGAAGTGGCATGTGACCGCTGTGAACACATCTCGCCAGAGACGTTCAATTCTGTTAAAAGCACATACATTTATTTCAGCATTTAAAATATTCCTGTCCAGAAACAAGTTATTCCAACTGAATAATAATTGTAGCATGCAAATAAGAAAAGGACTATTACAACAAATCAAAAACTATAGTTAATGCAATATAATAGTCCTTTTTTTTATCAGTAAGGGCAAAGTAAATACTGTACTCATGTTAGGCAATTGAGGTGAAAGAGGATTCTAAACCTAGCCTTGGTTTGGTAATAGCAAGGTTTAACAAAACATAAAAAGTTGTGGATCATCCAGATAACACAGTATTAAAAAATAAAGTGCATGTAAACATTTTACCCATTTATATATACATATAAACATATATTCATGGTTACCTCTGATTATGTACACTTTTCCCTGCAATGAAGCTGTTTCTCCCGGATCCCTGGATGGAGAACATGAGGCGGGCCACATCAACATTTTCTACACCATGGTCACCACGAACCCTTGAGAAGTAAATGTGCCAGAATTTAAGACAGCAACTTTCAGCTAATGTAAGAGGCCATTTAAACGAAGGACAATCAGAGTGGTATAGTTAAGAGTAAAATATATAAATTTAACTACAAGATTGACCTTTGTGGTAAGCCACATCTCTCAACAGCTTCACTGAAGAAGGCAAGGTAGTGGAGGCCTTGTTGCTATTGGCAACACCAAGATACATTATCTACAGGAATAATACAGAACAACTCATCATACACAAAATCAAACCTTTTAATTTTCTAAGTTTGATTAAGTTATATATACTCTTTAACCCATTAAGTGGCACTGCCATTACATATTTAAAACAATATCTTAAAAAACCCTAAAGTTATATATATATATATATATATATATATATATATATATATATATATATAGATATCATTTGAAAGCTTACAATCTCTAGTCTGATTTTCAAAACAAATTACAGAGCAGTAATTTATCAATTTGCAACAAGAATATTTTCATACTCATAGGGCATGTTCAAACCTTTATTTTGAAATCATGAAAGATTGGTGAAAAACTTCAGTTTGTTTTCATGTGAAGAGTTTAAAAGATAACATTTATAAAAATTTTGGAGAAAAACATGTCTGAAAATGTTTTAAATGTAAAGAAAAAAAAAGATATATATTCTCCATTTGTGATGCGGTGAGCTATAACGCACATACGTTATGCGTTTATTAGAGGTTAAGTTCAAATCAAATATTTCCAAACTGCCCATACTACTTATGAATAGGATGTCTACTTCATAAATTGTATGAAAATTATGGAAATATATGGTTCAGATTGCACAACCCATATATGGCAATGGAGGCACCCTTATATGGTCAGTAATGGAGCTTGGATGTCATCTAGTGAAAAAAATTGGTACTGCGCCCAAACAAAATCTCACTGAAAGCTAATTTTTTGAGATATCAACCTCAAATTTGTTCAGATATTTGGCTTTGATTTTCAGTTTTAGAGTCAAACATATTTTGTAAAATATATATTTTATTATAAAAATTATGTTTTTACATTGTATATTTTCTATTTATTTTTCACTTTCATAATTTATTCCACTTCTACAATTATCTGCCAAATATCTTCTTAAAAACAAGACCAACCATATGTCTATATTCCAAAGAATGCTTGAATTTCAACCATTTAAGTTTAGATAGGCTACTTTTCATGTCTATGTGAAAAAGGGGGTGCAAGTTAAGGGGTTAAGTAATTGTTATGCTACTGTTAAGATATACTGCAAAAAAAAAGGCCTGCATCAAATAATTATCAGTACCTTCCTGGAGAAGCCATCAATTCCTCCAAATATCACCATATTGTACCTTAATAGAGAAAGTGAAAAAAGTGTATAAACATCCATAACCTTACTTTTATATAGAACTAGCCCTGCAATAGATTTGTTTGAAAAACACAACCAACCTTATAAGTTTGTGGTTTGTGTCGATATGCATCAGTGATCTGGGGCCTGGGACAGAGTATGTCCTGCGTACCACACAGCGCAACTCTGACATTCTTGATACAATCCCTGCAGTGTCAACTCTGTGCATTGATGCACGGACCCTCCGCCACTGAACTCGATGTCCCCGAGCCTGCAGCAGTCCCAACATCATTCGATACCCGGCGTGTGGGTTGCTGGAGTGAATGTCTGATACCAGAACGTCAAGTTCATCATCAGTTAGGTCACTGTACAGACCCCTCACAGATAATCCCCAATCACTCATACGTCTCTGCAGCGTCCACCTAGAAACCCCTACAAAATTGGCAATGCACTTCACAGATAGGCCCATACTAAGAAGCTCAGCCACATATTCCTCGGATATTATAACTCTGGGGCGGCCACTATTTCCCCTCTCCAGGGAAACTGTTATACATGTTTCCTTGTCATTTTGCTCAGAGACTAGGTGATGTAACTCCGTAAGGGCATCACACACTGCTTGAGGGATCTGAAGTTGGCTTGACACTGCACTGAGTACAACAAGCTCCTGTGAACATACAAACTCCAAATAATCTACATCCAGAGGGGCACGAGCAAGGCAACTTGATAGTCGGATGTAGAGCCTGTCAAGTAAATGACTGAGTAGCATTTCCTAGAGAGAACAAAACTATATTAAAAAAACAATCCTTCTAGCATCTCAACAATGTTGGCTGCCTAAATGATACATTTATGCCAATAAACAATTATTAAAACAAACATGACTGGACTATAATAATTTATAAGTTTTGCATAAATCGAACCTGAAATAAAAGTACTGGAATTATGTTATAGTCATGGCACAGAGAAACAATGATAAATATGACCAAACATTATTGCACTCAGTCTAGCTTAGTTTTGTGAGGAAGTGCCGGTTTCTAAGTGGTTAAGCATCTGTTGCAGGTCAGCTGATTTGGGACACTGCAGGGCACATGGGAGTGAACTAACTATTATTAAACTATGTAAATAGTGATTTTATATTTCATGGAACACACCAATTTGCAGTAATTTTGGATTTAAAACATGCTTTAAATCGCATTGGCTTTATAGAATGTTAATTAACCTGCTCTGTGACTCACTGCAGCTTCTAATTATGCCTACTGGGCAAATAAAATACCTTTACTTTACTATGGTATTCCTATAACGTTACGTGTTATCATCCACCAAAAACAAACCAAACCAAAAGAAAGAAAAACACTGTACACATTTGATGTGATATGATACTGACCTGCGAAGACCCACCCTGTTCTGTCATTTTTCTAGAAGGTAAAGCAGAAGAGAATATAAGGAATACATCGTTTAATATGAGAGTATCTTTAATTATGAGACGATTGAATAGCAAACTTAACAGTACAGATAGGCTAGCATTAGCGTTAGTGTAACTTACATTTCGTGAAACAATAAAGGCTAACCCAACTAAGAAACAATGATTACCAACTTAGACGACCAGCGCACATATTAAAACTACTTAAACAAATGTATAACGGTGAATGATTGCAGGGGGAAGATAAGAAAAAAGCATACCTTTATTGGTCCTTCACATCGCCAGCGCGGGAAGATGGTGACGGTTTTTTTCCGCTTTCTCGGTCGCGCGCCGACGGCTCAAACGAGCTCTTCTGATTGGCCGAAATTCTCTGCTCTCTGAACAGGGCCTGCCGCTGCCTCACAGATGCACAAATCACTTTTGCTCCACATTTCACGGAGTATATGGTGCAAAAGTGAGAGCGCGCGGAACTTGTCATTTGAAGGCGAAAAATCTGCGTTTGAGACTCGTAGCAGCAGATTCAAGCAGTTGTAGTAATTGCGATAGACTTGCGATTATGTTAGAAAACTATCCAAGAAAAGTAATGCATTTGTGACCAGATGTTCTACAAGTGTGCAACTCTCATTGTATGGATTCACATAATTTGCGGGTGTGCAAAATTTGTCCGTGACTTCACATTTTTGATACGGGTGTGTGAATGCGTTTTGCACCATATTCACTGCAGCAACTGTACAAAAAATGTGAGCGTATGAGTTTCTTCATGTGTGATTCGTAGAATAGGATTTGTGCACCTGCAGTGAAGAATGTGTGAAGGTGTAACTGTTGTGTTGTGTTTGTAGGAGAGGAAAAAAAATCTACAAGTTTACAACTCCTAAAAAAAAATTCTGTGACTTGTGTGTGACTTTATTGATACACATGTGTGGGTATGCTCTACAGCTACAAATTCCACTCTCACATGTGTTCAGTAGTTTTGCACCAAAAATATCTTCATAGCCGCCGCCCCTCCCCCACCCACCGAGCGGGAGTCCGTTACCACAGCAACACATTCACTTACAGCAAACAAGCAAACATTCTCTTTATTATATTATATTATATTATATTATATTATATTATATTATATTATATTATATTATATTATATTATATTATATTATATAGAGGAGATCCGTTACAGCAAACTTTCTCTTTATATTATATTATATTATAGAAAAGATCAGTTACAGCAAACATTCTCTTTATATTGTATTATATTATATTATATAATATACGAAGATCAGTTACAGCAAACATTCTCTTTATATTGTATTATATTATATTATATTATATTATATTATGAGCTTAATAAATACCTACCTAAGTAAATGAAGTAATTAACTACTTTTAAAAGCTATAAATGACTTTTAAATAAATAAATAAATACCGGTGTGACAGTCAATTACAGAACAGTTCAATAAATACATAAAAATATATTTTAATAAAATAGTAATTTACTATTGGTAGTGATTTAACATCAGAAAAAGTCATTTGACATCAGAAAAGCTACTGAATGTGTGTGGAGTTTGGAGCTTATTTTGAGTCTCTGCTGTTGAATTTGTCAATCAGCGTCATTTTAACATTGTCCTCGGTTAGGCTGCGTCTGTGCTGTTAGAAGTGTAGAATAGTGGGGGACACGTATCACGCTAAAGCGTGTAATACACACGCTGGTCCACTAGCGGATGCGTGTCAGTGTTACGCTTTGCCTCCTCTAGGCGTGAAAATGACACGCATGATGAAGGTTGAGTACCAGCAGGGGGCGATGATTTCCTCAATGCCAACAACTCCCCACGGACCAAAGAGAGAAGCGATATATTGCATTCTCCAAAATTCCCGCGTCAGGTCGGTCAAAGCCACATATTTTTATTATTCTGTCATTTAAGAAATCCTAACGTTGCTGTAGCCTAACGTTATATTTGTGTGTGTGTGTGTGTGTGTGTGTACTGTGGAGATTTTTAATCTATGGTGCTGTTAACGTTACCGTGGTCAATAACATTAATGGAAATAGATATTAATTGGCTAATTATTAATCACAGAAAGCTGCAGTGACTGCATATTATGTTATATTAACATTATAAAAAGTTGTTATGGTCGATGGGAAGTAACTTTTGATAAACCCCGCTGCTTGTTGATGATGATGATGATGATGATGATGATGATGATGTTGATGTTGATGATGATGATGATGTTGTTGATGATGATGATGATGATGATGATGATGATGATGATGATGATGTTGTTGATGTTGATGATGTTGATGATGATGTTGATGATGATGATGTTGATGATGATGATGATGTTGTTGATGTTGATGATGATGATGATGATGTTGATGATGATGTTGTTGATGTTGATGATGATGATGTTGATGATGATGATGTTGTTGATGATGATGATGTTGTTGATGATGATGATGATGTTGTTGATGTTGATGATGTTGATGATGATGATGATGATGATGTTGTTGATGTTGATGATGTTGATGATGTTGATGATGATGATGATGATGTTGTTGATGTTGATGATGATGATGATGATGTTGATGATGATGTTGTTGATGTTGATGATGATGATGATGTTGTTGATGTTGATGATGATGATGATGTTGATGTTGATGATGATGATGATGATGATGTTGTTGATGTTGATGATGTTGATGATGATGATGATGATGATGATGTTGTTGATGTTGATGATGTTGATGATGTTGATGATGATGATGATGATGTTGTTGATGTTGATGATGATGATGATGATGATGATGATGTTGTTGATGTTGATGATGATGATGATGTTGTTGATGTTGATGATGATGATGATGTTGATGTTGATGATGATGATGATGATGATGTTGTTGATGTTGATGATGTTGATGATGTTGATGTTGATGATGATGATGATGTTGTTGATGTTGATGATGATGATGATGTTGATGTTGATGATGATGATGATGTTGTTGATGTTGATGATGATGATGATGTTGATGTTGATGATGATGATGATGATGATGTTGATGATGTTGATGATGATGATGATGATGTTGTTGATGTTGATGATGATGATGATGATGATGATGATGATACAGCAGCCATGTCACCCTGTAGCCCAAGACTGGTTGCCCACTGAAGCTAAGCAGGGCTGAGCCTGGTTAGTACCTGGATGGGAGACCTCCTGAGAAAACCAGGTTGCTGCTGGAAGAGGTGTTAGTGAGGCCAGCAGGGGGCGCTCACCCTGTGGTCTGTGTGGGTCCTAACACCCCAGTGTAGTGACGGGGACACTATACTGTCAATGAGCACCGTCCTTCGGAAGAGACGTTAAACCGAGGTCCTGACTCTCTGTGGTCATTAAAAATCCCAGGATGTCTTTCGAAAGAGTAGGGGTGTAACCCCGGCATCCTGGCCAAATTTGTCCCTTGGCCTCTGTCCATCATGGCCTCCTAATCATCCCCATATACTGATTGGCTTCATCACTGTCTCCTCTCCACCAGTAACCTGGTGTGTGGTGGGCGTTCTGGCGCAATATGGCTGCCGTCGCATCATCCAGGTGGATGCTGCACATTGGTGGTGGTTGAGGAGATTCCCCCCTTCCATGTAAAGTGCTTTGAGTGCCGAGAAAAGCGCTATATAAATGTAATGAATTATTATTATTATTATTAATTATTATTATTATTATTATTATATGCGCGGATTTCGATCCTGAAATATCGATCCTGATGTTGTATCTATTCTAAAGGATCTATCCACACATAAAAAATATCCTAAGGTGTTTTTTTTAAACCAGCAACTTTATTTATTTAGCACAAATTTATTTTATTCAGAAAGTATGCATTAAATTGATTAAACGTGACAGTAAAGGCTTTTGCATTGTTACACAAATATATATATTTCATGTAATGTTAAATGCTGTCCTAATAATTATGATGCTGAAAATTCAGCTTTGATCACAGGAGTAAATTACATTTTAACATATTAAATGGAAAACAGATCGCCTGTTTTAAATTGCAATAATATTTCACAATTTGTTTATTTGTTTTTACAAAGATTTACTGCATTTTTGGTTAAATAAATGCAGCCTTGGTGAGCAGATTAGACTTCTTTCAACATTAAACATCTTACCGACCCCAAACTTTTGAAAAGTAGCGCATATGTAACATTTACTATAATTATGCTAGTTTGTGCAATTCAGTTTATTTGGATTGATCGTTAAAGTTCAAATGGATTGTGTTATGTTCTGTAATTGTTGTTAATAAATCTGTCAGAAGAAAATGTGCAAAAGTTTTAGCTATTGGGGTACAACAGTGGCAGTCCTTTAAAAATGAACAATGGTTTTACTACGGTAACCATACACACGACTAATTACAGGCGCATCGAGAGCACAAATCACCAATTATTTTAGAGGTCATGAAAATGTATTCACATTTAGCATATTAATGATGCATTCACCACCTCATATATCACGACACACTGCTTCTGTTCATGAATGCAGTTTACATGCTGAATATGCATTGTGCAATAACAGAATCACAGTTATCTTCTTTATGTTGTTACAGTTCTGCATCTATAATATGACAAATCCAGGAAGCCTTGCTGCAAGAGAATTAACTATGTTTTTGTTTTCCTTTGTCCAACAGCTCCTGTTTTTACCCACCATCCTTCCCTGTTACCTCCACCTGTATCTCTTTATAAGAAAACCAACGGCTCTTTTAAGAGCCACTCCTATACTCCTCTTACTGCCTCTCTCTCTCTCTCTCTCTCTCTCTCTCTCTCTCTCTCTCTCTCTCTCTCTCTCTCTCTCTCTCTCTCCCTCTCACACTCACTCTCTCTCTCTCTCTCACACACACTCTCTCTATTTCTAATTCTCTCTCACACACACTCTCTCTATTTCTAATTCTCTCTCACACACACTCTCTCTCTCTCTCTCTCTCTCTCTCTCTCTCTCTCTCTCTCTCTCTCTCTCTCTCTCTCTCTCTCTCTCTCTCTCTCTCTCTCTCTCTCTCTCTCTCTCTCTCTCTCTCTCTCTCTCTCTCAAATTCAAATTCAAATTCAAATGAGCTTTATTGGCATGACTTGAAAAGTATTGCCAAAGCATTGGCCATTACATAAATGGACATTACATACACAAATAATCAATAAATTCAATAAATCAATCAATCAGTAAACAAATGCATGAATACATTTATATATATATAAAAAAAAAAAAAAAAAAACACCTATGTACATTTGTACCAACATTCAGACAAGATGAGAATGATTCTGACTTTAGTTTTGTCCACTGGCTGACTCTCTGAGTTTGTGGCAGGCCGTCACATATTTTGCTGCTGTTGTGATTGAGCTGGAGTTCTCTCCCAGAATATGCTTTAATTTTTCTGAATTTGGTAGTGCCATAAAATTTGGTTCTAGTTGTTGGAATCTAGTGAAATAGTCTGATCTAATGCTGTGATAGTGATCACAGTGTATCAGGAAGTGTTCCTCTGTCTCCACCTCTCTCTCAGAGCACAGTGAACACAGCCTCTGCTCTCTCGGCTGCCATCTCTGCCTGTGCCGGCCTCTCTCTACAGCCAGACTGTGGTCACACACACACACACACACACACACACGACACACACACACACACACACACAGCGGTCACAAGACACATAACAGCCCAACATGAAAAGTGAGGCTTGATGTTTTTCTGTTACATATACGACTGTTACACTTAAAACAAACCTATCAATTAATCTACGCATTACGAGTCAAGGTGTCGCAGACAGACAATCTGTCATGCTTGTCTTCACAATTTGTGTTTCTTTAAGAAAAACGGTCTTTGTCCCTCATCAGCAGAATACCAATTTTTTTTAACTTATCTTAATTTTTCACGATTATAAATATTGATTAGCATCAGCTCACAGCTCAGTTGTTACCAAATGCTAGTGAATCTACAGAATGTCACTGTCACATTAGTTTGCTATTACCAGTGATAGCGGCTCTGGTATCGTCACATCACTGTGTGTACACATATAAACCACACAGTTTTGACTATGCAGCCAGGCCAAAAACAAAAAACACAATTAGTTGTAGCAGTATGGAGATTGAGTTATGTTTCTTTGATTTTGTTCTCATTTTTCTAAAACAGACTGTTTTGAAACTGTTTACCACGGTTTCATTCTTAACATCAGCATCTTATTGTAATGCCGGATGTGATTGTAATGTTTTGTGTGGTGTTTTCTTTACACTTTCCCCTGGATATCTGTTTCCTATGTAATGTTAGTGAACTCTAGGTCTTCTCTTCTTCTGTTTGTTCATATACGACAGTATTCACATGAATTTGCTTGATTTAATAAAATTATGGTTTAAACCATCATCTTCACTGGAGACATTTACATTATATTATTATACCATCCTAGTTTTTAAATAGTGCTTATATGTATATTTTATACTTTAACTCTTTATGTAGATAAAGATTTCAGCACAAGGATCTCTGAAATATTTTATCTTGTAAAACATGTAGTATTTTTAAAATGCCGCAAAACCAAGAATGAAGACATCTTTCTAATCTTTTCAATCTACGGTATGAAACAAAATACAGTGTGTCATCCTGCACTGATTCACCAGCAAAATACAATGCATTGTTTGCAAGAAAAACTCAAGTTGTAGTCTGATGATTCCTTTAGCTGAATAATCTCACCAAGTGTGGGTGTTTTAGACTATTGAAGGCGTCACGTCCTTGGATGTTTCGCACCTACAGGCCCCTTACCTACTGAATATGGTATTTAATTAAGGGTTACGATACAGTAATTAAAATGCAGAAAACATTCCTCAACTCTTGCTTTACAAGAAGTTCTGTTGAAGAAGAAAACCTTCCTTATGCACAGCAGAAAAACAGAGGATTCGTTTGACTAAGTTTCTTCATGATGATGAAGATTTTGTGAAACAGGAGTTTCTGATGTCCGATGTTTCTGTAGGCGGATTTGTTTTTGACAAGGCCTCACACGCAGTCAAACTACGCTATTGCATAATTTGAAGAAGAACTTACATCACAGGACCCCTGCCTGATTTTCCCTGCCAAAGACTGGGTTATATTTTACAATCAAATGTGGAGAGATCTGAATAGGGTTGGTGGAAACAATTGGTGCTTTTACAAGTGGGGTGGCCCGACACCAGACGTGCAGGACCGTGTGCCAAAGCCTGGTCCATATCAACCTACTGGAACAAGACACTTCATGACCAACACCACCTTAAGTTGATGAACAAATGCTGTGAGGAGTCCGAAACTGACTTTTTGTTTCAAAGCAGAGATGAGTCTGACTCTAATGAGTGGATTGTGACGGGCCAATTCCAGAGGACAACCCCTTCGAATGCTGGGTATTATATCCATATCTGTGTTACACAACATTTAATAAACAATTTAATAAACGCTTCAGGGACTGAACTTTAACATTTTAATCTTTGGTAAAAGTTAACTTAAAGTTTGCATAAAAAGAAATTCCATCCTATCTGCCCTTTCTAAATGCATGTTATGGATCTATTGTGAACAATTCACCCGTGCATATGTTTTAACCTTGTAATGTTTAATCAAAATATTGTTGGAAAATATGGTGGATTTCCTTAACTTTTTATGTCAACAGGTTCTACGTAACTGGGTTATGTTGCATTTAATTAACATTGTTTATTTCAGATTTTTTATTTCAGTAGACTTAGTTTATTACATAAGGTTAATTAAATGCCATTTAGTTGAATCAGCTTAACATTCTTAATTTTGTCTAAAACTAATTAGTTAAATGATCCTAAAATTAATAATCAAACAAAAATTAAAACAAATAATTTGATTTAACCCTTTAGAACCTGAAGCTAAAATAGGTGTTTTTCACATATTTTGATTTTTTTGACTGTAAAATTCTAAACTAATGTGCTATCTTCATGTGCAAGGTGTCATCATTTTCAGAGAAAGATTAGCTTTCAACAAATTACAGTTATTGACCATTACTGTGTGTGGTGAGCTTGCAAATAGAATTTAATAGACAAAAATAAAAAAACGAGAATAAATTTACTGATTTTTTATTTAGAAAAAAAACCTGAAAAAAATAATAATAATAATAATAACGAACGAAAGAAACGAACAGTTTTAAGTTGAAAAATGAATTCTAATACATATATACAAGTCTTTTGCCACATTGGGTTGCACAGTTTTCATTTAGGACTTTTCATACACGCACACATACAAATGCATGCATTCATACTAGACACACACACATACACACACCACATACTAAGATATGTGAAAGAGTAACGGCCATCCGCATCCTAAGTTTAATAAAAAATCATCCCAATCCCTTCTTCTGCTGTCTAACACTTCTTTCACCATGTATTTGTTTGTTTCTTTTATTATTTTATGCAATCCAAAACACTCTAACCTGCCGCACTTCGTATCTCTCTGTTCAAATCATTCCTTCCCGCTCTGCCAGAAAGAGGAAAGTATGAAATGTTGATTCGTTTATTTAGTGAATGCGTTCAACAATTATTATAAATTCTATGTAATAAGAAAACCTTTTACAAAATCTTTACTCCATAAAGACTCGTAATGTTAGGCATTTGCTAGAACACGGTTTTGTTACATCCAATGCATGCCTAAAGTAGTTGTTTTTATTATTATTAAAACCACTTTAATTGTTGTTAGTGTGGCGGGGCGGTGTAATTTGAGACACAAGCCCAAGTTGTTTACCAGTGTTGGGAGTAACGCGTTACAAAAGTAATTAATTACTGTAATGCATTGCTTTTTGCTGTAACGCGGTAATGTAAGGCATTACAGGGGGGGGAAATGTAATATTTTACTCGGTACAAATGTCAGTAACGCGCGTTACAAGCAGTTAACCTGGAATAAAGTGGTAGTTTTTTTTTCCTTCATGCAAATTCGCCAAAATCACCGCGAGATCAGCAGAGGAGAAACGTCCGCGCAAAATGTTTCACTCCGTTTCCATGGCAACTCTGCGCCGCGGCCGCTCCAGTGTTTGAAAAATAGACAGTATGGGTTTGAAAGCGACATGAATGTTCAAAGTTCACGCGCACGGCCATTGATTAAACCACGTCAAAATCATGCAGCATTTACAAACATCTAGAATTAGAACATTACTTAAATAAAAATCTCATTAATATTACATTATACATTTAAAACTGATTTTGGAGATCTATGACTCGTTCATAGACCAAATAAAATGGCCTATGCCCACACTACTGCAGTCACTCACAATAATAATTAAAATAAAATAAAAATATTTGGCTTAGTTATTATTCATTAGTTATTTTTATTTTTGCTAAAGTTTAACCCTAAAGTTTACCCCGGGCTTAAAGTAAAAAGATTTCTGTACCATGCGTCCATGCAAAGTACCATGGTAATATTTGAGGTACCAAGGTTATATCTGAGGAAGTATGTACCATGGTAATATGTACAGCAGAATGTACCATGGTTATATCTGAGGTACTAGGGCATGTACCATGGTAAATCTGAGGTACCATACTATGTACCATAGTAACATACTGTACAGTATAGTACTTCAGATATTATCATGGTACCATGATAATATCTGAAGTACTATAAAGTATGTACCATAGTTATATCTGAGGTACTATGGTATGTACCATGGTAGGTACCACGGTAAATCTGAGGTACCATACTATGTACCATAGTAACATCTACAGTACCATGCAATGTACCATGGTACCATGATAATATCTGAAGTACTATATAGTACCATGGTTATATGTAAGGTACCATGGTACTACCATAGTACTACTATGGAATACCATGGTACTACTATGGTATACCATGGTATGTACTATAGTACATCATAGTAAAATTTCTTATGGGTCCAAGCTCAGTCGGATACCACATCACCTTCTACTGGATGTGTAATGAGCTAATTGAGCATCATAAGCTACATTTAGATTGCCAAATCCATATTTGCAGTTATTTGGGTGAGAGTAACTTAAAAGTAATGCAATAGTAGTGTAATGCCTTACATTTTAAATACAGTAATATTGTAATGTAACGAATTACTTTGAAATGACAGTAATAAGTAATAAATAACGCATTACAGTTTCGAAGTAACTTGCCCAACACTGTTGTTTACTAATAAGAAAGTCCGACTACGCCACCCTAGGAGTTAACCCCAGGGAAAAATACTCAAACATTGAGCAAAGCACACAGGTTCGGTTCCCTCATAGAATTAGACAAGCGACGTGAGTAATGTACAAAAATACAAATATTTATTAATACAGAAATGATTTAAAATGTTGGACACTAAAAAAACAAAACCAACAAGAGACACTAAAACCCCACTTCAAACAAAACAAAAAGAAAAACATACACAACCCAACTTGATATATAGCAGTTATGTGTATATGTAAAACAAAAACTAAATACCGGCAGGGCTGAGGCTCCCAACGGCAGGAATCAATGTGGAGATCGGTTTTACAAGGCACACGTCCACGCACACGCACACCCGTGCAGTCTAATCACACTATCAAGCACTCAAAGTGTACACCGCACACGATAAAGAAGAACCACCACCACAAGGAGAAAGAGCAATCCAACCGTGGGACCCCAGCTCCTGCAATAAACATAAAAAGAATAAGATACAATAGAAATGAATATAGAAATGATAATGTGGAACACTAATAAAGCAAGTCCTCACAGCAATGAATGAATATCAATAACAAACTAACATAAGGAGAAAAAAAAAAACAAGAATCAAATGGTTGGTCACCTGAAATTACTACAAAACAACTTGAATTCAGTAGATGATCACACACAAATAGGGTTACATAGATGGTTGATCACATGCATCCCAAGCTATGAGCAGTTAATTGGTTTTACAATAATAAAGATGAAAGAAAAGAAAAAGCAAATCAATTCAACCAAACAAACTATTCCACAGAATTAGAAATAATAGAAAACACACACACAAAAAAAAAAAAAGTTTAATTCAAAGAAAGAGAAACAGAGGGCAGCTTAGCTCCCCTACAAGCGGAAGGAGCTAAATAGTCCTCCCACACAAGCCAGAAATATGAAGCAGGGCACTAAAACGCCACGATAAGAACCAAACGAGCAGTCCCCTTTTATTTATGGTGATGATCGCGTCGGCGCGGCTGTATAAACCGCAGCACTTTAACAGCGCGAAGACAGCAGCAAACAATCACGGCATAGAACGAGAGGGAGAATCCTGGTAAGTCCCGCCCCCTTCGCTAACCCCACTGGACCTCTAGGTTGAAAAATCGTCAATGCAAGTGAATGGGAGAAAATAATTATTTTCTGGTCCCGTTTGAATTGTGCCATGAATGTGAACATATGTTGTCTGTGAATTTTTTATATAATCTTTTGTGTGAAGAATGCTATTTAGCGGGTAGAAGTTTGATACGGTTAGACTTTGTTTGAGAGCACTTTGTGGACTACAACTCTTCGCTGCTTTCGACGCGTTTGAAACGTCACCAACACTTGCACACGGACACTAGCTCACGGATCCCGCTAAACATGACTGTGTCTTTGGTGCACTTCACCGCCTTCTTTCAAGGAGAGGACAAAATCGTTGAGGTTGGCGAAAACCACGGGTAAGTCAACTTTATGGAGTGAGGGAATCATGCCTATTTAATATGTGAAAAGAAATGTTAAGCCCACACCATACCAGCCCTATAGAACAAGCTCTTAACAATAAACATACCTGAGAGGCAAACAGTCATCAAATCCACTAAGCAGTACGAAAAGGGCACCAACACCAAAGCATAAAGCTGCACTATGATTAGCATACAAACGATTTCAGGTTATGCATACCAACAATTTCCAAAATTATCACCTATTAAAGTCCAACTGAAATCAAAATGGACCCTATTTACTTTGTTAGCGCATAGTACTAGTCTTGTGGTGAACAATTAATCCGTGCAAGTTAAAACACGGAAAAAAAATGTTTTGGCTTCGTAATCTTTAATCAAAATCTGAAAATGCCCCTCCTCTCTGCCTTGGAGGACCTTCTCTGATGATGTATGCTTGACGGCTTGGGTTGAGAAACGCTTAACCACTCCCCTCAAATCGTTAGTCTGTAATGAGCGAGAGATGGAGAGGAGGAGCGCTAGAGTAAAACCCTGCCCTCTGTTCAATATTCCTTTTCACTGGGAAATACGTCACAGCACTGGAGAAAAGTCGTTTGCAACTTCCGGTTCACGCGGACTTTAAAACAGAGCACGCTTACCTACAACCACCATCAACACGAGCAAAACAAACTGGGAAAATCGGACGTGACACGTACACCCCAGGTAACAGCCAATCAGTCTTTAAATAGAAGATACTACTTACTGATAGGTTAACACTGCCTTCCATCACCTATTCCAGTTACATTCGCACGTCCTCACCCCAGCACATGGTCTACACTTCACCACAATGGTAACCTCCAAAAACACTGACATATCAGAAACTCTTTTAAATATTAACATTAAAGAACATTAAAAAGTCACCATTTTTTTATCATGATGAAAAAAACACATAAAATTATATTTCATTTAAAAATTTGCTCTGATCGATTGATCTCAGATCGGTATCGGCCGATAATCACATTCTATGACTCGATCAGTAGTCACAAAATTTCTCCGATCTGATTGCGATTTGATGACTTAAAACTGTAAAAGGTCGCTGCTAACGCACATGTAAACGCTATACAGATTAAGCTTTCACATAAGAGACGGAAAAATGACGATAACTATACATTATTTAAGGCTATTTCTATTCGTTAGGATATTGATATATTAACTGTTGTTGTCAAGTAAGCTTCATTGCTAATGTTCTCCCGCTGTGAGCTTGTGTGCTCCTCTAAACTGTCCGGGTGCCGCTGCTCTCGCTGTCGACTGCTGACGCCTCTGTTCACACAATATCACGGTATTAACAATCCTTTATACAATCACATTCCTTTGTGGATCCTCCTGATCTGCTCGTTCATCTTTCATCTTGATCCCTCAGCCGGACTGAGTGTCAGAAGAGCTGCTGTGTGACTGGAGTAGGGTGACCATATTCCAGGACATGTCCGGCCGGGATTTCGAGATCGACCAAAATATCCGGGATATGGCTTTTGCTTTCTACATGCACACCTTTTGATTCAGTAGGACTGAATTAATTCCGATTGGTGAATCTGAATGTAGCGTTTACATGAACGCTAAACAAGTGATCGGTTGATGTGCGTTTTAGCATTGCTAAGAAAATTCCTGTGTTTTCGTCTCGATCGGGATCCGTGTGAAGCAGAATGCATGACCTGCAAAGCTGGCACGTACGTGTCAGTGTCAAATAATGTAATAATGTAAACATAATGAATGGTGACTGTAGAAAGCAAAAGCCGAATCCCGGGCATTTTGGGCGATCTCGAAATCCTGGGCAGACATGTCCTGGTTAAACAGGACGTATGGTCACCCTAGACTGGAGTTAACAGAGAAACTGAGAAAACACCAGTAAAACAAACCATTATCAGTTTAAACTAAAGCTTGGACTCGATATAGTGTTCCTTACAACTTACCAGAGATCCAGTGATCATGGATATTGACATGCAGCAGAAATCATGTTTCTGACATTTATATGAGCCTGATTTCAACACCAGGGAAATACATAAAGCAAATTTACATGTGAACGCTTTATATAAATACAATATACGTCTTAATCCATGTGATCACTTATATCAATGATATATACAGTATATCATCATATCATCCAGCCCTAAATCTTGTATAGTTTTTGTCAGTGTTTATTTAAACCTCAAATTAGGCAGAATATAACGACAGTAAATATTTAATTGATGAGTTGTCAATACAATATATGGTATGATTTTACCTAAAAATTCAACATATTGAGACACAATGATAACTGCAAATCTACATCTGTATTTACACAATATCTAATTATTGCCTCTCTCTCTCTCTCTCTCTCGAGTACTGAGAGTGAATGATAAAACAGGTGGTAATTGCTGTGTTAGCTGTTTAAGCGTGGGGGAAAACTGTTTTTGTGCCTAGATGTTCTAGTGCACAGAGATCTGTAACGTCAGCAGAAGAGCAAACAGGTCGTGTCCGGGGTGAGATGGTCTGTGATGATGTTCCTGCCCGTTTCTTCACTCTGGAGATGGACAAGTCCTGAAGGTTGGGCAGATGCACACCAATGATCCTTTCAGCCGTCCTAACAGTCCATTACAGTCTTCTTCTGTCTGATGTACTGGCTGACCCAAACCAGACCGTTATAGAAGAGCACAGAACACACTCCATAACAGCTGAGTAAAACTGTGTCATCTGTGCCTGTGGCAGGTTGAACTCTTTCAGGTGATGAAGAAAGCACAACCTCTGCTGGGCCTTTTCTGCAATAGAGCAAATATGATTGTCCCACTTCAGGTGCTGAGAGATGTAGAGACCAGGACCCTGAATGACTCCACAGTGCTGTTCATGATGGTGAGTGGGAATAATGCTGGGGTGTTTCTCCTGAAGTCCACAATCATCTCCACTGTTTTGAGCGTGTTCAGCTCCAGGTTGTTGTGATGAACCAGACAGCAGCTGCTCTTTAACCTCCAGTCTGTAAGCAGACTCTTCTCCGTCCTGGATGAGGCCGATGACTGTGGTGTCGTCTGTAAACTTCAGGAGCTGGACAGAGGCTGTTTAGAGGTGCAGTTGTTGGTGTACAGTGAGAAGAGCAGTGGGGAGAGCACACAACCCTGAGGAGCACCAGTGCTGATGGTGAAGGTCCTAGATGTGAGTTTCCCAGCCTCACTCGCTGCTGTCTGTCTGAAGCTGGAGATCCACTGACAGATGAAGGTGGTACAGAGAGCTGGGTCAGTTTATTCAGGAGGATATCCGGGATGATGGAGTTGAAAGCGGAGCTGAAGTCCACAAATAAGATCCTTGTGTGAGTCCCAGATCTGTGGAGATGTTGCAGGATATAATACAGTCCCATGATTCATCCAGTTCCACCTTTAATTAAAACTAAACCATCATTTGGCTGGAAATAACATGTTCTTCGCCCTCCAGAACACCTCTTTAAGCGGACTCGTCTCCATCCTGGATGAGGCCGATGAGAAAACAATCAAAATTCAGTGGAACAAAATGCAAATTATAATATTTCAATTACTGTTATTGAGTAAAAATGAGTTACACTGAATTCCTGTAATCAGATTAATGACCGACTTTACATGATGTTGCATAGATATTTGTGTTTTATAATATAATAGATGTAAAGCATGAATCATGTTCATATGTGTGTGTGTGTGTGTCGGTGCGACTCCTATTGAGTCTCTGTAAAGGAGAAACTAATGAGTGTACGGCGTATGGAATAAACCACAGGGAGCAAATACAAATGTTATTTTGAGTTCAAACACAAACCTTTAGTTAAAGCCGTTTGTCCTCTAGTTTAAACATGTTTGTAGGCTCTTAGTAAATAACTGAGAGTAAAGTAAGTGTAAAGTAGTGTGACGTGTTGCTTGTCCCAGTAAAAACACACTAGAGACAGAGACATTTCTCATGTGAGCTGGACGCTGTGCGCTGAAGCTGGAACTGCACTGATTTTAGCAGGAGTGCAGCGTTTCCTACAATCTGACCAAGTCTGTTTTCACACTGAAATGATTCACTTCTACTGACACAGTTCATAAAGCAGGTGTTGATGTATAAAGCTGTGACAGTGAGCTTTTCTTCTCTTTCCTCCTTTGTGTTAAACATTTCAATAACTCCACATTTTGTTCTCACACAAACCCTTTGTTGCAATAAAGCTTAATGATAATTTCCTTTCACGAATGTTTGAAAGGTTTGTTCACATATCAGAGGTAAATGAAGATCTCTTTAATATCTCAGTGATGTTTCCTCACCTCAGGTCACAGTTTGAGTCTCGTAGCTCGTCTCTGAGCCGCTGCTGTGAGTCTCCTATCTTATTGCCTCCCAGCTCAAGCTCTTTTAGAAACTGCAGTGCTTTTGAGTTCGTCAAAGACTGAGTTAAAGAAGAAACATCTGTAATGCCACAGCGATATAGACTAGAAAGACACAAACAGAGGAAGAGAGATTATCTTACAAACAAATCATGAATGTGAAGAATTTTACACAAATATAATGTGAACTCAGACTCATTGTGAGATATTGAGTATAAAGTGTTTTAGTTTAAAAAACCCAGAAAGTGCACTGCTATAAACACTGAAACATAAGCCCTGCTGTCTTCAAATAAATAAACTTCAGTCACACTGTAATTGCTGTACAGTATAATGATACTAACTGTAGTTTCTCCAGCTTGAATTGTGGGTTCATCAGTAGATCACTGAGGTTTTTCACTCCTGAGTCTCCTAGTTTATTCCTGCTCAGGCCCAGCTCTCTCAGGTGTGACGGGTTTGATTTCAGAGCTGAAGTCACATCAGAACAACCTTCATCTGTCATATCACAGCAGCTTAAACTACATTAGCAGAGAGAGAGAAGAAAATAAGACAGAAGAAAAGAAAACTCTTTATTCTGTAAAGTCACATCATCTTCATAAGCAAATAAAACAGAGGAAGAGAGATCTTCATCTTTACTTCACCAGATCACAAAATACTAAGTTTGCACAAATACAATGTTAAAGTGTTTTAGTCAAAATAGATTGGTATAATGATGGTATAATGATGGTATAATTGGTATAATGATACTAACTGTAGTTTCTCCAGCTTGAATTGTGGGTTCATCAGTAGATCACTGAGGTTTTTCACTCCAGAGTCTCCTAGTTTATTCAGGCTCAGGTCCAGCTCTCTCAGGTGTGACGGGTTTGATTTCAGAGCTGAAGTCACATCAGAACAACCTTCATCTGGCATATAACAGCGGATTAAACTACATTAGCAGAGAGAGAAGAAAATAAGACAGAAGAAAAGAAAACTCTTTATTCTGTAAAGTCACATCATCTTCATAAGCAAATAAAACAGAGGAAGAGAGATCTTCATCTTTACTTCACCAGATCACAAAATACTAAGTTTGCACAAATACAATGTTAAAGTGTTTTAGTCAAAATAGATTGGTATAATGATGGTATAATGATGGTATAATTGGTATAATGATACTAACTGTAGTTTCTCCAGCTTGAATTGTGGGTTCATCAGTAGATCACTGAGGTTTTTCACTCCAGAGTCTCCTAGTGTATTCCAGCTCAGGTTCAGCTCTCTCAGGTGTGACGGGTTTGATCTCAGAGCTGAAGTCAGGATGAGACTCTGTTTCTCTGTAATTCTGCATCCACTCAGACTGAAGACAGAAAGAGAAAATGACTCAGATCTATGATGATCAACTAACGTGTTCATCTTCATCCAGCAGACTTTTGCTGACAAATAAACAGGGATATCAAGGTAAAGGTCACATGGAGAAAGACTACACATTGTTCATTTAAATATACTACCAACATTGTAACAATATAAATTTTGAAATCATTGATGTATTTATATTTACACATTCATTTCATATAATGATTTGATGATGTGACGCGTGACCTTTCCATTATAAAGGCCTGGGTCACTTTGGAATAAATCACAACATGTTTCATGATAAAAAAACGTGCCTTTAGTTTACAGTCCGGTAAATACAGCAGGTTATAGTAAATTATTTCACAGACGTAGAAATTGAATATTCAAGCTGTTCATAAATGTTTCTACCTGAGAACGAAAAGCGAAAAATCAAGCTGAATACTTTTGAAAAAATTAAAAAACAAAAAAGGAACCGTTTTCTCGTTTTTCTACTTTCAATATTAAATAAAAAAACGAATGAACATATCATTTGGACTGGAATAACGAGAAATGAAAAGATGGATCATTTATACGTTTTTTCGTTTAGTTTAATAAACGGAAAATGAGATTCCAGCTCGATTTTAAATTTTTCGTTTGTGGTTTACAAATCGGTTTATGGCTTTGATATTTCGTTCGCACATGTGGGCGGCGCTGAAACTACATTAAAACATTTTACTTTATCCATATTATATAAAATATTTTCATTGCACTTTTCAATGGGACAATGACACACAGATAGGACCTACTTCCAAAATCAGTGCTCTTAAATGGGCTATACATATATAAAACACCAAACTCCATGTCAGCATATTGTAGCCTATGGCTTGCGATCTCTCAAGTGTCGTACATTAGAAGCGAAGCATCGCAGCAGCACTAATTGTGTTCCAGCAACATATTTCTGCATCAAATGTCAGAGTTAGCTGCCACCGCTGGAGAAGCAGCACTGACACACACACACACACACCCCATACAGAAATGTAATATATGTCAATATATGTAAATTACATATATAATGTTAGTGCCCATGTATGTCTGCTGCATATATGAGAATATATGCAAAATTCATATATGTAAAACACATATACATATATGAAATATATATTTTAAAATATATCAAAAATGGCCGTTTTCATGTAAGTGCCATATATTTTCCCGTATATGCACACAAATGTGAAATATATGTAAGACGCATATATGTATACATGCATATATGACGCATATATGTATACATGCATATATGACGCATATATGTATACATGCATATATGACGCATATATGTATACATGCATATATGACGCATATATGTATACATGCATATATGACGCATATATTTATACATGCATATATGACGCATATATTTATACATGCATATATGTACTTATTTCTATAGTACATACTTTCACATATATTAGGGATACAAATTTTATATCTGAATGCCTTGAAATTAAATGCCTATAGTTGGAGATTTTGTCTATTGTGTGAATACCAAATATAGTATTTTAATACAATAATGCAGTGTTTTGTCATTTTTGACAAATACATCCACAAAGTACCATAACCATATGCCACAGCTTTAAAAATGCATCAGTATCACATGCATGTACACTGTAAAACTTTTCACTGTAAAT
The DNA here is from genome assembly GCF_951802725.1 of Rutilus rutilus. NCBI lineage: Eukaryota > Metazoa > Chordata > Actinopteri > Cypriniformes > Leuciscidae > Rutilus > Rutilus rutilus. The sequence continues at coordinate 43,789,930 of NC_140214.1, read as the reverse complement.
TTACAGTTAAATACTGGCAGCTGGGTTGCCATCCACATACTGTATTTTTACAACACTACTACAGTAAACAGCATTTACAGTACTCCACTGTAATTACCAAATACAGTATATACCACATTTTACATTATTAAACTTGTCGACAGCAATAAATTGTATTTTTACAGGGAATACTGCTTTTATTATTACATAATTAAAATATTATACTTTAAGGTTTCATAAGAGTAGTCACACTAGGAAAAAGAAAACAACATTTTCTGGGTTTTAAAACATTTATTTAGTTAAATTGCCTTCTGTGAACATGTTGGCTGAATTACTTTTTAAACATAAAATGCAATTTTAACACTTAACAACAAACAGGTAACAGTTAGCACTTAATTAAAGGAATAGTTCACCCAAAAATTTAAATTAGCCCATGATTTACTCACCCTCAAGTCATCCTAGGTGTATATGACATTATTCTTTCAGACGAATACAATCAGAGTTCTATTAAAAAATGTCCTGGCTCTTCCAAGCTTTATAACGACAGTGAAATGCTGTTTCTTTTTTGAAGTCCATAAAAGTGCAAACGAAATCCCATTCAAAGTCTGCAAGGTTTCGCAGAAGTGAGGACACCTGTAGGCTTACAGTGGTGTTCTTGTTTTGCACAACTTGGCCAGTTTTCTTTTAAGTTACTTGTCCTTTCTTTGTTTTTGATCCACGTTCAGGATTAATGTCAAGAAAGCGTCTAAAAGGCAGAAAAAAAACAACAATTAAATATTATTAACTGAGTGTATATATTTTGACAAAGAGACAGCACAAAAGCTGTCTAAAACTGAACAACATAAAAAAAAAAAAAAAATGCAATGTTGGATGTTGTGAAAAAAAAATGCTATGTTGGATGTTGTGATCAATAACTGATATTTTTTCTGCCCTGGTAAAATACATCAACTCAATGTGTCTGTTTACATGCGCACTGTCAACTAACAAAATTTTTGGAAGTGGGGTTGCCAGATTTAAAGTTTTATTCTACAACTTTTGTCTACTCATCACCCAGCTCATTAACAATATCATCCCCTCATCCGGTGCCATCAGAGTATCAGTGGAAAGGCAGTCTTTAGACTCTCCGTTTATATAGAGCACACACTGCCAGAATCCAGCCCAAACCTTTGTGACAGAAATAATTTAACTTAATTGCAAGCCTTGCAATGTTTATTGCATATATGACAACATGATTTACCAGACTAAAATGCATGTTTGCACCCAAAAATTTAAATTCTGTCATTATTACTCACCCTCAAGACTTTTGTTCATCTTCGGGACACAAATGAAGATATTTTTGATGAAATCTGATAGTTTTGTCCTTCCATTGATATCAATATCATTGCAACTGTCAAAGCCCAGAAAAGTGGTAAAAACATTGGTAAATATATAGCTACAGTGGTTCAACCTAAATATTATGAACCAGGGTTTCTGCACATTTTTTAAAGTCAAATTTAAGGCTTTTTAAGACCTTTTTAAGACCCGAAGAAATCAAAATTAATACCATGCATTAGGGGTGTGCAATATTGACAAAATATGTCTCGATCGATATTTTCAAAGTTTTCTTGATAATAATTAGATAACATTTTACTGATTGTGTTTCTGTGCTTGGTGCCATGGCTTGTTTAGGCCTGTTGACAGCTGACTGACAAAGATATTCATATTTTTCATATTCTATGCAGTGGTCAGTTTACAGCAGTGACAGAAATTAACATTTTTTATTAAGGGGTAATATTTGCCACCTTAAATTGATTTCAAGGGGCATTTTCACCTATATACGGACATTTGTAGATGTTTCAACTAGAGGTCGACCGATTCATCGGTTTTGCCGATTAATCGGCACCGATAGTTGATTGGTGGAACTATCGTTATCGGCAAAAATACATACCGATAGTTTTTCCTGGTTGTGTCCGTTGCTGGAGCGGCTGAGAAGCGCGTTGTCATTCATTACACAGTAAGAGAGAGCTGAGAAGGGCCTGCTGGCATCATGCAGTACAAGAGCGGCCTCTAGAGGTGTAATAAAAACTATCGCTGATGCCTCTTGTTGTTTATTTCGACACGTGATGCTGCGTGCTGCACTGAGAGCACACGCTGCGTGGAGAGCGCTGGCATCAGACCTATGCATCAGACGCTCGTTTAAAGCACCGACAGCTAAAAGGTAGCCTATGTATACACTATATTTTTTCATATCATTATAAAGTGATTAATTTGTTGACTAAATGCTGCATTAGTAGAGAAAGAACAGCACAACAGTATGTTTGTTTGCCTTCAAGGCTGAGAGGACGCTAACATTAGTAGTACCTCAAGCGGTTAAAACACTGACAAAAATAAACGTCCGACTCGAATGTTTAATGTCACAATTGTTACCATCTATTTGCATTAGTTTATATCGAGCTGGTCACTTTTATGCATTAAATATGCAGAGAAGATGCATATTTAAAGCTAGAGACGTAAGATAGCAAACTGATATGTTCATACAGCCGACAGAAACATATAAACAAATCAGAAAAGCATTCGATTTCGTTTATTTTTTCATCATCACTTTAATACATATTTTGTTATTTTGATCAGATAATCATCAAGTGTTTATAAAATAGAAGCAAAAGTGTGAGACTATAGTATACATGTAATATTTATGTCATTTCAATGCTCTGGCGTTGTAGATATTTAAAGTTGGCCATCTTTAAGCATGACTGTTTGGATTTATATGAAATGATAACACTTACAATAAAATTCCATATGTAACATTAACTAAGGTTAATAACTGCTGTATAAGGATTGTTCATTATTTGTTAATTAATATGTACTAATTTATATTAAGTACAATATATAAATTTAAATTCAGGTTTTTATTTGTTAATGCACTATCAAACTAACATGAATGATCAAGGTGCAATTGTATTGCTCAAATATTATACAGGGCCCGGTTTCCCAAAGCGTTCTTATCTCTAAGTAGTTCTTAACCTATTCCTTAACCTCTCTCTTAACCTTATGGGACGGTTCCCGAAACGTTCGTACGCTAAGTATATCTTTTGTAAGTCACACTTTCGTAAGGTTGGTCTGGACCATTCGTAGCTCTCTCTTAGCGTTGTTGCAGGTCTAAATGAATATAATTCTGAAGTTTTAATACACCCAGACAGTATTAAACTAGGCTAATTCAAGTGTTTTCATGCAAAGAATAAAATTGTCATTACACTGATTGTTGTTAGATTTTTAATTATATTATTATACAATATTATTAATTGAATTAAAACGCTCTTTTAAAGGCCAGTGAAAGCATAGGCTACTGTCAGTTAAGTCCTATTCGGACGCTAATATTGTGCTCGTCCGGTATTTTAAACATTTACAGGGGTAAGTCGGTGATTTTAGTGCCGTCCGAATCCATAATATCAGTGGCCAAATTAATTTTGGCCCTGGCCAAATTACCTTCTGTTTTTTTGACAAACAGGTCGTGTGGTAATTTAATTGCCGTCTGAATCCACATCTCCGAGTTTACAAGAGATTCAAAATTCATGGTTTAAATCCTTTTTGATCACTGCCGAGCACCGTACGCAAGATGTAAACTTTTATTACTGAAATGCTGGAAAGTATTTACACAAGAACAATATTTCATCGCAGCTCCACCTCAGCGAACAAAAATGGGAAAGAAAAGGCGGCACGTAAATTTTTGAAAAGGTTATTGTGGCAGCAATAGGCTATATGTTACAATTTTAAAATATGTAGGCTACGCTTTTATAGGCTATTATAGTTTGAATTATTTTTTATAATATCCAATAATCATAATAAATTGAAATTTCAACTATTTCTGAAGTGCTTCTTTTATAAAGATGACCGCTTTTTCACATAAACAGCCCCTGCACGAGAGAATAATTGATTCTCGATCCATCGATTTCAAACAATTCAGCACCATTGGCACGGACAGCGCCTGGTCACGTCCCACGTAAGAAGGTATATCTTAAGCGGCTTCCTAAGGTATAGTTCGGGGAACACACTTAGGAAAATAAACAAATTTGGTAAGATATATCTTTCGAGTCTTCTTAGCAGGCTAAGAGTGAGCGTTATCGGGAAACCGGGCCCAGATCAAATTTTGTTACTTTTTTATTCATTAAGTTGGCTTGAAAAAGAACAGTTAAACAGTTACATTTTGAATGTTACTGGTTTTATTTGTTATTTAGAGTATTACTTGTTGTTTCAGTTTGAATGAATGTCTTTTATTGACTTCAATATTTATTCATATTTATATATTTATTTCATTTAGCATGTTTTCATGGTTCAATACAGTTTTATTATTTTTATAATAATTTTTATAATATTTACTTGGAGTGTTATGTTTGTTTTTATCCAGTATCAATTTGAAAAACTATCGGTTGATTAATCGGTTATCGGCAAGTATGGCCAAACCTAGCTATCGTTATCGGTAAAATCCACTATCGGTCGACCTCTAGTTTCAACAAGATATCTTTCACATCTACTGCAGTCAGATTCACCCGTGTTCACTCTGAAGGAATCACTCACATGGCTGGGCACTTGTATGACACATCAAGGATGTTAAGAGGCTAAAAGCAGGTTTAAAACTTGAAGTCAACAGGGTGCAAATTTTAAAAAGAGGATAACACGGTGTAGGCAACACCGATTTTTGTCGTTGTTCTCTGTACTGACAGCACTCCAAATTTACAAAAAAATTAGCTCAATGTTAAAATGGAAACCAGGGCCATATTGTTCATACCAGTAGTCAACATAATAAATACTGTCAAGTCAAGGTTAGTGACACAATTCAGTCTAATATATATATATATATATATGAATGGCAAATATGCCAATGACTAACCTCTGAACAAACTCAAGGTGCTGCCTCTTCCTGGTACTGCAAGCTGAAGTTATAGGAGGAGGCAAACAGCGCTGCCAGGCCAGTGATGAAGAGGCTGTGATCCTTCACACACACCTTGACCTTCCAAACTTAATATCCAGCACTGGTTGCTTAGAGATTGACCTGTAATGGAATAAAAAAAAAAAATTAAAAAAAATTAATAATTAAAATAACTACTGTGGGTTCCACTGTGGTTCGATGTAGTTGTCTATTCATAGTTCTATGAATTAAATTTTTCAACTAAAAATTCAAATTGGTTAGAATGCTAAAATGCACTGGCATATAATTTTGTTTGTTTTAAGCATAAACTCACTTAATTTTGACTTATTCTTTAAGAAAACAAGACAATTTTTACGTGTCTATTAAATGCTTCTTCATGTAAGAATTGTAGATATCTGGACTGGAAACAAAATAAAAACACTAATTAAGAAAAACATATTTTGCAGTGGGGTGAGTAAATGATGGCTTTTCATTTTAGGTTTCATCTACCCCTTTAATGTTTACATACCAGGAAATAAGTCGTGGACTTTCTGGCAAATGTAGATTGCTGGACATCAGCGATGCAAATTCCTGAAACAATTTTTAAAAAGGACAGCACAACCTTGATCAACAGAACCAAAACATAAAACATATTACAAATTAATGAGATTTGCTGAATAATCTCTACTTATCTGCTTGAAGGATAACACCGTCTAACTTCTTTGAATTAGGGAGTAGTTGTAGGACCATGGGATGGCAATCAGGAATAGGCCTAGCTGCTACTACATTTGAAAACAGCATTAGGAACATGGATTTTCATGTGCTAGCAAAATTCTGACAACGATTCAAAAGCACGATCACAGAACTGACAGAATTTGACAGCATTTTTTTTTTTTACCACATAGACTATAACTGTAACACTACTTAAAAGCACTTACATTAACAATGGCCATCAGATTACAAAGCCTAAAACGAAAAAAATATATATCAAATGCACGTCATGCAAATAGCATGGTAAAGGTTGCCTATTATATGAAATGTCGAAGTTAACGTTACTTGGTAAACAGGTGGAACAGAGTCAGTGAATTGCTTGCGTGGCCACGGTAGTAAACCGCGTTCGCAAAATCAAACCAAATACGTGAAAACAATGTAGAAACGAAAAAAAAAAAAAAAAAAACTTATATTGGCTTACCGTATCACTCAGTTGAACAATTCTCCATCTTCTCAAACTCTAAATCCCACTTATCGTCACGTCACGCGCAGGTTAGATTATTCAATGACAAATTCTTCCATCCGTCTTCAGGTAGCTGCTACCGTTAACGTCGTCCATTTTCTGCTGCGTCACAGGCAACTAATGTTTGAAACACGAACCGAACCGAACCTCAAAAAAGCTTTAAAATTGCTCACAGATTCGCAGATATTGTTTATCTTGATAACAGGAATGATTATTTGTTCAGTTGAATCCCGCTGACAAAACGAGTTTGCCTGTTGTAGCTGCCTAACTTTACTGTCTGCTCGCATGACGCGTCACATTTGAACTGAATTGAGCGCGAAAGAAATCAATCCCACAATGCAATGCCTTTTCAGTCAGTATGATGGTAACGAATTTATCAGGACGAAAACAGAAATGTGCTGTATATTTACAGCTGTTCTGTAAAAGATACAGTTTAATACTGTATTATGGAAATACAGTACAATTCTGTAAGAAATTCGTTGTAAATTTACAGTAAAGGGTTACAGTGTATGTTTACATACATTTATCAAATATGTTGAAAACAAATATGTATGTCACATATTTATAATTAATGTTGTCCATATATGCGAGAAACCAATACTATACTGTAATATATGCAGATATATGGTATCATATATGGATGAACTCAAATATTTTCTTCACATGTTTGGGCACATAAATGTTCATATATGTTGCAGGCATATATTGTGTTCTCAGATAAGTAAAATATATGCATAGATATATGTTGCAGTCATATATTGTGTTCTCAGACAAGTGAAATATATGTAGATATATGTTGCAGTCATATATTGTGTTCTCAGATAAGTCAAATATATGTAGATATATGTTGCAGTCATATATTGTGTTCTCAGATAAGTAAAATATATGCATAGATATATGTTGCAGTCATATATTGTGTTCTCAGATAAGTGAAATATATGTAGATATATGTTGCAGGCATATATTGTGTTCTCAGATAAGTCAAATATATGTAGAGATATATGTCATGCTATTTAAAATATAAGTACATATATGGCCATATATTACATTTTTGTATGGGACACACACCTCATTCATCCACGTCTCGTTCCTCCCACTCATTATCGCTATCATAGGAGCGCGTGCACACGAGACGCTGATCGCACATGGACATTCATTCCATCTCTCCACTCTCCCTTCTATATCCATTTCCCGGTCATTTCACACACTAAAGGGCCGTACACACCGGGACGAATATCGGCGCGCGTTATTCGCCAGCGTTTTTCAACGCGTTTTTTGTGTTCACACCCAAACGATTTTCGCTGACGATGAGCCGAGTGAACATGCAAATTCATTCCCTGACATTAGATGGCGCTTAATGTAAAACAGAAATACTCCGCTGTCGTGTTTGTCATATAGTTCTTTATGTTCCGACACCAATGAGACCAGCAGCTATACATTCATCTTGCCTTGCATCTTCCTCGTCTTATTTCTTCTCAGCAGTGTAGACGCTGCTTGGCGTATATCTTCTTCGCCGTTACGTATGTGTGCTCGGCAAGACCGTTTTGTGTTTGAGTGCCCCCAAGTTGTGTTTTACTGTAACTTCAGAAGCTCCAGACACGTGAGCAAAAGTGCCAATCTCATTGGTCGGATAGTTTTTGACGCGGCGCGTCAAACCAAAAAAACGAACCCGAGGCGTTTTTTTAAAAATGACGCTTTTACGCGTGGCGTTTTTCGCGTCGGTGTGCACACTCACATTGGCGCCCTTTGTTTAGTCACGAGGCGTTAAACGTCGGCGAATATCGCGCGCGAAATTCGTCCCGGTGTGAACAGGCCTTTACACTGCACTGTCTTGTCGTTTCGTCCTCGTGTGTGTGTCTGTGAGGGCGTAGTCAGTCTTCCAGTGGGACTCGACGCCAGCAATGTTATGCCCTAAATTAATACATGATTAACTAATTTTATTTTTCTATGTACATTTCTTTAATGCACTTTCTGTAAATCTGCTTTGAAACAATATGTATTGTGAAAAGCGCTATACAAATAAATTTGAATTGAATTGAATTGAAAGACCGATCGAGCGGCGGCCGCTGATGACATCACGGCCGGGTCGCGCTGGCGCATCGCAACCGGAAGCTGACGAAACCATTGTCTAGTGAAAAAATACTTTTTAAAGCAAATAAGTAGCTCAAAAAAATCTAACACCCAGCAATGTGTGATTTATTTGCATCTCCTTTCGAATACAACATTCAAATTATAAGACAAAAAATTATATTCTGAGAAAAGAGGATTTTTATTCGTATAGCGCCATAGACATTCATTCTGCACTCGTCCTGTGAGCGCCCTCATATGGAATCAGAGAGGAACTGCAACCAGTTCAGAAGCCGGAAGTTTACTGAGAGTGAAACTTCTCGCCATATTAGACATTAGGCTTGTTTGAGATGAGCAAAATCTGCGCAGAACCGATCACCGGTGATCACCGCGAGATGCATGCCGGTTAGAAATGTGTCCGAGTGCGGTCCGCCTTGCTCTGATGTCATGCTGACGTATGTCAAAAATCTCTCGCGAGCGCAAGGCGCACGTGTCGGATTCTGCAGTCGATCGCAGTTGCTCTCCACCGACTGCGCTGATCAAAAGCATGATGGGAAACGACTTACTGACGACACAGCTTAATGCTCATTGGTTTAAACAACTGTGATGTATTGTTCTCTTTTAAAATGTTTGATTTTAAAACTCTAATATCATGTTTTATGTGTATATGTTTTGTGTGAATATTCCCAAACTATCTGACAGTGCGATCTCTTTGGGTTATGCAATTTAATTTTTATAAAAAAAATAAAAAAATAAAAACACATATGTCTGTATTAAAGAAAAAATTATTGATAAACATGTATTTGGAATGGAATTAAATAACAAGTACTTTGGGTGTCTTGTTCATTTTATTTATTTTCATATAAAAGCAACAGAACTTGAATTCCATCCAGTTTATTAGCAACACTGTGCACGAGCGTGAATCCCGCAATATCCATCTTTGATCTCGCAGGTGTCAGATCCACTGCGTGAAGAGAGATCTGTCCGGCTTGCCTGCGCTTTTTTCACTCCTCCTCTCACTGCAGCGCCTACTCTCGACTACATTTCAGGCGAGGCAAGGCGCATCTCAAACAAGCCTATTCTCTGGTCTAGTGTGAATAGAGCTGGTAAGTCCCGCCCCTTCCGTAAAACCCCGCTGGACCTCTAGGTTAAAAAATCGTCAATGCAAGTGAATGGGAGAAAATTATTATTTTCTGGTCCCGTTTGAATTGTGCGATGAATGTGAACATATGTTGTCTGTGAATTTTTTATATAATCTTTCATGTTACGAGTTTGACAGTATATGGTATGATTCTTCGGCTAGCAGTTGTGGAAAAGACATAACGAGAAAGACTACATGTCGCCTATGTGACGTCACCCCATAAAGTTGACTTACCCGTGGTTTTCACCAACCTCAACGATTTTGGCCTCTCCCTGAAAGAAGGCGGTGAAGTGCACCAAAGACACAGCCATGTTTAGCGGGATCCGTGAGCTAGTGTCCGTGTGCGAATGCTGGTGACGTTTCAAATGTGTCGAAAGCAGCGAAGAGTTGTAGTCCACAAAGTGCTCTCACACAAAGTCTAACCGTATCAAACTTCTACACGCTAAATTGTAGCATTCTTCACACGAAAGATTATATAAAAAATTCACAGACAACATATGTTCACATTCATGGCACAATTCAAACGGGACCAGAAAATAATAATTTTCTCCCATTCACTTGCATTGACTATTTTTTAACCTAGAGGTCCACTTGGGGTTTTACGGATGGGCGGGACTTACCAGCTCTATAGGTGTCCGTGTGTGTATTTAAATGCAAAGATTATGTGTTGTGTACTATGTGTGAATGGATTATGTGTTTATTATTAATATATATATGTACTCATGAATCACTGAGGCTTTCCCCTGACTGCTCCGGGAAAGATTCAAAGCTTCGAGAGTGTGGAGAACAGCGCCATCTGGTGCTTATTTAAAATAAAGCAGCCAGAAGCCTGTGTTAGAAGCTCTGGCAGATGAAGCAACCACAACACACTCCATAGTTTCAATGTTATGTGTACAAGTAAAAGCCTTACATGTTTGTGTTTGATTTGTTCATTAAATAAATTAATTTTCTCTCCTCACAAACCCATCAACCAGACTGAGCCAACAATGACTCGTTAAATAAGATCTGGGGTTCGAGCCTTCTGACACCCAAAGCGAAACACGCACGTGATTGGACAGAAAGTGAGGCTTCGTTTGTCATCGATCACGTGACTCTAGTAAACCAATACACACCTGATACAGGGCTTCACTAGAAATCGTGTCATATGTGCGATATGCACATCGAAGCTTCAGTGTCATACGTAACATCACTACTATCTTGTGTAGCCTACCTAATATTTATCCAAATGAGTCAATATTAAATCAAATCACAATAATTGAACTGAATCGAAATAATAAAAAAAAGCGTAGCGTACCAGAAATGGTACCATGTAAACATTGTAACATGTTGTCACTAAACCTAATTAAATTCAGTTTAGTTACTAAAATGTTTTGACAATCACAATACACTTATTGTGATGCAATAACTTTTTTACATCCCCCCCAATCCCCCCTAACATGTGGTAAAATGATGGGAACAGACTTTGTGGGGAGTTGGAGTTGAAAGTTTAGACTATATCAATCCTAGCTAGCCACAAGTCTCTCCTGTGCTGGCTCAACTCCTCTGCCTCCTAAAACTACCAGAATTTCACTGCGTTATATTTATAAAAGATTATTTAAGCATTTTAATGAACAAGCTTTTCAACGCGATCTCTAGCATAGTGATTTGGGTGTTGTTTCATGCATGCCAGATGTTATCCATCTGTGATAAACACATTCCAATCAAAAGACTTAGGATAAGTGGTAAAAATAACCCTTGGTTCAATGACAGTGTTTCTACCTTTATAAAACAGAGGAATGCTGCTTGGGCTAAGGCAAAGAACTCAAACAATTCTTTAGACTGGATCTCCTATAGAGCATTACAAAATAAAGTGGTAGCTTGGTCCTTTGAAACACTGATGAACAATGTGTTTTCATTATGATCTGAGTTATCCAGCATGTACATTGTTTGCAAAGGCTTGAACTTTTTTATGTTCATATTCATTTCACAGTTATGCCACATTGTTCATCAGTGTTTCAAAGCACCAAGTCACCACTTTAGTTGAGGGGCCACACACATGATGAAGGCATTGATAAATAATGCGTAGTTAATGATGAATACTGTATTTGAGCGCCAACAGAATTCGTATGTTATGTGCTGTGATTGGCCAATTTTGGGGTCTGTCCACTTACCTGCAGGCTATTTCAGGAAAACAGTTCTCACATTAATTGATTTACTGTTCTAGCCTGTATGCATGCATTAGATAATGTGGATTTTTGTACATTCCTTTAATAATTCGAAGAGTAGTCTTGCATGCATGAATTCATGATGATTCATGTACCATAACCATAGCTTTATCCACAATGGGTGGTAAAGACCCATTTATTTTGTAAACAAAGACAATATCATAATCATGCGTAATAAATCGTAATTCATGATGATGTACTCATCTTAGTTAATGTTTTAATTAAGGTGTTGTTCATCCATGAAGTCATGAATGACAAACGTTGAACTCGTGTTAGTTCCTGATGATTCATGAGATATTAATGCATGAATGAATGCATATTTCATGCATGAATTTATACATGAATTCATGATAATTCATGTACCCTTACCGTAAAGTGTTACCATTTGTGTTTATTATATTTTAATATTTCATTGTTTGTGCAGCACTAGGTAAACATTGTTGTGCTATTATGTGCTTTAAAAATAAACTGAAATTGAAAATGGAAAGAACAATGAAAAAAAAAAGTACCTATGTCTTTATTCTTTCTGTGTTAAACGGACGCGTGTCGTTTGTTCAGAGACTGTAGTGCTCATAAATGTAATAAAAATTATTATTATTAGATCTTTTAAACGTTCTTCCACATTTCTCCCTCGTTCTTGTGTGTAATATAGGGTTATATTTTAAAATGCATCAAGATGCCCTCAGATAATTTTTTGCCCTCTACACTCCCACTTTTCCACAGTTTTACACGCACATTTCCTCAGACTTTTCCAGCTCTGAACGACCAGCTAAAACAGGGGGTTTCATGACACTTTAAGGTTTCTTTCTTGTCAATAGCCGCGTTTTCATTACCCTTCAAATTGCACAAATTGCGAATGCGAATTGAAAATACGCCCAATGGAAACACGACAATTTCGCAAAAACTCCCATGTATCGCAAAAAAGTTTTACGCTCGCATGAGGGAGTTTTTCAGGCAATTCGAAAAAGGAATATTTTGCAAATCTGTAATGGAAACGCGCCTAATGTCACTTTTGGTTTGCTCACTAGGACAAATGTGGTTCATTGTGTTCAGGTGTTTCTTGTGTGCTCAATAGTGTGTGTGTGTGTATATATATAGCCTCATGCATGGCTGTACACACCATTGAGTAAATTTCTGAAGTGTATATAATGAAGATTGTGAAAATATTGGCTAATATTAACTCTACTTTGGTGCTGTAATGATATTGCACATCACTGATAAACGACCTCATCTCAGCAGATTCAGCGGACTAACAACACTCGTCAATGTCCAAATGTTTGAGATAACCAATCAAATCAAAGTAGGCGGGCTTTATGTTCACAGAAGCTGCGAGTCGAGCGCGAATTCCAGCGCGACGCTTCACGACACACGTCAGTTAACGGTCATAAAGAGTGAGATATCATGTAAACAGCGAAACTAAACAGCTGTTTTACAGTAGAAGTTTTAAACAACCCACAGAAATAATCAGTTTGCAAAGACTGCATCAGTCAAAGCTCAGCTTGGGGAAGGGAAGATATACAGGTGAAGATAAGGAGACTGAGAGAAGAAGAAAGAGAGAATGTGATGGAGATGAGAGAGGAAGAGCAGGTATTGCACACTGTGCCCAGGGTGAGATTAACATTATTACAATGGATTCATATTTAACACAGATACATGTTCTTCGCTATTACAGTGGAAACTATAAACTCCATTTAACAGCACAAGCACCTATTAAATATATTTCCATAATAGTATTATTGTATAAATATATATTTGTATACCTCGAATGTATTTGAATATTTCACCAGTATCAGCATTAGAAGGGTAAAACCCACAGACACTTGTTCAATCTCAGTGAATCTGCATGATCCATGAGTACACAGAGATCATCGCCCCCCAGTGGTGAACCACTGACATTTCCAAACGTTTCGAAACAGTTATGATGTAACAAACCCTTGTTTACTGAAATCATGTGACTTTGGCAGTTTGATACACACTCCGAACCACTGATTCAAAACAAAAGGTTTTATAGCTTATAACAGTTTTTACAAATTACAGTATATGCTGCACCAAAATTAGACATTTGACATTTTGTGAAATACAAACACTGAATTGAAAGCAGTCATGAACAGTTTCTGATTTTGAACTGATTCTGATGTCAGAAAAAAACATTGTTCTGCCTGTAAAGAAACTGAAATAATTATTGACCCATGATCAAACTGTCTTAATCAAATATTTAAGGCTTGAAATCACATTTTAATTGTGTTACTTCAAATTGTTGTGCTCTGTGTGACGCTGAGGGAAAAAATGCTTAAAAGTAATATTATAAATAAATGAGCAATACTCACATCAGTGTGTTGAGTTGACAGTGTTTATCCTGCAGTAGAGCAGCGATCTGATTCACTCGTGTGTCTCCTAGTTCATGTCCACTCAGATTCAGCTCTCTCTGGAGTAACGGGTTTATACCCACAACTCTATTCACATACTGACAGGCTTCCTCTGCAGCAGGACTCACAAACCTGCAGAAGAGGCAATTCAGTTCTCAATTAAATGTCCAGCTTATTATATAACTCAAATAATATATTAGTTATTAATATTTAGTCTGCATATAGCTAATTTAGTTCATTATTAGATCCCGTCTCACCTCAGTGTCTTCAGTTGACAGTCTGGATCCTGCAGTAAATCATTGAGCTGCTTCACTCCTGATTGTCCAGGATCATTTCCTGTGAGATCCAGCTCTATCAGGTGTGAAGGGTTTGATCTCAGAGCTGAAGCCAGAGCTTTATAACCTTCTTCTGTCACACTGCAGTTAGAGAGTCTAGAACAGAGAGGAAAACACTCAGCTGATTAATCAGTTAAACCTGAACAATATAAATCTGAATGATCGCTCTTCCAGTCGCCTCTACAATAAGGAAGCTCCTCTTTCTGGTGGTCTACGGCACATTCAGTGGTGTTTCACTGGCGTATTGCATGGATAAGTGCAGCGATTCCCCCCCGGGCGCTTCAGCATAAAGAGCAGTTTCCCTAAAAGAGCAAAATTGATGTTGAGCGTCTTTTTAAAGATGCCTTTCCGTCCGTGTGTTTCTGGATGCGGTTGTTCCCTGTCCTCATCTGATGGCCATGATCTCACATGTCTGGGCCAAGAGTGTGCTGAGATAGTGTTTGTGGATGGTTCATGTCCTCACTGTGAGAACAGGACCATGTTGACCCTGCGGTCTGGACTGTCCTTCCTCGTGAAGGCTAGAGTCTCTCTGCTGTTACCCAGCACTGCCTCTGCACAAAGCAGAGCCGCCAATACGTTTAACACTGTAGGAGACCTGAGGCTCACAGTGGGAGTGTTTCCCCCCGGTCCTCCCGCTCCACTGGCCTGCCGCGTGCCGTCGAGCTGTCGGGTGATGGTGAGGGGTGTTTGCTTTTCGAATCAACAATGGAGTTTAAAAAATACGACCCATGGACCGACAATGAGGTGTGTCCTAACCAGACACAAAGCGATAAGATCCCAGCGGCAAATAATTTGTCTGTCCACACTAGAGGTGTATAGAGACTGCGAGATGCGTAAAAATCAATCAAAACCCACCGACAATCAGAACAGCGTGTGGGCGGAGTCAGACAATCAGAACAGCGTGTGGGCGGAGTCAGACAATCAGAACAGCGTGTGGGCAGAGTCAGCCAATCAGAACAGTGTGTGGGCGGAGTCAGACAATCAGAACAGCGTGTGGGCGGAGTCAGACAATCAGAACAGCGTGTGGGCGGGCTTTCGCGGCGAGTGCACAGCAACAGAGAGTAATCTTGACGGCACTCGCAAGAAAATGAATAAGTAATCAAATTCAAAAATAGTACACCATTTAAACATTATTCAAATACATAGGCTACTGAGTTACTAAAACAATATTTGTCAAATAATACACTTGTTTGTTCACAGTTTGAACGTTCGTGTTTCCATTTGTTTAATTTCAAGACCTGAGGTGAATTATCCATTGTTGCTTTTACAGCTACAAAGCTGGAGCACTAAATGATATTCAAAGTCACACTACACGCTTTTAACATTAAGTAAAGCACATAAACAGTACCTGAGATTATCATTGCCACACTTTGTGTTTGTTGTTACAGCGCGACGTCGCAGAAAAA
This sequence comes from Rutilus rutilus, assembly GCF_951802725.1. Classification (NCBI taxonomy): domain Eukaryota; kingdom Metazoa; phylum Chordata; class Actinopteri; order Cypriniformes; family Leuciscidae; genus Rutilus; species Rutilus rutilus. Next base: position 43,774,313 of record NC_140214.1, on the reverse strand, counting down.
TAGAAACCGTTTCTAAAATAGAGATTTTGTGTCTCGCTGTCGCAGCTGGTTAGGACAAAAACCCTCATTAACACGGAAAATAACCTTTTATCGTGTGTGGCGGCGTCGTGTCGCGTGTAGTTAGGACATGGTGTTAAGCTTATTTGAGAAGGACGAAATCCAGCGGGCACTGCAAAGTCACACACAGTCCTACGTCACCGGACTAATTTGCCTAATCTTCACTGTACTTTAGACTGCAATGGAAACACAGACAGCAACAGGTCTGGGGGAAAAAGATCCTGGGACAGATTGTTCTGGGTAATTTCAGTGGAAACACGGCTTTAGATGATCATCTTATTGAAGAGCTACAGCAGCATTTAGTTTCCAATAGTCTGTTTTGAAACCCAGTCACACTAGTTCTGTGTGCTGGAAGACACTGTTTCTTCTCTTTCATTTTTAACTATTTTATTATTTTTATTTTAATCATTTTTATTTTTGTATGTGAATGTGACTGACCTCAACCTCTCCAGTTTACAGTGTGAATCCTTCAGTACGGCACATAAGTGCTTCACTCCAGAGTTTCCTAGTTTATTCTCGCTCAGGTTCAGCTCTCTCAGGTGTGACGGGTTTGATCTCAGAGCTGAAGCCAGAGCTTTATAACCTTCTTCTGTCACACTGCAGTTAGAGAGTCTAGAACAGAGATGAAAACATTTAGCTGATTAATCAGTTAAACCTGAACAATATAAATCCTTAAACTGAATTTTATTTTACTCTTTGTACAAATGTATTTAAAGTCAGTTGCAAAAACTGACAATTTAATATGGAGGCAAACAAAAGGATCAGACAACTTTAATATGTTAGACTTCAACATCCCCTTCAAGATTGCAATTATCTTAAACTGTACAGCTCTGAAAGTCTATGATCTGAATGATCCACAACAAGCAACCTGAAAATGGTCGGAAAATTTGAAAATTAAAGTTTGGGAATGGCTCAATAAAGTCCAGACTTCAATACCATTAAAATGCTGTGGAAGGACTTGAAACCAGTGTTGCCAACTTAGCACCTTTGTCGCTATTTTTAGAGACTTTTCAGACCCCTTTAGCGACAATTTTTCAAAAAAGCGACTAGCGACAAATCTAGCTACTTTTTGAACAAACCTCAGTAACCTCCAAATGTTGCCAGCATGAGTCCTGCGAGCGCCAGATTTGCTTTCTTCTTGCCGTCACACACCTCACTCTGCGTCTACCCTGTTCTGTGAATGGCTGAGAGCAGCAGCACGGCAGCTAACAGACGTGAATGAGCAGTGTTGTTTCCACGGACTTATCACTTATCTTTTGTTTTATATTTAAAGAATTTAGTTTGACCATTTTATTTTCCTTTCTTTTCTTGTGCTTATCACTTGTAATTCTCACTATCACAGTACTTTAGTTCACCCAGTTCCCGAACTCTCTCAATTCAGATAATTTTACACAATATAAAAAATAGTCATTCAACAGCTACTCGTTCTATTGTCTGACAAAAAAATATAGTAAATGAGAACAGCTTTACTGGACATTCGGCAATATTATATTATATTATATTATATTATATTATATTATATTATATTATGTTATATTATATTATGTTATATTAAAATACAGTATGTGAGCATGATTTTAATGAGAAAAAAACATTAGGCAGGCAGAACGCAAGTACGCCGCGATGACGCCATCAATATGCTAATTGACGTATGACGTCATCTAGCAACATTTAGGGGAGGCGTTAGCTACTTTCCTTTGAAAATAGTTGGCAACACTGCTTGAAACACAGCTCATGCTGGAGAGTCTACAAATGTCACTGAGCTGAAGCAGCTTTGCAAGGATGAGTGAGACAAACAGACCAAAATACCTTCACAGTGGTGTAAAACACTCATAAACTACAGGAAGTTTTTAGTCGAGACTAGCTGCAAAGCTGAAAGCAGAATCAAAGTTACACAGCTCCCTCAAAAGCACTAAAATACATTAATCCTGTCACATAAAATATTAAGATAAGTGATTGCTACCAGATCTCCCCCTCCTTTCTGTGGCAGATTTACCAGCTCTAACAGAATCATCTGAATTCTGACTCAACACTAGGAATGCAAATAACAAATAAATCACGAAATTATAAATTATTATAAACAAAAACAGCACAATTTAAGTGTTAACTTATAAGAAGTAGAATACACATATATAGAAAATACTTTATCCACTTTAATCCCCTGCAATTATTTGCATTACAGTGCAGCACCAAATGAATGCAGCACAAAATGAATGCTTAATGTCACTTCAGTATTACTCAGTGAAAAAAAAACACACAACAACAATAAAATGGCACAATGACAACCTCGCTTATATTGAACATCAAACTTTTATCAAAAAAACAAATAGGACAGATGGCATAATATACCCCCGTTGTAACACTGATAAATGAAGGTCTTAGTGTTTTCCCCTAAATTTAAAACAAATGCTTAGTTTGTGGTTCATTAGTATTAATGAAAATACATCAATAATAAAATAGTACAATGATAAATTCACTTATACACATTGGACTTTTCTTAAAAATCTTTGGATTATCTTTGGATATCTTTGGATTGCTTAGTTTGTGGCTCATTATTATTTTGAATGAAAAACACAACAACAATAGAACAAATACAAACTTACTTATATTAAACAAAGAAATGCAACTTTTATTCATAACTTTTAGCCTCCGGGATCGTCCTATCAGTCAATGCACCTTACTTTAGTCATGTGACTCCTGTGGCTCAACTTACCTCAGTATCTCCAATTTACACTTCTTCAGTCCAGTGCAGAGCAGCTTCACTCCTGAATCCTGCAGATTATTATTGTTCATGTTTAGCTCTTTCAGATTGGTATCTGATCCAAGAACTGCAGCCAGAGCTGAACAGCTTTTGTCTGTTAAGTTACAATTATTCAACCTACAATAAATCACAACACAGAATTAGATGGCACACATACAATACATGTTCAATATACAAATAGTAAATACATTTTCCATTTATTTTTTACATAAACAGCATACAATGCATTCAAACAGCATTCATCTTCAAAAAAAAATCTACAGCAAAGAAGCTGAGTTAAACTAACATCCATCTTCAAAAAACTAAAAGTAACTGAAGCATGTTTAAAAAGATATTTGTGTAAAGGTTTTATAGCTATAGGATGTTTTCTCTATTTCTGTCACCTGATGGAGTTTGGGTTTTTGCCACTGTTGCCTCTGTCTTGCTTAGTTGGAGACACTTAATTTTCAACAATATTATTGACTTGACTGCACCGACACTATTAGATGAGACAGTTCACACTTTTATGGCATGTTAAAGGCCTTTCACTATAATTATAAAAATGCCTTCATTTACATGTACATGTCTTTTTGATATACAATCTTTAATGATTTAAGTAAAGCTAAGATTTCTTAAACCTAAGAACCTAAGAAATTGTATTTGTTTTTAATATTTCAAGATAAAGTTTAACCGATGGCTGATACCGATATCTTAGAAAGCAGGGTGATCAATAGGTGATATAACATTAATTTAAAGATAGTAAAAAAAGCATCCATAACAATTGCTGAAATGAAATTTATAGTTATTTTACATAATATTTACAAAATTATAAAAAAATATGAAAAAAAGATTTTGAACTTGATAAAAAGTAAACTTTTTTGTAAAAAAAAAAAAACATCTTAAAATGTGTACATCAAATAGGATACAACAGGCTTTTGATAAATGTTTGTTTGTAAATTTCTCGATCTACATATTACATTACATTATTATTACATTAAACTACAGATTTACTGATAAAAATAAGCATTTAAAATGTCTAATTACTGGGAGATACAGAGGGACTGTCACGGTGTGGTGCAGGCAGAAGAAGACGAAGGAGAATCAAGTTCCAATGCAAACTTTTACTCACAATATAAATAATACAGGTACATAGAAGACAGGCAGAAGGTTCACACACACTAAATACGACGGAGCTCGGACAAGGACTGACTGAACAGAATGGAACTTAAATACAAACACAGATTACACTGATTAACAGAACACAGATGAGATAGATGACGATTAGTGGTCAACCGATATTGTTTTTTTGATGGCCGATGCCGATATCTTAGAGAGCAGGATGGCCGATGGCTAATATATGTATTATTAATAGTGGTGGGCCGTTATCGGCGTTAACGTGCTGCATGAACGCGAGACTCTTATCGGGCGATAAAAAAAAAATGTCGCCGTTAATCTATTCTCCAAGTTGGGTTGGGAGCTGGCTCTACACTATACAAGCTATGATGAAGCTACCCGCGGCCGCGAGGTACACCCGGCTGCAACGCATCATAATCGTCGTAATCTTAAGTAAACACGGCTGAAAGTGAAAGCTGGTGAAAAAGATCGGTGCAACATCTAAGCCGTCCGACGAGCAGCAGCAAACTATATAGACAGAGTGTGTGGGGTAACAGTTCGGTAAGTTAACACACGACTAATCCCTTCTACCACCTCAAATTCAAAACGAAACATATCACTGAATACCAGCGCGCGTATTATTCCCAATATATCTTAGTGGTGTAGCACATAATCTCTGTCTGCGCCAGATTTTAAGAATCGTTGTTATGTTTCTTTTTAACTGAAAAGACATCAGTTAGACAATATTCTAATTATAAATTTGGGGTTTCATAAGCTCCAAGCCATAATAAACATTAGACCTACTTAAGTCTCTGCAGCTAGTGTACTTAAATTTTATTTATCTGCAAAATTATGTTGTATACTTACAGTTTTGCACAATATATGTTCTCAAAACTACATACACCCTTTAAAAAAACAAAAACAAAAAACATTTAGCAGTTGTCTGTGTAACCTGTTCTGAACTGGTTTTATTATAATATATCAAGCATAGCGTTAGTTCTGGCAGGTCACGTTAGTCAAGCTCGCATCAGCTGACCCTCAGCTGATCCACATCTACCTATAGGAATACGACACCTATCACCGTATACATATATAAGCTCCTTCAGTATTATCAGCAGCTATCGCGTTTCTCAGGAGCAAATTACCCTCCTCCATCCCCAGCTCCTCCTCTCGCCCAGTCAGGATTTGACATTCTGATTCCCCTTGAATCAGAATAATTATTGAATAATGTTGTACTTTAAATCTTGAATTAAATATATTTGCAAATTTTCATGTTGGTTCTGTTCTGTTTACCCCAAGGGGGATTATTGCTGCTCTCCCTGCTCTTATCCATGCTAGGCTGCATGGATGCGCAGGGAGTTCTCGCCCAGAACGGAACCATTCCGCCAATCCAAACTGTATGCTAATTGTCAATCATATTTGACGGTAGTGGTCCTGACAGAAATATCGTTATCGCAAGAGGTTGCAATGTATATCACAATATGGATTTTAGGCCATATCGCCCATCCCTAATTGATAGCCTATAGTAGTTGATAATAACATAGACCTACCTAATTTTGCCTACGGATGGTAACAGTACAGTAATGTCCTTTTACAGTCTATGAGCAGAACAGCTTTCTCAAGCAGTTTGTGATGCATTTTGGAAACAGGAGATGAGCCCCTGGTCTAATGCGCCACCTGGCTTGAGAAACCCGTTCTCAAAGACTTACTTTTATAGTCATTATTTGGGTAGCACACATATTCTGAATGCCTTTGGCAGAATTCAAATGAGCCATTTTAATCTAGATTAATTTCAAAATTAATCTAGATTAAAAAAATTAATCTATGCCCACCTCTAATTATTATATAAATTAGTATACAACTAATATATGATGTGGTGATATATATTGTACTTTATTTAAGAACCCTGTTTTATAAAAATCTCAATGTTTTACATTATAACCTTTCAGAATTTCATCTTACTTGTTGGCAATATAAATAACTTCTGTACCATATTACATTCTTTCCCCCCAGTTTGGGTATATGAATAAAATATGTATTTTTTTTTTCTTCCTCAAGTATGAGTATGAGCTAATATATAATTCTATATAAGTCCTAAAAGTCTGGTGTATCATATAATACAAAACAAACATGCAAACATTCTTACATGGTCTTTTATATTTTGTCTAAAGATTTGATAAACTGTCTCCACAAAAAAAAATTAAAAACATAATTCAGACTATTATTTCATGTGAGGCTTTACAGGGATAAGTTCATGTTCATGATGAGGAATCACTATAGAGTAATGTAGATAAAGACATTTTTCAGATGAAAGCAAAACATGACAAAATAAATTAAAAGACTTACAGAGCTCTTCTGGAGGTTTTGATGACTGCCGATAATCTAATGAGACACTCGTCTGATTTCTTGAATTTCTGAAGCTCAAACTCCTCCAGCTCTTCCTCTGATGTCAACAACACAAAGGCTAAAGCAGACCACTGGGCAGGTGAAAGGTCACCAGATGAGAGACTTGCTTTGCTAAGGTGGGTCTGAATCTCTTTCACCAGAGTTTGGTCATTCAGTTCATTCAGACAGTAGAACAGATTGATGGATCTCTCTGCAGGAAGATTATTCTCTAATTTCTGCTTGATGTACTGAACTATTTCCTTGTTGCTCTGGTCATTGCCGTCTTGCTGTGTCAACAGACCTCGTAAGAGTCGTCGATTGGACTGGAGTGACAGACCGAGGAGGAAGCGAAGGAAAAGGTCCAGGTGTCCATTGTCACTCTCGAGCGCCTTGTCCACTGCAGTCTTGAGGAAATCAATCATGGTTTCATTTCTGTTTTCCTGTTCTGTAGACTCATGATCAAACACACTTGTCTTGTTGATGTCTAGAAACAGATGTGCATAAAGGGCTGCAATAAACTCTTGAATGCTCAAGTGAACAAAGCAGTACATGGTACCAAGAACGATCCCTGTTTCTTCCTTAAAGATCTGGGTACACATGCCTGAGTACACTGATGCCTTATAGACGTCAATACCACAGGCTTCCAGGTCTGTGTCATAGAAGATCAGGTTGTTTCTTTCCAGCTGATGAAATGCCAGTTTCCCCAGTGAAAGGATGGCGTTTTTATCCCAGGAAACATCTGGTGTGTATTCTCCATCATACTTTCGGCGGCTCTGCTGGATCTGAAAGCGGAGAAAGTGTGTGTACATTTGTGTCAGAGTCTTGGGAGTGTCTTCAGTGTTTGATTCCTGCAGTGTTTTAGAGATCTCATCAGCCTGAGTGTTCTTCACATCATTATTTATTTTCTCCTCCAGAATGTTCTGGAGAACCGTGGCTGAAATCCAGCAGAAGACTGGGATGTGGCACATGATAAAGAGACTCTTTGATTGTTTAATGTGATCTATGATTGTGTTGGCCTGATTCTGATCTGTGAATCTTTTTTTGAAGTACTCTTGCTTTTGTGCGTCACTGAATCCTCGTATCTCTGTCAGCCGGTCGATACAGTCAGGAGGAATCTTACTGGCAGCTGCTGGTCTGGTGGTGATCCAGATGAGAGCAGAAGGAAGCAGATTTCCCTTCATGAGGTTCGTTAGGAGAACATCCAGAGAGGCTGGTGAAGATACATCACGCCACGTCTCATTACAATCAAACTTCAGAGGAAGGCGACATTCGTCCAGTCCATCAAGGATGAACAGCACTTTGAATTGATTCCTTCTTGTAAGGTTCAGTCCTTTTGTCTCTGGGAAAAATTGAGTTATAAGGTCCATCAAACTTAGTTGTTCTTTCTCCTTTAAGTTCATCTCTCTGAATGGAAGAGGAAATATGAAGCTGATATCTTGATTTTCTTTTCCTTCAGCCCAGTCCAGAACAAACTTTTGCACAGAGACTGATTTCCCGATGCCAGCGACTCCTTTTGTCAGTACAGTTCGGATCTCCTCGTCTTGTTCAGGTGCTTTAAACAAATTTGTGCATTCAACCTGTATCTCTTGTGCTTCATGACGCCTGGAAGCAACTTCAATCTGTCTCACCTCATGTTCAGTATTGACCTGTTCACTGCCACCCTGAGAGATGTAGAGATCTGTGTAGATGTTATTCAGAAGTGTGGAGTCACCTTGCTTCGCAATTCCTTCAAACACACATTGATACTTCTTCTTTAGGCCACATTTCAGCTGATGAATGATGAACAGCTCATCTAAACACAGGAACAGAAAATAGATAGTTTTAGTCTTCATTTTCTCTCCTACATTTATAAGAGACAATCTGACAGATGATCATGAGTCTCTTACCTTCTAGAGCATCAGCAGCTTCATCTTGCTTCATCTCTCTCAGGTAATGTAGTGTGAGATCAAGAGCTGATTCTTTGATACTGGATCTGTTCTCAATAAAGTCCTTCACAAAGTGTTGTGTGTTCTCCTTTTGTAATATTTTCTTAAACTTTTCCAGTTCATTCTTCAGAAATGTGATTATTTTGCTCTCAAGATCCTACAAACAAAAGTAAGAGAAAAGACACAATTTAAACCAAATTTACATCTACATTTAGTATAATATTTATATACAACTATTATATATATATATATTTAAAAAATCCAGTTAAAAGACTAACATGTTAACCAGCTGTTATTTTTAACAAATAGAAAAATAAAAATTATATAAGAGCTTCAATGGAAAAATAGTGATCTAGAGGAATTAAATCTAAATATTTGTTTTTTGTAAATATTAAACATTTATAAACATGTGTTTTCCTACCTGGAAGATTCCTAGAAGATTGTCTTTGAAATTCTCGTGGTTCCTGTGAGTCTGAACGTCTGAGTCTAATGTCTCATATTGAAGCCTGTAATCAAATAAATAAAATAAATACTGATTTTCCGGGCAAATATCACAGAAAGAGAAATAAGCATTTGCTGTGAATACTCTAATAAATATTTGATCGGATTTATGATAAACATTGGATCTAAAAATGTTTCATGATTGGTATTCACTGATACAACTTTTAAACACAGTCAGCATGTGACAAAAAATTAGAAACTCATGAAATACCTTTTACTAGATGATGGTGTTTTCTCACTGAAGTTTGGTGGATTTTCTTTAGACCAATCACTCTTCAGAGACCCAGAGCTGGACACATGTGAGCCTGATCTTACACTGATGACACAAAGAACAGAGAGAGAGAGAAAACACTTTAGTAAAGGAGGATCAACTGTGTCTGAAACACATCTGTGTCTTTATCTAACCCTCCACAGAAATACACACACTCACACAATTTATTGTTTTATAGTTAATGATCGTTTTATTTCATTCATATATTGGTTTAACAATTTCTTTAATATACATGAGAGAGATTAAACATGTTAAAAAATACTTGACTCTAATTTAAGAGAACATGTCAAGTTTTTGTTTATTGACAGAAATAGAGAGCAGAAATGTCTGTGTGACACAGTTGTGTTAGCATACTTGAATTAAATTAAGTGTATAGTTGTTTCCTAATGTCTGTCAATAATTGTATGATCTAAAAACTAAAGTCATCTATTTGGATTAATTCAGCGTCTAGATTGGATTAAAGCATTTGCAAATATAAAACAATATAAATAAATCAATGCTTAAAGTTTAGTTATTGACAGGGAAACACAAAGTCCAGTGGAGTTTAAACTGATGAAAACAGACGCAGTCTTACCTGTGTTTCTCTGAGAGACTCATCTGAGAGAGAGAGTCCTTTCCTCTTTCCTCTGACATACTGCAGCTAAACTGACACTGAAAACTGATCAGCACTGCTTTCTGAAAACACTCAATCCTTCAGCATCACCTGGAAATGACACCATTTTACACAGATGAAGAACATCTTATTTAAGACAATAATGAAGAATGCTGAGTTATCATCAACAACAGCAACAGCAAAAACTATCTATAAAATAAAGTGAGTTACAGACAAATATATTGCCATGTAAAATAACCGAATGGTCTTAATCATTTCTGAGTGTTTAATGAGTTTAACTGACTCTAAATATTAATTCATTGGGGAACAGCAATTGTGTTTAAAACTTTCAGTGGGAAAACTGAAGCTGATTTGTAATATTCTCTATTACAGTTTATCATTTTACAATCATATTTACCCAATCTTTATTAATTGTTGAATCATTTGTCATTTAATCATTACTTCAAGTTCACAGTGATGGTTGATTTCATTACTTTCAAATGATCCTAAAATAACTGATTGAGTAAAAGTAAGCAGAATTATAATAGACATACTGTATAACTACTAATCATTATCTTATATATATATATATATATATATATATATATATATATATATATATATATATATATATATATAATATATATGAACTGAAATACTCAGTTTAATAACAGCAGATTGTTGTTCATTGCCGTCAGGCTTCATCTGTCTGTCTACTGTAAATGTCTGCTTCAAAAATACTTTCGATTTCACATCACAAAAACAACAGCCTAAAACTGAAGAGGAAATGGGAGAAAACTTTCAGAAACATGTTTGTTTGTTTTAAATAACCCTTTCTCACTAAACCTGTTTGTGTTTTAACTTCAAAAGATTGTAATTTCTGGCAGATTCTTCGTCTGTTCGGAGTAGCAGAAGAACAGCCTTCTGTAATTCACATTTAAATCTCGCTTAATATACAATATGAAGTTCCTAATAATTACAAATGACTGTAATGGACAGTGTAATAAACTTACCTGCAGTCTTGTCCACTAAGAAGAGAGTTTATCAGTATTTTAAACTCAGTAACGCTTGTTGTCAGTCCGCGCGCGTCGTTCTCAGAATCTCTTGCTGGTCTCGATGGATTGTGGATTAAACTCATAAATGGCAGCGAGTGTTATTAGATTTGGTAGGCATTGTGCCAAATTGACATCTGTGGAAATGTTTTCTGGATCATAGATCAGATCAAATCCAGTGAGCAACAGGTTTAGGTTTCAGCAGTTTTTTACTTTCGTTTTCCTCTTCTTCGTGTGTTTTACAGGAGGGTTTGGAACAGCTGAACAGTTGCACACCGACACCTACTGCACTGGAGCGGGATATTATACCACATATATTTCTAAATCCTGTTTAAAACCTCTTAAATAGACATTTCAACAGTGCATCTGTTATATTCCCTGTTTCTGGACTATTATCTAAGATGCTGGATAATGTAAATGACTGACATCCTGACCTGAGGTTTGTATTTATTATACATTCAATCCTTTTGTTTTGTATTAGGACACACATGATTCATGATTCAAAAAAGAGTTTTGCACCCGAGTCAGACCTGGCTGTTATTGGCTGAAGCGCTTCAGACCTGGCTGTTATTGGCTGAAGCTCGGGCTGAGGGCTCATCAATTTTAATGCCAGAGAAGTAAGTATGTTGAGGGTTATTTGTAGGGAAGGACTACACAATGGTTTTTACACAAAATGGTGTGACAGTCGCGAAGCACTGGGGTGGTGACCAGCATGTTTATAGAGGGTTTTCACTACACGTCATCAATCCGGAAGTCTGACATTTTGGAGGGAACTGAACGGAAACAATGCCACTGAACTGAACGGACTCGCAAATTTGGCTGATTATTGCTGCTGAAAAATGGTTGTGTTTTGGTCTGTAGTAATCGGTCACACCGGGAAAAAACAGTGCAAAAAACTGATGAAAGATGCCGTTTGTGGTTGAGAGAGGCACAGCATCAGCCACATGTGTAAATGAAGTGTTGACTATGGCTAAAATGTTGACGTAAAGTAGTTCACTATGGCTACATTCACACTGTCAGTCCAAATCCGATTATCTTTGTATCCGATTGGAATATGATCTAAAATGATGTCCACACTGTGTATCACAACTGTTCAGATCCGATTTGTGTGTCCACGCAGCTCTTTGACAATACGGCAATGATGTTGCGTTGATGGAGGGGTTTGCATTTGCAATAGAAATATTGTTTTAAATATTTATCTTTTAAATATCTTATTTAAATTCTCCTACATGGAGATGTGTATCTGCCGCGCTGGACTACTGCGTCTGGAGCTGCAGAGCTGGAGCCGGCTGTAGAACTGTAGGAGGCTGGTATGACCAACTCTTTTTCCGTGCCGGTTTCAAAATACATTTAAAAAATAATAATTTTCTGCTCGTCCGGCACTTTGCAGCAACACAGCCTTGTTTCGGCAGCGACTTTCAGCATGTTCCCTATAACAACATCTGATGTTTACATTTTACGTGGCGTGAGAAAGTCACATAAACCACGCGAAGTCCGATCAGAGCGTTCAGACTGAAGTGGATTTCCTGATATGTGATTTGAATAGGATTTCAAACCACATATGGATGTAGCTTGAAACAGATTTCATGTGCTTTTTTTGGACTGACAATCTGAACATAGTCAATGTCGGGATAAGAAATAGAAGGAAGAATTGCAGTAAGGACTAGAGAAGCTAGCTCGTTTGGATCTTTACCACATATTAACTTTAGTTTGTCAATTTCGCGCTCTTTCCTGCTTACTAAGTCCTTCTCTATATGATTTCACAGCTTCCGTGTGTTTTTTCCGTGGTTTAGACATTATAAATTAGTGTAACAATGTGTTCAGTAGTACATAAACAGTGAAATCCATGCCGTTGTTTACATCCGAGTACCTCCAATATGGCCGCGCATCCGGGTAACTGACCGAATCGTGACTTAGGTGCAAACCCTCTATAGGGGTTCCATAGACATAATGATCGTGTCCAAAAAGCAAATAGTTTCAGTTGTCATAAACAGAACAGCCCCAGATCCTCCAGAGATAAACTCGAGTGTGAACTGAAGCTTCAGACGCTCACAGAGACGCAGGAGTTACAGACCAGACGAGCCTCGGGACACAGTGACACAGCATGTGTAAAGTTAGTCTGCGCTCCAGAGCATATACTTCCAGAGTTTCCCAAAGTTTTCTTAAAATCGTATCTTCTATTTATCTTCCTAGAAGACTTCTGTATAGTAGAAATGATTTTGCTTAAATTTAACCTGAGGTATTATTTTCACTTAACAGCATCTGTACTTAGTCGTTTTAGATCTTATTTATACAAAAATATTCAAGCAGTATTTTGTCCATGCAGCATGAATAGCCTATGTGTTTTAAAATACAACTAAACCATGATAACAGATGATTTTTCTTTTGACAAACCTACATTTCAGATCATTTCCCTCGTGGTGTTTAACATCCAGGAGCTGAAGAAGTAGTTCTTTATGCAAAAAAAAAAAAAAAAAGAATAAATTAAACAAACAACAACGATACAAATAGTTTAAGTTGACATAAACAATACACTCCCAGATCCTCCCGTAAGTTGTAATTTGCATTGTACAATATGTAAATAGATTGTGTCAGATTTGTTAGAGGGACTGTACCTCATTGGATAAAATGCATTCATAAGCTTTATGCAACAATCACGAGTGCTCAATTTACTACACAAGTGTGTACGGCGTATAAGAAAAGAGACATTTAGCTGTAATGAATACATAATACAGAAACACTCTCTTCCGATCTATTGTAAAAGTTTGTAATCTTTGATTGTAAATGATTTTTCCCCCTACTAGCGGATGACACCGCTTACATCGTGTTTCTCTGTACAGTGTTTAGACGAAGACTTCTCCTTGAGCACGGTCAAACAGGCGTAGGAATTAATGAACAAATGCAGCATTAGAAAATTACACGACACTTCTACAGTAGTGTTTAAACTGTGATATTCTCTCAGGTCATCCTTCTGGTCTGTCGAAGCGGTCACAAGACACATAACAGCCCAACATGAAGAGTGAGGCTTGATGTTTTTCTGTTACATATACGAATATCAATTAATCTACGCATTACGAGTCAAGGTGTTGCAGATAGACAATCTGTCATGCTTGTCTTCACAATTTGTGTTTCTTTAAGAAAAACTGTCTTTGTCCCTCATCAGCAGAATACCAAAATTGTTTAACAAATCTTAATTTTTCACGATTATAAATATTATAAATATAAATATAAATATAGCATCAGCTCACAGCTCAATTGTTACCAAATGCTAGTGAAGAGATAATCTACAGAATGTCACTGTCACATTAGTTTGCTATTACCAGTGATAGTGGCTCTGGTATCGTCACATGACTGTGAGTACACATATAAACCACACAGTTTTGACTATGAAGCCAGGCCAAAAACAAAAACAGCAATTAGTTGTAGCAGTATGGAGATTGAGTTATGTTTCTTTGATTTTGTTCTCATTTTTCTAAAACAGACTGTTTTGAAACTGTTTACCACGGTTTCATTCTTAACATCAGCATCTCATTGTGATGCCGGGTGTGATTGTAATGTTTTGTGTGGTGTTTTCTTTACACTTTCCCCTCGATATCTGTTTCCTATGTAATGTTAGTGAGCTCTAGGGGCCCTATTTTAACGATCTGAACCTCAAGTATCAAGCACGAAACGCAAGTAACTTTGTGGGCGGATCTCGGGCGCTGTTGCTATTATACCGGCGGGATAAATGACTCCTGCGCCCGACGCAAATCTAAAATGTGTTGGTCTGAAGTAGCTTCATTACTCATAGGTGTGGTTTGGGCATAACATGAAATAAACCAATCAGAGCATCATCTCACATTCCCTTTAAGAGCAGGCGCGCTTGTTCCATGGCGGATTGCTATTATAACGGCAGATTTGCCAGGAGCGGTTCACAGCCGAGGAGACCGACGTTCTCGTCAGGGCCGTAAAACACAGAGAAGTGACATTGGGGATGGAGAAACACCCAAATTAGCTTCGGTTAAACAGGCATATAATAATTTGGGTAAATGTGTAAGCTCAAAGTGTGTGTGCGTTGTGCACACGCTACATTGATTATGGCCAAGCATGCGCCCTTAAAATAGCATCTGAATAACATGCGCAATGCGGAATAGTTTTCTGAAACTGCAAAATAGCACCAGGGAACGTTTGCGCCGGAACACGCCTCCTCTTTTCGCTGATCCGCCCCCGGGAGCGCAAGTTCATTCCCTAATTTACCGTCGTGCGTCTGTGGAGGGAAAAGTCCGCTGTGTGTCGGGTGCAAAATAGGAATGATACATGCGTCGCTGTATAAAGTCAATTGCGCTGGGTGCAAGATAGGGCCCAATAAGTACATTGTACTTTTCTTTTTTTTTTTGATGATAGCACATCAATCTTCAGGACAAAAATGATCTTTTTAAGATTCTAGCAACAAGCAGTTTTTCTGTCCACACCAAATTCGTTGCGACCATAGACTGTAAAAAAAGATGGACGACGCCCCTTCGCTCTCTTCCATTGGTGAGAACTGAAGCCGCCAGTGTCCCGATATGGCGCTGACATCTTGGAATTTGAGTCTGCGCAGTAGCGATCTCGGGACCAGACCTGCGCAGTAGTGATCTCGGGACCAGACCCGCACAGTAGCGATCTCGGCACCAGACCCGCGCAGTAGCGATCTCGGGACCAGACCCGCGCAGTAGCGATCTCGGGACCAGACCTGCGCAGTAGCGATCTCGGGACCAGACCTGCGCAGTAGCGATCTCGGCACCAGACCCGCGCAGTAGCGATCTCGGGACCAGACCCGCGCAGTAGCGATCTCGGGACCAGACCCGCGCAGTGGCGATCTCGGCACCAGACCCGCGCAGTAGCGATCTCGGCACCAGACCCGCGCAGTAGCGATCTCGGCACCAGACCCGCGCAGTAGCGATCTCGGGACCAGACCTGCGCAGTAGTGAGCAGGAAGTAAAGCCGCGAAATCAACGCTCCGCCCTCACTCTCACAGAGAGAGTGCATTCTGCACACTTTTGAAAAAACTGATTGCAGTACGACAAGAGGCTTGTTAAAATAAAGTAAATACAATCTCCTCAGTCCTCCGAAGATCCCGAAAAAAATGTCCGTTGGTGCTTCAGTGACTACTTCGCTCAGAGAACCTGTCAATCACAGCTGTCAATCATGACGTTACACCACCGCATCACGTAACTAACTAAAAACCAACTTATTTTTGAAACAGACACTTGAACTTACATCAGCGTGATAAAAACGACAGCAAATGACAGAAACAACCTTTGGAAAAAAGATATTTGAAGTGTAATTTAATTGTTTAGTTGGTCTCACGTCTCGTTGAATAACACGGGGAGGCGGGGCTTATGACCTATACTAGGACCAGTCACCGGGGTCCTAGGTGCCTGGGTTCTCCCATGTTTTTTTTCTCCATTGGGTCACCTGATGGAGTTTTAGGACACCATTAAGGTCACTTGATGGAGTTTTTCGGTTCCTTGCCACTGTTGCCTTTGTCTTGCTCAGTTGTGGATATTTTGGGGATATTTAATTAGATTTTATCAATCAATAAATTCCACTAGAAACAAACCTTGTTGTATTATTTTAATTTAATACTGTGAAGCTGCTTTGATACAATCTGTATTGTGAAAAGCGCTATACAAATATACTTGACTTGACTGGGGGGGGGTTGAGACGTTTTGGCTTCACTTTTCAGGGCTTGTTCGGCACGCTTGGTTGCGACTATGTAATGTGACAAAATCAATCAAAAACCACAGCCAATCAGAACAGCGTGTGGGCGGGTTCTCTTGGCAAGTGCACAGCACTCACAATGAAATGGATAAGTACGTTATCAGATTCATAAATATTGCACCATTTAAACATCATTTAAAGTACAAGTGATTGAAACTATCTTTGTCATAGAATTCATACTTTGCAGTCACGTGACTACCATGGATACCTGGCGGGCAACAAACGGGTATTTTCAACGTAGAGTCTTGTAGTTCCAGGTCTTTCTAGTAGCTGTCAAGTCTGTTAGCGAGCTAGCTGCATAACTATGGACTAGGATTAACTCCAAGGTAGCTCAATTGTGTAAAGCAGACAAGGTTTTTTAAGATAATCGAGCAGTAATAATTCCTCCGTAAATAATCTAGCTCTACTGTTGGGTCATCTCTGGTTCTCATTGAAAACCATAGATATCACAAACCTCAAAACAACCTATCACACACTTTTGTTGTTGTTAGCAAAAGACGACAGCGGTTACTGTGCGTTCACACCGCCACCGGCGAGAGAGTCAAAGTGCCCGGAAGTCATTCATTTTTAATAGCGATTTCAAAATCGCCGGCGGCGGTGTGAACGTACAGTTAGCCTAGCTTAGACTCATAACACAAACAGCTGACTCGCCGAACCAGCTGGTGATGTTGATTGACGAAACTACAGGGTAACTTAAAGACACGATTAATTACATGATCATACACCCATTGTATTCAAACAAATGTTGAAATTACCTTTGATGGAGTGATGGAATGATCACTGCACAGACGTGTATACTGTGCTTATCTCATCTGCGGTTAGTGCAACCAATCGCACAACAACTATCTGGTGATGCAAACGCTTTATTTTTTTGTAGTGTTGTTCCAGCTGCAACGTCGTCACGTCACTAGAATCGTCAGGTGTCACTGGTAAGTGATGCAAATGCTTTGTGCGTGAAAAAAAATTAAAATCTAATTGCATTGCACCCATGCACTCTCACCCTGCTTCTGGGTCAACAGCACGCGTGCATTGTGGCGCTCTTGTGATCGTGCGTCAGCGATCTATATTTTGTGAGAAAATATGTTTGTTTTTTGTTTTGTTTTTCACAAAAAACATTTGTGCCACTTCCTAAATTTGAGGTTAAACCACTGGAGTCACATGGATTACATTTATGTCTGTATACCTTTCTGAACCTTGAAAGTCGTAGTTGCGTAAGCTGTCAATGGAGGGACAGAAATCTCTCAGATTTCCTCAAAAAGATTTTGTTCTGAAGATTAATTGAAGTCTTGTGGGGTGTGGAACAACATGAGCGTGAGTAATTATTGACAATTTAAATTTTTGGGTGAACTAACCCTTGAAGGAAAATTGTGTTCTCTTACTGAAAAATGGCATCAGCACTGTAATATTTCACTCTACTATTGACTACAAGTCTAAAGCAATGTTTAATGATAAAAGCAGCAGCCCTGTCTTTGTATTCCATTTGTTTTTGTTTCCTTCTTTCTGTATTGTATTGCATTTGTATTGTATTGTATTTGAATCTTGACTTTTAGTTTATTATTCATGTTTTGTGAAGAATTTTGTGAGCTATTTGGTGCAACACCAATATTGTGCAAGTACCTGCTCATGTTTTCTTTTTTTAATTCTGTCCCTTGTTTGTTTAATATCTCAATACATATTCCACAATACAAGCACTTTTAATGGTGCTTTGCACATTGTTTAATTTGTCATATATCTATTGAATGCATTTAAGAATGTTTACATGAAAATGTTTACGAAAATATACCATGTTCAATTTGTATATATCTTTCTTGAATTATTTGCTACCAAAAGATATTCTATAAAAATTCTATAAAAATAGACATTTCTGTATAAGGATTATCCGTGAATAGTACAGAAAATGTACTGTTGATATAAAGAATTTTCCGTTTTAGAGTTCAACTGTCCGTAATTTAACAGAAAATGTTCATTATCTGTTTTTTGGAACAATTTGACGTTAGAAATCCGGACAGCCTAAAAACACACTTGTTTTTCATGGCCTATAATTAAGGTTGGTTTTACTATTTTCCATTGAGTCTGATACTGTTTTGCCACTCCTGGTTCTTTCCATTATATATTTGAGTCTGATACTGCCTTGCCACCTCTGATTTAAAATGTTGAGTTTGATGCTGTTTTACCACTCTTATTTTTCCATTTTATATGTGAGTCTGACACTGCCATCTCTGTTTTACTATTTTATATGTGAGTCTGACACTGCCATCTCTGTTTTACTATTTTATATGTGAGTCTGACACTGCCATCTCTGTTTTACTATTTTATATGTGAGTCTGATACTGTTTTGCTACTCCTGTTTTAAGGTTGCTCTTAGCTTTGTTGCTTATTTGTGTTGTGTTGTTATGCAGGCATTATTTTCTCTTAATTTGGCTGTTCTGTAAAGCATTTTGGTCAGCCAGTGGCTGTTGTAAAATGTGCTATATAAATAAAATTAACATGAACATGAAAATACTTGCATGTAATTACAGCTGTAATTAACTTCTGTAATTGCATTTATAATTAGGCTACACTGTTAACCCGTCCCTTACACCTCAACCCACCCTTAAACCGACCCATACCACCAAACCTGTCCCTAACCTTACCCGTATCCCAGCCCAGTGTTTTACAAGACAATATGAACACAATAAGTACATTGTACTTTTTTATTTTTTTTATTTTTGATGATAGCACATACACATAGTAGTAGTTAAAGACACCTAATATAAAGTGAGACCATAAACTGCAACACAAGAGATAAACTTATTTTAAGTAATGAATCACAAGAAAATCATACTGATGTGCTTTGGTGATTAAACCACATGCTCTCATTACCTGTTACAACAATCTTGTGTTTTGAAACAGTGAATTTAACAACGAACTGTAATAAGAGAATGAGATCAGATTTTGTTAGAATGTTGAACTGTGTTATAAGTGTAATCAAATGTAGTTTTGTACGTAACAGCACCTAAAGCAAATAACGAAAAAGCCCTCAACTTTTATAGACTGCTAAATTGCTTGTTAAGCAACAGCCAATCACAGGGCTATTCCCTCCCCTACTAGTGTGCAGACACACAGATTTGCATCGACATCGGCATCTGGTTTGTTACAGGCTGTCGTTGAAGCGAGATTACGTTTCTGATATGAGTGAAAGATTTAATAGTATAATAGAAAGAATGTGAAACACCCAGCAGCTTCCTGATCAGAGGTCTTCAGAGAATCTTGTAGAAAGGTATTTATTTAGAATATTCTGGAAAATATCTGCAAAGGACCCAATGCACAGCGTGGTTCATATGTGTAAAGTTTCCGTTCTTAACGTGTTTGTTTCTGATTATTTAAACACCGATACTTGTTTCGAAACGACATCAGATGCCATTTACTATAACGATTCTGAACTACTGTTGGCATGTTTCTCTTCCACTGACATTGAGTAGGCCTAACTGAAGTGAGTAATGTTTAAGTAATGCTAATAAGAAAAAAGTCCATGATATTGTCTCAGTATTTGCACATAACTGCATAAAGTGTGTCTGGAGATGACTTCTGGAATCTGCCTTAGGCATAAACGAGGCCTTGCTTCAGCCTTGGAATCGCTTGCATAGGACCCCTCCCCAGGGTTCATACAAGGTGCTTAAAGTGCTTTTGATTTAAAGGGATACTTCACCTCTGGAAAGATTAATGTGTATTTAAAATGGGTCATTTATGTAGTAGAAATGTGAAATAATTTTTGAATTTGGAGCTTTCTAGACTGAGAAAAGCCTGAAAATGTATTTTCGGCTCATGTTGATGAAAGACAACAACTCCCAGAATGCACTTGCTTCGCTGCCCTATGAGGCCACGCCTACCAGTAACAGTTAAACAACTAGGCTAGGCTACGAGTTGACTCGAAACTTAAAAGACGCCGGCCGTTTTATCGTTAGTCTCCGTGATGAGTCTGCCCGGGATTTTGAGATCGCCCAAAATCCTCTTTTTGGATAAAGCAGAAAGCAAAAGCCGAATCCCGGACATTTTGGACCATCTCTACGGCTGGACATGTCCGGGAAAAGGAGGATGTATGGTAACCTCTACTACTCAGCTTTCTCCACAGAGCAAGAGCCTGTTAGCTTAGCTTCCAATAAAAGATGGCTGACACTGCTTGTACATTCTGTGAGTGAGATCCCCCTATGGGCGGGTTGAACACATGCGGGACACCTCCTCCTACTGGCTGTAGTCTCTCGCCTCTGGACAAAAAAAATCCTCTGATGATGCAAAATGACGATTTTTGAGTCATCTGAGGATTTTTTCCAGACAAAAAAATACATAAATCTCTGGTCTCAGGGGGACATGAGGGAGGGAAGCACAGTAATTCGAAAATACTACAGGTTTTCTACTGATACAAAGCTTAAGTACTTAAATTGGATTTTTTTAAATTGAAGTTCTGGAAAACCCTTGAAAACAGACATATTTACGAAGAGGTACTTGAAAAGTGCTTTACTTATTTAAATACAATATATATGATTTTTTATTTTTTTATTTTTTTTAAACACAAATGCAATCTTTCAAGCTAAGTTAACACTGCTGCCCGTCTGATAAACCCCATCAGACCGCTTGAAATACGGCAACATTATAATATAACATATTATTATTATTGAGCAATAATAGCCATTATAAACTTTGTATTTAATATATATTATTAAATATGTTGTAAGTTGTATTTTGGATACCATATATCTGTAATTTATTTTCCTTAAAAAAATCCTAAAGATATTGTTTGATAAGTGCGATCTCTTATTGTAGTCCTTGAAATCCAAAAAAGTAGTGCTTGAAAAGTCCTTGAAAGTCCTTTTTACAGTATCTGTACGAACCCTGCCTCCCGTCCCCCCATTACAGCACCATTTGACAAAGTACATCTAGAACAGGGCTGGGCAAACAACGGTTTTAAATATATGTATTTAAATATTGTATTTGAGTTAGGATGTTTGGTCCAAAATCACTATTTTGATGCAATACAAGCAAAATCCTGTAGTTTGCGCGAACCTGCTTTTATCCTTTATTTTCAGTGTTTTCATTGGTGATTAGATGTAGCCTAGAAGTGATTTGATAATTGTTAATGACTCATTATAAAAATGAGGATCGTTTCTCACTATTCCAAATGTTTGTTTCCAGAACAGTATTATAGACTATAGATTATTATATTTGTATTTATATCCAGTGATATGCACAGCGGTAGAGATAAATAAATAAAAACAGTTTTTTTAACCTACACTAGTAATTAAGTGTCAGTTTTAAAGAAATAAAACGAATCCTTTTGATGCACACAGTGTGCAGCCTTTCCCTGGGATTCTGAAATGTGACGTGTCCTTCCGGCCTCGAGAAAAGGTGTCCTCTCACTTTTCTAATTTTACTTTCATCCCACCTGGACGGGTGTAATCTCTTATGGCCCACCAAAATATTTTTAAATTGGAAGATGGGGAATGTCACATTCATTTTTCTTTAGTAGAGTGTGCTATTTGTTTTCCTTATATGAAAGAAATGCATTTAAATGCAATGCCAACACCACACTTAAGATAATAAAGCCATTGCTAGTCATTAATTGGACTAAAATGTGTGTGTGTGTGTGTGTGTGTGTGTGTGTGTGTGTGTGTATATATTTATATATGTGTGTGTTTTAAAATCTATACTTGAACTATATAGTTGAACTATGCAACTGTGTTAGTTATGAAATACACAATTTGATGTTAGTTGATGAAATACATAGTTTGAATAAATAAAACATTACATTTAAAATGTAAAAATACAAATTAGAATTGTATTGTTCATTTATTTTATTTTTTTTGTGAGTGTAAGTAATATTTAACCTGTAAATTGTGTGTGGAACATGTGAGGACTTTGCCTCTTCCTTTGAGAACAGCACTGGTGTTTTACGAACAGCTGCTCATACACAGCATCACTGAATCCACACATCAGCCGTCTGTACGTTCACTCCTGATGGGGGTTTGGTTGTGGTCTGTAGCGCAGGTACTTCTTCCCGGAGGGCAGGTCTTTGGTGTAAACTCCAGCGGGGAAGAGCGTCACGGCCTCCTGCTCAGGGATGCTGGGCGGCACCATAACACTGTCTCCAGGCTTCAAACAACAGCAGATGAGCGTCACTCATTACACACTGATGACAGGAACAGACATACACACTCCAAACAGACCAGGCTTGACATTTCTCACCCGCCAGTCCACAGGTGTGGCCACACGGTTGCATGCCGTTAACTGCAAAGAGTCAACCACACGCAGAATCTCGTCAAAGTTACGTCCCGTTGATGCAGGATAGAGAATGGACAGCTTCAACTTCTTATCTGGACCAATCACAAATACCTGAACGAAAAATGCACACATTAAGAAATCAATTAGTGCAGTGTGAAGGGTTGATGGCTCTGTCCAAACCAGTGACCCAACCTTTTCAGATATGTTAAACTCTTCTCTTATTCAGTAAACCACCAAGCATGCAGAGCAGGTTGAAATGGCATCATCCCCCTGCACCCTTAGTCGTCCTCGGTTTGAAACTATATATTTAGGCAGACCAAAAATACGGAAGACATGGTTGAAAGTAGCTCTGCTGTTTCCATAGCCATGGGGAGACCCTTGAGGAGCATCATGTTGCATGATTTAGAGAATCTATTCAATATGACGAGAACACAAGTAATCAAGGCCCATCGGTGATTAAATCCGTTCCTAGATGTGATCATGGATGGTCTGGAATGGGCAACAGGAGAAGTTTACAAGATGGTAAGTGGCAGGGACTCTCGGAGACGGCACATTCCCAGAACAAGCCTTCAGATTAGGCCACGAGTACCAATCTTGGAGGAGCAAGAGGGTTTGATTGGTCCCAGGGTGGCCAGTGTCCAGTGAGGAGTGAACGGTGTCCATGGGATCCAGACGGAGTGAGGATGGGATGTAGACATGGTTGGCGGGGCAGTCTGGTGGAGGAGGCTCGGTTAGAGAGCCGTCTGCGATCTCATGGTTCAGGGTCCAGTGTATGGGACTGACAATATTGGATGAAGGCAGTATTGTGTCAGGAGGTTCTTGTGGCTCGGATGTAGAGTCGATATGGGACAGGGCATACACAATTACATTTAATCATTTAGCAGAAGCTTTTATCCAAAACGACTTACAAATGAGGAAAACAATAGAAGCAATCAGACCAACAAGAGAGCAACAGTATACAAGTGCTGTAACAAGTCTCAGTTAGTCATGTCTCATGGGCATGACCACCGATGGAGACATTACAAGAGTCTGTATGCTTTTGGACACCAGACACTGACTGATTGGAAGTGCAGGTTTTATTGAGTCCTTGATTATGGCTGTGATTGTGACCGGTGTCTGTGATCAGAATTTGGGATAGTCGGGCGTGGGCATGACCACCTGTTCCTAACTTTACCCGTATCCCATTTCAATAGCAGCACAAGTGTTTTACAATACAACATGAACAGAGTAAGTACAATGTACCTAACTATTTTTTTTTTATGCAGGCACATAGTAGTTAAAGACAGCAAATGTAAAGTGTGACTTTTTGATTAAGTAAATATTCAGGTTTTTTTTTTTAATTAATTTTTTTTTTCTTGCTGCAAAAATAACAGAATCAACAAACACACAACCAGGTTTACACTCTTTTCAGGCATGTTATGTTAGTCCCAGTAATTGTAGCTACTATTGTTGGCCACAACATTCTCTTTTTATTCGCCATTTTTATTTGAAATTTGGGTCACACGTTAGATTAAGGTCCAATTCTGACTATTAACTAACTATTAACTATGAAGTTGGCTCCTAATTACTCCTAATATAAAATCCTAATTACTGCTTATTAATAGTTAGTACGGTAATGGTTAAGTTTAGGTATTGTTAAGGATGGATAATATGGTCAAGCAGAATAAGGCATTAATATGTGCTTTATAAGTACTAATAAACAGCCAATATCCTAGTTATAAACATAATAAGCAACTAGTTCATAGTGAGTATTGGACCCTAAACTAAAGTGTTACTGAAATTTGCTCTGTTTTTGAAGCTTTCTTCATGTGTGCAGTGCACTTATGCATCGCGCGCTGAGCGGCATCCCGGTCTGATCCTTCTCCTCCGGGTCCAGCATGCCCAGCGTCTCCACCAGATGCCTCCCAGCATCCGCTATGATTGGGAAAGGGAACTCGCTTCCGGACTCCGCGTTATTGTAAGCCAAGATGTCCTGAAATCATCCATGGAGACTCATTAGCAGCAGGTCATTCAGAGAGACACTACAGACTGAAAGAAGCGAACCTTGCTCCAGCCGTGATGGTCTTGGAGGCTGTCGACGGAGAGCGCGATCAGCTTGACGTTGCGTCTGCTGAACTCTGGACTGAGTTGAGCTGCTCTGCCGAGTTCAGTGGTGCAGACAGGAGTGAAGTCTCGAGGATGAGAGAACAGGACGCCCCAGCTGACGAGGAGAAACTCAGGTCACTCAAGGGGAATGACAGAACTGTGGAAGCCCATTACCGCCACAGGAGAATAAAATAAATCATGCTTTGTAAATCATAGATATGAAATTACGACATTGAAAGTATGTATTTAGTATGCAAGTATGTAGTAAAAGTATTTAGTATGTCAAAATTATGAATTGGTATGTCATATTTTTGACTTTCTCATAATTCCTAATTTTAATGTCATGATAATTAGTATGTCATAATTTTGTCTTTTAATGTAATAATTTAGATTCTAATCTCATAATTATGACTTTGTCAGAATTGTGACATAATAAGTAATGATTATGAGATAAAAAGACAAACATACTATCTTATTTTGACTCATGTCAATTATTAGTATTTCATAATTATGACGTTTGTATGCCATAATTTCGTCATACTGTAATTGACTTAGTGTGCCATAACTTTGACTTTTTAATTGCATAATTATGACTTACTAGGCTATGTTCATCTTTTTATTTTTTAATAATAATTGTAACTTACTAATATAATAATAACTTATTAATAATTGACAAATGTCGAATTAATAAGAATGTAATAAATTACTTACAATTTTTATCTCATAATTATTAAGTTTAATGTCTTAATTAAGATTTAGCAAAGCATGATTTTCTTCTGTGGCAGAAGTGTGCATTCATACATATCTGAGTAAGAATCATAAACACATTTTAAGACTTACAGCATTTCTGTGCATTGCATATTTTGGTCATAGACACACAGACACTGTTTCTTCACAAAGAACTGTAGATTATTACAGGAGTTTTCAGTGATGTATAAATGCACTATACTTTGTGTTATAAATGTACATTACATTTTTAAAAGATTATTTTTAAAAATTGTATTGCTTTGGTATTAAATTACAGTAAACTAGTTAACGCTGGTGCTCTCTTCTGACCAACATAATCAATCTCTCCACGTTTATCCTCTTTAATGTCATAGTTACGCTATAGCAAAACCGTATTTGTTGTATTTTCCTTTCGCTACTATAGAAGTTTATCCAACTTTGAGCACTTCTGCTTCTGAGAAGCTGGAAATGTGAAGCAGGTCAATTTCCATTTGCTGAAGACATTTCATCAGTGACTTATGAGTGTTTTGATGTTCAATAAATGAATAACCAACCGAAGATCATTGATTATTAAAATATTCTCTTAATCTCATTAAAACAGAAAGGACTGAAAACATGCAAAGAGAGATAAAAAAGCATTTGTGATTGAGTTTCTATGATCTAGTAACTCTAAGGCTCAATCCCAATTCACCCCTTGGCCCTACCCCTTGGCCCTACCCCTCCGTTTTGCGCGTTCCCGTGAAGGGGTAGGGTTGTCTCGATTCTCTTTAGGTTGGAGGGGTAGGGGTAAGGGGAAGGGCTACATAGCCCTCGAAACGGAGATTTTTCAGAAGCACACTCCGAACGGAGGGCTACGAGAAAGTTCGAGAAAGTTCCCAGAATGCACAGCGAATCACCGGCGAGATGGCTTCACAACCGGCAAAAGAAAGTCACAAATGTAAGTATTTTCTTCATAAAATGTACGATAACCATGGTTGTAATGCTATGGTCGTTGTAGCTGAAGGTCTCCACCTTCGGCTACAACGTAGCCTAATATGGTGATTTTCTTCAAACAATCATAAAAGAGATCGTTAATTCAGCCGCTAGCATGTTGTCTAGGTAGCCAGCGCTACTAATATTATTAGTTATCTGGTAACGTTAATGAAGCTATGTTTTTAATTTTTAATCGGTGGGTTGTTAAAATAGTTTGATGTGTGATTTAAGTTTAATGTAAAGTCCTAGGTTTACATCACTGGCAATAGCAGGAAAAATTGTTCTCACTCGTCAAAGAAGTCAGTCAAAAATCCGTAAACAAGTGCGAGTTTTGATTTCACTTGTTAAACCTTTAAATTGTGTTACCTTAAACGTTTAAACACGAGTTTTATCCATAATTGACAGACCAAACGGTAAGAAAACTGTTTCTCTTTTTTTCTGTGCACGAACTTTTTCAAGCTCAATATTCCGCACCCCAGTGGGCGTAACCATTAAAGAAACAGAATAGAAATTATACATCAGAAAACACAGGAAATATCAGAATTCAAAGAAAGATATATGATACCTTCAGTTAGTGCTTGCAAACACATTAGTATTGTTTGTTTGGAGTGTTGATTTTGCAAGCACTAACTGAAGGTATCATATATCTTTCTTTGAATTCTGATATTTCCTGTGTTTTCTGATGTATAATTTCTGTAATTTAATATTGCAATAATTTGTATATTAGATTGAGCCTAATATACAAATTATTGAAATATTAAATTGGCTCTTACAGTAACCATTATTGTCACAGTATGGAGAAAAGACAAGCACTGGCAACCGTTATTCTCAACAGTGTCTACTTCCAATCATGCAGGGACTCCACAGGAAACCAGACGGATCATCCGTTTCAGAGCAGAAAATGAGAACCGCTTTATGAAGTCTAAAAGTTCTGCAAAACAACTTTGGGAGTAAGTAATTTGATCAGTATGCTTGACTGTATAAAACATATACATATTATTGTTTTAATTCTGTTAAAATTACTCATTCATATCATCTTCTGTTACAATATTACACACACCAGGTCCCACCGTCTGTACATTGACCCGGTGTTGCAGTGTGATTTTAATATTTTATTCATTTCTCTTTTGTCTAGTGATTCCGCGCTATTTCATTTTACCTGTACTACTGTGGTATGTGTGGTAAATGACAATAATATCTTATTTGTTATGATACAGGACATTGATCAAAGAACTTGGCCTGCAGGGACATGTCACTACCCAACAGGTCTCCAAGAAGTGGGAAAATCTGAAAAAAAAAAATAAGGTAAGCAGAGACCAGTGTGGTTCCAGCTTGGTTTATATGGAGGGATTCCAAATGGTCAAGGAAATCCATAAACGTTTAATGTAATCTTTTAAATGTAATGTAGACACTGTTTGTTTATATTCACTTCAGGACCTAAAAACCCCCAGAACAGGATCTGGAACGGATGCTGGCGAGGTAACAGCTGCCACATGGCAGTTTTTTGCGGACATGCACGAGGTGTTGGGTGCCAGGCCTTCAATGGACCCTCCTGTTGTGGTTGCATCTTTTAGTCCTGATGCTGATCCGATAACAATTCTTATGGTAAGGTTAGCTGCAATTGCATTTGTAATTATTTTAACAACACTATGTAGCTTGAAGTGTTATTGCTTATTGATCACTTGATATGAGAATTTTAATGTACAGGGTGGGCCATTTATATGGATACACCGTAATAACATGGGAATGGTTGGTGATATTAAAGTCCTGTTTGTGGCACATTAGTGGCCACCATGGTCACCACCCATCTTGAGGAGTTTGCCCCCTCACATATACTAATGTGCCACAAACAGGACTTTAATATCACCAACCATTCCCATGTTATTACGGTGTATCCATATAAATGGCCCACCCTGTACATCAGGGATAGACAACTCCGGTCCTGGAGGGCCACTGTCCTGCAGAGTTTAGCTTCAGCCCTGATAAAAACTCACCTGGCTGTATCTATTTAGTAATCCTGAAAACACTGATTGCCTTGTTCAGGTGTGTTTAATTAGGGTTGGAGCTAAACTCTGCAGGACAGTGGCCCTCCAGGACCGGAGTTGTCTATCCCTGCTGTACATAGTAATGTGATATTGTTATTAATGATACACCATTACCTTATTTCTTTGGTAGCACTCTATAATAAGGGAATGCTGAACTAATGTTATTCATTGCAGGAATTATTATGAAGTGTTTCCTATAATATTATTTTTTGGGGGGGGGGTTCTCATAGGAGATTGTTGAGCCCAGCAGTCCAGACACCGCCTCAGAGACGGCCAATACCTCTGTAGCCTCTCCTGTTGCAACCCCAAACCCCTCACCAAAAAGGAAGAGGAGGAAGTCTATTGTGGAATTTTTAATAGAGGAAAGTGCTAAGGAGCAAAAGCGGCATGAAGAGTGTGAGGCAAAAATGAATAGGTTCTTAGGTCTGTTTGAAAAACTCATAGATAAAATATAATTAGAATAATATAAATTAAAATGTAATATAAATCTGTGCTGGCTTTGTAATTGTTTTTCCCTTTCATCACACAAGTTCCTGTTAGTGTATCCTGTGTTGTATAGTTCTTTTCTGTTAGTTAACAATAGACACATTTAAATGAATTCACTGTTATTTATATACATTTTCAAAGTATACAAAGTATTTATTTTATATACAATTGTTATATATATATATATATTTATTTATGTATTTATTTATTTATATTTATATTGTAACAAAGTGCAATATTGTCAATAAAAAAGATTGTGTAAATAAATAACATGCAACTATCTGTGCTATTAGTATAAAAATAATTAGTAAAAAACATTGTAAAATCACATATTCACATCCATGAGATGCTATAGCCTAAGCAGCATCAACAACAAACAATACAATGGCAAATAGCCATTTTTCACATAGCTAACAAACTATATACATAGTACAGACATCCTTAAGGGTCTTGTACATGGCCTGAGACCAGGGCAGCCAGTCTGTCCCTTGTAGCATTCCCAGAGCTCTCGTTAACCGCTAGGGGCTCACGGGGTGGTTGGGGTTCAAGGATGTCCAAATCTGCATCTTCATCTGGCTCCAGCAAGTCCTCATTATCTAGACACACATTGTGTAGAAATGCACAGGACGCAATAACCAGAGGTGCAAATGTGGGTTTAACCTCCAAGGCTCTGAAAAGCGTAGACCTCCATCTGGTTTTCATCATCCCAAAAGCTCTTTCGATTATGCTGCGGGCCCTGGCATGATAATAGTTGAAGCGCCCTTGTATTTGCCCATTAACTGGCTCCTTGTAAGGTGTGATTAGGCAGACAGGTGTGTCCAAACAGGGATAGCCACCATCACCCAGAAGGATGTATCCTGTGGAAGGATACTGTCTTGCCCTGTAAAAGCTGCTGTTCTTCATGATGCGTGTATCATGAACTGATCCTGGGTAACCGACAAAGATATCTAGAAACCTGCCATTAGAATCACATATTGCTTGCATATTAAGTGAATAGAATCCTTTGTAATTCAGGTAGTCTAATCTGTACTGTTGAGGAGGTTTAATTCTGACATGGCTGCCATCTATTGCTCCCACAACATTGCTGAATGCAGGGCTTCCTGATAGCTGGACAAATCCTTGACCAACTGCATGAAGCTCTCCTGCCAGTGGGAAAGAAATTGCTCGCTTCAGGTTGGTCATTATATTTTGTGCAACTCTGTGGATGATGCGATGGACTGTAGACTTGGGCACATTGAAAACCCGGGATACAACTGAGTAGGACAGTCCATGAGCCAGCCAGTAAACATAGATCAGGACTTCCAGCTGGTTACCCCAGCCATGGTCCTGTTCCCTCTGTAGGAGCCTCTGCAGACCATGCATGGCTCTTCTGCTGAGGCGAAAGTCCTGCTTCAGCTCAGCCTCTACATTAAACCACAAACGCAGGATGGGCATGTTGTTGTTGAGTCTGCAGTATGGCCTAGGATGACCAGTCTGAAAAAAAGGAATTAAGTTCACGTCATTAGTTTTAAAAGAATGAGCTCTACTAGTTAAAACTGCAGGGAAACTTGCAATTTGGCATCTCAAAATATCAAAACTGATATTGAGAATTGTGAAACCATGATATATATTGTAACTGTGAAGTAAAATTTAATTTTTGGGTCATATTTGCTAGATAGCAGAAAAGGTTCCCACAGTTTTACATACAGTATGAATTTTACATTGTAGCCTGGTCAGAAATAAGTATATAAATGACTGCTATTTTGCACAAGTTTATTTGTAATGGCCAGCAATAGGCCTAACGTTATATGTAACGTTAGTTTCTTCATTCACTGTGATCTGTACCTGCACTGGATGGCCAATTTCACATGTATTTAGTGTATTTTCAAAATACAAAACACTGTGTTTGTATTTAAATAAATTTTTCCCACACAGTATTTTGTATTTTAAATAAATGTATTAATGCCCATCTCTGTTCACGGTATTCCATCTTATCAGACCAGCACACATATCACACAATCTAGCTAGGCATATGTTAATATGTTTGCTACATACCACAGACGCATCCATCAGCATTCGCAGGCGTTGAACATGTCTCCGTTTTCTTGTCCGAGTTGCGGTAGACAAGTGCAGAAAGATGTTTACAGCCCACACGACAGAGACTGTCACAGCGGAGGACGGCATATTGGTATTGTTGTCAGTCGTTGTCATGGAGACATCCTGTAAAAACGCGTCGCTTCCGTAACGTCAGAGCCATCGCCGACGACTGATGACGTATCGGGTGCACGAAGGGTTGTTCCATTTCGTAGGGTAATTTTTCAACCCCTTGGCCATAACACTCTGTTTTAAGGGCCAAGGGGTACACTCGAAAACAAGGGGTAGGGCCAAGGGGTAGGGCCAAGGGGTGAATTGGGATTGAGCCTAAGAGCAGCTGTTTAGTGCATCATTTACGCAAGTTTCTGCTTTGTTCACAGTGAAGCTTCAGCACAACAGGGTCTGATATCACTAAACCCACAACTTAGTCCCAAACCCTTGCCCTAACCTTAGCCTAATTATAACCTCAGCCCTAAAAGCAAGTCTTGACCCTCAAACAGGGGTCTCAGAAAGTGAGGACAGGCCAAAAGGTTCTTCACTTTGTCAGTGTGTGATGAGGACTCGGAGGACAGTATACAGGCAGGGGTTGATAAACAGAGAGATATACAAGCAGACGCGTAGGCAAAGCAGCAGTCGAGGTCATAACAGGAGAAGTATCAGGGCAGGCAGCA